>NC_090247.1:25920939-26008439 GCF_037325665.1 Littorina saxatilis
CTCATATGCAAAGAGTTTAGTACCAATAAAAACCCCACCCCCAACTTTCGAACGAAATTGAGGGGGGGGGGGGGAGGGGGGGCGTATACAAGGTAGTTTACGGTATATTTTAAGGTAATGCTAAACTTGTAGTGTTTCATTCGTCTTTATGTTATTACAAATAAGCTTCAATACCTGTATTTGAGATAATTAAGTACAATTAATATTATTTGGCTGCACTTTTATACGGATCTTGTATTACTGTTGTAGAAAACGAGCTTTGTGATGAAGCGTTAGAATAAGAAATTATTGTTAGCGATCTTTTGCAGTTCAGGGCATGTTATCATCAGGTATAGTGTGAAGAACAGGGTAGGTGCCACTAGGTGGTCCAAGAGATCTAAACCTTGCAAGTAAATCGTACAGTGCATTACAAAAACAAGCGGCAGTTCTCTTGATGCTTTTTTTTAATTAACATGTATAAGGTGTTATAGACACCGGGGTTGACACCAGCATCCTTGAGATCTTGTGCACACACTCTGTTCAAATTTCCTGAAGCCAATGGAGATTTCACCTGCATGTAAAATGAAGCAACTTAGTTTAGCTGAAATGTATCAAACGCTACAGTGGACTGAAGGAAATACATCGTATCTGTAAGTTCGACATCTATCTATGTTGAACCGTCTTTTTTTGCAAATACATTGACAGTAAAATATGTGTAGGCCTTAGATGATTAAAAGCATTCTAGTCATCAGGGAAAAGCCAAGAAAATGCAATTTCTTCTCCATTTTCAGTTACAGAAATATACAAAGGGACATGCAGGGATTTTTGCACAAACAGCGTTCTTCCAGAAGGAACATGCAGTGTGATGCTTAATTTGACTGAAGACCAGAATTACATACAGGCACCATCACTTCATGCCAAGTTTTGTCAAAACTGGTTTTAAAGCTTATGTCAGAACTATTACCTTGTTCAGTTTAGAACCTACTAAACCTAAGTGTAGGCATTTATAAAGATGATTCGGTTCTTTAAGCCATTGAAGTTGTGAAGAAAAGTAAGAATGATCACTGTTGACATTAGAAGCATATGTGAGACAAACAGTGTCTTGTCATAAACTTAGCAGATACACATTGAACAGATTTGGTACGTTGTTTTCATGTTCTGTTCATCCTTTTGTGTTCACTGCCTGCAGTAATAGTCTTGCCAGTACTAAGCTGATTGTTATATTTGGTCGGTTGTGAAGAAACAGACATTTTTGATGCTGATAATCAAACTCTGTTTCATTACAAACATGTACCATGTTTGCGTAAATATCTTGTCTTTTGCTTGGATTCAAACAATCTGGTCGCTGTGTTACTGTCATGAGCTGTGTTGGTACTAACAAGAGGCATAAGAAGTCAGATGAACAGCTATAGTCTGGTTCAAAATCTTGCAGAAATGTTCAACATTACATCGAAACTGAAATACTAGACACTTTAAAAGAAATTTGCCGCACACAATTTTTATTTTTATTTTTTTATTACGAATCAATGTGTGCAACTTTCTTAATACATTTCTTTTATAAAGTGTACTTATTTTTTTTTCTACAAATAGGCGCGTTCCCTGTTTTGAGCGAACACTGTTTTCATGGTGCACTTGTACTAACCTGTGCTTCAATTAAAACAAAAATGCAAATATTACACAACGGCCATAATTTCTCTTTATTTCAGTGGATGTTTCAACTTTAGATACAGCGATTAAAAGTGCAGATCATTGTCCGAAGAATGTAAAAATAAAAGTTGGTTTGAGATTTAGAAGTGAATAGAGAGGTCGACTTCGAGGAGTTAGAATATAACGAATGAACAGACTTGTGTTTGTTTACCCTCTATCGCAAGACGTTGTCCCTCGTACACAGTTTTCCCCTCATTGGGTGACACACTGACAACAAATAATCTTTTAGTTTCCGAGACAAACGTGACTTATCATTCTACAACTAATTGTGACAATGCGTTTATTTGCTTAACGTTAAAATGTTGATATGGGTTTGTTCACCGCAGATCTGAATTAATCTGTCCAACAGATCACTAACTATTTAAGTTATAAACTTGTTAACATACCATAAAACAACAATATTTCCTTCGTGGTTTGCTTGCAGATTATGTGTGTGTGTGTGTGTGTGTTTGCTTGTGTGTGTGTGAGAGAGAGAGGAACGTTTTGTTCAGTAACGCATCATTTGAACACTGACCAAAATATTCTTATTCTGTATAGTAAAGAAAACGCTCAAGCAAAGGGTTTAGTACTTATTAAACGCCCATCCCCAACTTTTGGACAAAATTGGGAGGGGGGGGGGGGGGCGTATACAATGTAGTTTACGGTATATTTTAATGTAATACTAATGTTCTTGTGTTTCGTTTGTATTTATGTTAATACACAGCAGCTTCAATACCTGTACATATTTGAGATAATTAAGTACAATTGCTACTATTTGATTTAATACACAGTCTGGCGGATCTTGTATTACTGTTGTAGAAAACGAGCTTTATGATGAAGCGTTAAAATATTTTTTTATTGTTGGCGATCTTTTGCAGTTCAGGGCATGTCATCATCAGATAGTGTGTAGAACAGGGTAGGTGGTCTTAGAGACCTACACCTTGCAAGTAAATCGGACAGTACATTACGAAAACAAGCGGCAGTTCTCTTGATGGTTTTCATTTGTATAAGGTGTCATATACACCGGGGTTGTCACCAGCATCCTTGCGATCTTGTGCACACACTCTGTTCAAATTTCCTGAAGCTAATGGAGATTTCATCTGCATGTAAAATGAAGCAACTTAGTTTAGCTGAAATGTATCAAACGCTACAGTGGACTGAAGGAGATACATCGTATCTGTAAGTTTGAAATCTATCTCAGTTGAACCGTCTTTTTTGCAAATACATTGACTGTGAAATGTGTGTAGGCCTTAGATGATTAAAAGCATTCTAGTCATCAGGGAAAAGCCAAGAAAATGCAATTTCTTCTCCATTTTCAGTTACAGAAATATTCAAAGGGACATGCAGGGATTCAAAATTTCAAAATCTTGCAGAGATGTTCAACATTATAATATAAATCAAAACTGAAATACTAGACACTTTAAAAAGAATTTTGGTGCACTATTTTTTTGATTACGAATCATTGTGTGCAACTCTCTTCATAACTTTCTTTTATGAAGTGTACATATTTGTTCTAGAAATAGGCGCGTTCCCTGTTTTGAGCGAACACTGTTTTCATGGTGCACTAACCTGTGCTTTGAAAAAGATGCAAATAATACACAACGGCCATAACTTCTCTTTATTTCAATGAATTTCAACTTTAGATACAGCGATTTAAAGTGCAGATTAAAACAATCATTGTATGTGTAGTACTGTGTGAAATAGCACTACAGTTGTTGTCTCCCTTCCACTGTTCAGATGTTTTATTCTGTACTTGTTTGAACTAATAGTGTTTTGTGCTACAGTAAATTATTTCCCTTGAACCATGTTTGAATATCAGGTGAGCTCGAGGGGATCCACTTTGAAAAGTTTACTACCTCCTTTTTTTGAAGATAAGTACACCAAGCTGTAAATTGATTGCAGAAATCCCATCCTTTTGTATTTGTTAAAAGTTTGCATTAAATTTGATAAGAGTTGATAATTATATTTGAGCTAAAAGGATATTTTGTTCAGTCAAAAATTATTGCAGAAGCACTCAGAATTATTTGGAACTTTGGTGCGGCGTATTGATATGTGAAAATCATCTTGCCGGTACAGTTGTACTACTTTTAACTGGGAAAAGGTGACAGGCAGGGGACATTTTGGTGTCCCTGAAACATCATTGTTGTATCAATGATTGTGGAGTCCTGCTTGTAGCAGGTATGTAAAACATTTTATTGATGATTAGTTCAAGTGTTTATAATCGTTTGGGTGTGGAAGATGACAGAGTATTCTAGAAACTTATTATTTTTTGAGTGCAGCCATGCAACCATTTTTTGCACCGGTATGCTAAGTTTTGAATAGGCATAGATCTACATGTTTCAAAGCACTTGAATGATTTTGTAGAATACTTAGAATTGTCAGCATAATTTGTATGTTGGACATTCTGTTATTTGTGGAAAACATAGAAATTGGATTTTGATTTAAATCTAAATTCAAAACGAATTAGCACTGAACATGTGTATGACGTCACTACCGGAAGTAGTCGTCCGTGTCGCAGTAAGTTGTTGTAGTTGTTAAATACTTTCAGTATATGATTGATGCTGTGGACAAGTGAAGAGCATTGCTTTTTTTTTTTTTTTTTTTTTCTTCTTTTTTTTTTCTTTTTTTTTTCTTTCTTTTTCCTCTCTTTACAATGGAAATATTCCTTATATTTACAAATCAAATTTTCTACTTAATATTTGAAACTCGAAAATTACGAACACTGATCCCTGACAAGTTGTCTTTCTAAAAATACTAATACACATTTTTCCAACTAATATTACGTGATTTACAAAATTTCTCATCTTTTTACAACAACTTGTGTCTTGATAGCCAAATATTATATCCTGCATCTTAAAATTAACCCTCAATCCAGCCTTTTCCTCTATCCAGTTTTCTATCTTCGTCCAAAACAACTTTACCGGTATGCACTCATAAAAGAAATGTTCAACAAAATCAACTTCCGTCCAACAAATACAACATCTGTTATTCTCCCTGACTTGCATTTTACATAATAAAATATTTGTTGGATATATGTTATGTAAGATTTTCCATTGCAATTCTCTTAACCTCACTTCTTTGGAAACATGGGCAAGTGTCCAAATTTCCTTATCTACATGTACACCAAACTTCCTCAACCAAAAATTATATACACAAGGTTTTTCTACAGCAGTATCAACACTTTTCTTTTCTATCATTTTTCGTATTTGGCTTATTTTTATCATATACAGGCTACCATCAAACAATTGCTTATCCATCTGGACAATAATATGTTTATTTTCAATCCAATTAATCCATACTTTGGGTAATGCGTTTATTAATGCCCAATAATCCAATAAAATATTTGCATTATTCTTTCCAATTTGTATATATACCTCTGCTGCTGACTTCAATCTCTTTTCTTCCACTATAAACAAATCACTTACTCGTTCAATCCCAGCATTTTTCCAATACAAATAAAACAACATTTTCCCTTTATACCGAATCAACTCATTACTCCACAAAATCTGTTTATAAAAATTGTTTACATCAATCTTATCATGTTCCATCCTACGCTTGTAACTCAAATGTGTCCACACTACCCTCTGCCAAAATGGGCTTCCAATCATTGTCAAATTCAATTCCTTACTCGGTTTAACATTCAAATCAAAACAACCATACCCTGAAACAACATGTCCCAGAAACCATAGTGGTATAAACGTCCAATTTGCTCCCTTCTCTTCATACAAACGTCCGACCCATTGTAAATAAAAAGACTCTTGCATCCTGTGCACATTTAGCATTTTCAACCCACCTTCACTTATTTCTTTCTCCATTACTTTTCTTTTCACTTTTTCAAATGCTTTTTTATTCGAACACTTTCTCTGCCAAATAAACTTATAAAACAATCTATTTAACTCTGTCAAAACCCGATCTGGCAATCCAATCGTCTGCATCACAAATACTAGCTGTGAAATAAAAAAACATTTGATTATTACAATTTTACCGTGAATCCTTAAATCTCGTCGACTCCATATCTTAATCAACTTCTTAATCTTCTGAACTCTTAATACCCAATTCTGTTCAACAGTTATTGCTCTATCATTATTTACGAAATATATACCTAAAATCTTAATCTTCTCTGTGCACTCAAAGGGCAACTTTTGCTGACCACAATGCTGTCCAATTTTCATTATTTTGGTTTTATTAACATTCAGGGTCAGTCCTGAAAACTTTGCAAACTGTATTATTATATCTTTAACTTTAAAGACATCACCACTGTTCTGTAAAAATATTGTTGTATCGTCTGCTAACTGTTTAATTTTTAGGGCATTCTCCTCGCCCACCTTTGAGGGTAATTCAACACCCGTTATTTCACTTTTCCTAATTTTAATGGCAAGTATTTCCACCGCCAATATAAAGGCCAGGGGTGAAAATGGACAACCTTGTCTTATACCACACTTCAAGGGAAACGGTTCTGAAATCCACCCTCCGTGATTAATACTACTAAAAGTGTCTGTCATTAAAAGCTTAACCCATTTTTGAAAATCTTCACCAAAACCATATGATCTAAATGCTTCTATCATAAATTCCTTATAAATGGAATCAAACGCTTTACGATAGTCAAGGGCCAATATAAACCCAGACTTATTCGTTCGATTTAAATACTCTATTACGTCATCTATTGTACGAATCACGGTTCCAATATTTCTTCCTTTTATGTAACCAACTTGATCTTCATTTACTAACTTACAAATAACCGAACTCAATCTCTGATTTAAAACCTTTGCCAAGATCTTATAATCTGTATTAAGTAGGGTAATTGGACGCCAATTATTAAGGTCTTCCCTGGGTAATTCTGTACTTTTTTGTAATAACTTAATTATTCCTTGTTTTTGCGTAAAAGACAAATTATTATTACGAAAGGCTTCATTAAACGAGTCTGTAATCATGCTCTTTAGTCTATTCCAGAACATTTTAATAAACTCTGTAGTGAGTCCGTCACTTCCAGGTGATGAACCATTTTTCATCATCTTTAATGCTGCTGCCACCTCTGCTTCCGTCAACATCCCTTCACATACATTACTATCTTCGTTCGTTAATTTAACCAATTCTTCTTCATCACAAAATTCCTTTGCTTCTGCCCTGATGCGCTCCTGACTTTCTGGACTTTTACCATACAAACATTTATAATACTGCACTTGTTCATTCAACACAAGAAATTGATCATCAACAATATCAAGCATTGCTGGATCTATACTAGATCTGATAGTGATAGAACAGAAGTTGTTGCATTTTTGACATGAGATGATGTCTTAAGAGAAAATAATCTTTCCTTGAAAAAGGGTAGAATTCTTTTAGTGAGTTTTAATGATCTCATTGTTGTGAATTATGGTGAATCTAGACCTCACATTTTCTTGAAGAAAATGGTAATCGCGCGTAAGGACTAGACTGTAATTATGCACATGTAGTATTTCTAGTATTCAAGACACTCAAGGCTGCATTATGGCAGGGAGAATTGTGATTTTAGAAAGAAACCTGCTCACAAAACATTGTTCACAGTATTGTACGTTGCTATGGATACGAGATTGTCCAGCCACTGCTCTTCAGTTGTATTCAGTACTGTCAATGACGTAAAAGTACGTTAGTATTTAGTATGAGAGTATGATTTTGAGAAGAAGCAGTTAGTTTTACATTTTAATCTTTATAAGGAAACAGGAAACATGATTGATTGAAAGGGTCATGTATTGATGATAGAATAACTTTTGTTGGTTGGAATTGAAGTTGAAGTTAGGATTTTAGGTTATAACATTTAAGATTTTATAAAGTTTTGCAAGTAGAATAAGTACTTGAAGAAGTAATTCACAGTGTGTTTTGATGTTGGAAACATATTTTTTGTCATGAAACCGTACACACCCGCACACACATATCAACACACATGCATACACAAGCCACATATATGAAACATCAAGAAGTGTATTGTTTTGTTTGTTTAGACCAGCAAACATTGAGGTAACACATAGATAATGGTATTGTGATTATTGTATGTTACAGGATTCAGTTCTGGTCAGAGTTGTAGTCAGAGTTTTCTTTTAGAGTTTTTTAGGGTTGGAATATAGAATCAGAGGTTTTTTTGGGATTGAAATTAGAGTTCTACTTTATTGTTTACATTGAGAAAATAAAACAAAGAAAAGAAACAACAGACTTGTAGTTTGCCACTTGCGGATGAAAGGGGCACACATGATCCCACCCTTCAATGTAGCAATGAACTCACCCGAGTTGGTTACATATGAAGAATTAAAAAAAATAGATGGTTTGATCTATCATAAGCATCTTACGATACAATTTTGACACACGCTATGAATATGATTCAAAATGAACACATAAAAAGCAGTCAAGTGGCACTTCATAATCATTTACGAATACGAAAAAAAAAAAAAAAAAGAAGTTCATTGTGCGTCTCGAACCTGGGACAACTGGTGCTGAAGCGCAATGTTATAACCCCACGAAGGCTTGTTGTTTAGGAGCAGAATTTAAGAAGGCGAATCCTGCCAACGTTAGCGTGGGAGCATGAGGGAACGCCAGTCCCACATACACGCAAACAAAAATGATCTCATGGCCCTAGACAAACGTTTTTTTTTCACAATTTACCCTATAAACCCTCTTTGACATTGAATTTCATAATGTACTTTAACTCAGTAGCAAACTAAGATGCGGTTCGTAGACCTGTGTAACGAGATTCTGTCGAAGTAATTCGATGCTAACCCTGCAGACTTTTGTATTGCCGCAATTAAAACATTTATTTTTGTTGGTAGCTGTTTGTTTCCTTATGGATGTGTTATGTGCAATTAAACGGGTACGGACACACGTTTTACACATGGGTTACACGAGCTGCAAAGTATTTGAAACGACGGTATTACTGTATATACTAAGGTGCCTGTGTTGAAAGGCGAATACCATTTGGACCATCCATGAGTGATGGAATATTGTACGCGGGGTATCTTGACAGGCACGTTTTAGAAGAAATAATAATAAAAGTGACCATAAAAGGTGTTTTTTCCAAGCGAGGTGTCCGCAATCTGCATGACAAAATATAGCTCTTAATTTATCTACATCGCTCGATCTTTTCTCTTACGTATTTTGTGTGTGTGTGTGTGTGTGTGTTTTATGTGTGTGTTTTATGTGTGTGTGTGTGTGTGTGTGTGTGTGTGTGTGTGTGTGTGTGTGTGTGTGTGTGTGTGTGTGTGTGTGTGGGTAAGCACGCGCGCGTGCTGCGTCCGTTTCAGCGAGTGATTTCTCAAAACAGTTTTATATTAATGAGCACACACAAAACTTGCCCCCCCCCCCCAAAAAAAAAAAAAAAAAAGAAGAAGAAAAAAAAGAAGCATATTACAAACTGAACAGGAAAAGCGTGCATGATTCATAAAAAAATGATAGCACATGCGGGGCTCGAACCAGCGACTTCAGGAACTGCAGCTCAGCGCTATACCACTGACCTATGCGGATATCTGTCGAAAATGGAACATTTAGGAATGCCTATTTTGTGAGATGTAAAACACACGGCAATGCTCACTGTGCAACCCGACTCAGTGAAAAGCCCGTTGGCAGACTGTGTCGTGTGAATTAGGTCAGTTCGACCGTCGCTTACCCCGCCGCTTTTGCATGAAAAGTTGGATGATATCTGCTCGGTCTTCCTACCGCCGGCTCAGTTTTTAAATTTTTTATTTTTTTTGCCGCAGTCACGTAGGCCATGTCCAGTTATACGCTTTTGAATAAACCGTTTTCATATGTATTAGCTTAAGATAAAGTCGATATACAATAAGTTCATGATGACTCTTTTCAGGCCACCCTTAGTTGTACATAATAGTTATTCGGGCCACCATGGCCCTGTCTGGTACGGTACGTGTGACCTAATACATCATGGCAAGTGGAAACATTGACACATGAACAATAAATCTTTGTGCAAAAAAACCAACCCCAACCCAGGGTGGCAAACATAGCTTATATTACCAAAAGAAGTCGGCGTGCTCTGAGAAAAAAGGGGGGGACTCTTATGGATTAGATCTAGGTCCGTGTGCTTCAAACATAACACAAAACAAAGAAAACCTTCTGGCACCCTACCTCCAGCTGAAAGCCTCTGAACGTGGCAGTTGCCTTGCTGCACGTGTCGCCGACCGCGAAGAGACCCATGTTCGGGTACAGAACACTGTTTCCAGTGGCTGTCTTTCCACTTCCACACGCTCCGAGAAGTACAGCACGAAGAGTCTTGACTGTGAGAGAAATGATTTGCAGCTTTCAAAAATAAACAAAGAGATGAAGAAACAAATCACTAAAAGACAGGAACAAACAGAAACCAAACACATGCAGAAAACAAACTTTCTGCTTGGGCATCCTTTCCTTGAGGTGAAAGTGACTATCCCGTGGTGTACCCCTACTTATCATACTTCCTCCTCAAAGTTTTACTGAAGCGCTGTCTCTTGTGAAAGGGCACCTCAAATTTAACTGCAATGTAAGTCTGCTCATAAGAAGAACAACCCCGTACTAGTACTGTTTCGTCGGCCGTGGCCATTACAGGCTGGTGCCATATAAGTATTGCATACTAAAAGACGTTAATTCAGAGCGGTAAATTTGGATCGCTCAAAAGAAAAATCAGTGAAGAATATATTTTACTTGTCTCAGGTTTTAAAACTTTTGACATTTTGGTTGTATGTCCTTTAATTGCTTCTTGTAACAGACTATTGTTTGCAAGAAAGTGATGCGCACAAGGTCTTTTTGAAGTGGATTTGCAATGCTAGCAAATGACAAATGGCAGTTACCTCTAGAGTTACGTTTGACTAAATTGTCCCGAAAAGCTTTTAAAGGCAAAAATTCAACTGCTCTGCTGTCTTTGTCAGAGAGAGTTCGGGTCTCTTTTGCTTTTGCTACTGTTGTATGTATTTTAACAGCAGAAGTAGGGGGGAGTAGTTGTATATCGTCTTCTTCTGGGTTCATGGGATGAAACTCCCACGGTTTTACGTGTATTACCGTTTTTACCCCACCATTTAGGCATCCTTACGCCGCTTTCGAGGGAAGCATGTTGGTTATTTTCGTGTTGATATAACAGGAACCAGTGTCTTGGTATTTCTTTAAAAAAAATATGTGTGACAAATTTCGTGACCAGTTATGTGTATATTTATAGTTATCAGCTTGGTACTATAGAAGATATTGTAAGTGAAAAAGAATTGTAAAAGTGTGGGGAAGGGGAGCTTGGAGGAAGAGAAAAAGGTGTAGTCGCAGATTAGGAAGGAGCAGCACAAATAGTAGCGTGGAATGATCAGAAATGTGAACTGAAATAAAAAGCCGAGGTCGAAACAAGTGTTTGCTGATAGACTTGTGGTCTGTATTGTTCTTACTGTTGACGCTATCATTGTGCAGACTAAGAACAATGTCCAACAGTTGCGTCACTCCCGTCTGCCTGTCCTTGTCTGGGGTTTGATTGGTGTCATCGTTGCCAGGACTGCCACCAAGGATGACGTAACGACCGTCTGCATCTTTCAGCACCTGCTTCAGTTCTGCGTTAGCCTGCTTAAGTTGCTCGCCAAAGTTGTTCTGTTGCAAGGACAGGTCAGAAATTTTAGACTCACGTCTCAGCCCGTAAGTAGGGTGAAGCACCACTACAAATAGAAATAAAGATGAAGATACTGAAGATACTAGTGAGTTTCATACAAAGCCGGGTTTTCCCGTGTAACATGCCCCTAATGGCTTTGCCGTGAGGGCGTAAAACTTACATTTTCTCGATACTAGTGAATCTGTTTTCTTCTAAATATTTGCACCACTACAAATAGAAATAAAGATGAAGATACTAGTGAATCTGTTTTCTTCTAAATATTTGGATTATTCTCCAGAGCTGTGTACCAGGGGAAACCATGTAACGAAGTTGACATTTCTTTACTTAACAGACATTTTAACCATACAAATTGATTTCAATAAATACTGGTTCCATACTTATCCTTGGACTGCAGAGAAAAAATTAAAAATACCTGCACATTTATTTTGTTTACGTTCAGTAAATTACAAGGTTTTCAAAGTGCGTCAACTTCGTAACATGGAATCCAAAAGTTGTGACATGGATTCGAACACTTACAATTGAAAAAAAACAGAAGACAAACAAATATACCATGTTTTTTTGTTGCATGTCTGTATCATTATCTAACCGGAGTATTACTGAAAAGGTGAAGCAAATACATTCAAGTTGCCCTTTAATATACGTTATAATCATTTAAAGGACTGAAAATGCATGTTGTAAAATGGGACACAGCTCTGGAGAATAACTCACTTACATATACAGGTCCCAGTTGTTCATGTTCCTTGTAAACTTAGTCCGGTTGTAGTGATATTTTTCAGTCCGGATATAGTGATAGTCCGCTTGTAGTGATACTATTTTGAAGTCCCGGGGAAGCTAAAGTCTGGCTGTAGTGATAATGTTTGAGAGTAATCTCCCTTTACCAAAATGGCGAGCAAAAGCTAGCCACGCACTGTGCTTACCCTGAAGCGGAAAATTGATCTGACACTTTTTCATTTAACCCTTATTTCTAAGTGGCCCTTCTCTCTTTCTCTCTCTCTCTCTCTCTCTCTCTCTCTCTCTAAAACACACGCACGCACGCACACACACACACATACACACACACCGGCTGTTGAACTGCCAGGACGGGGGTAGGTTAACACAGGACATTTGCAAGCCTGACAAAGACGACAGAAGAAACGTCACAAAACGAAATCAATAGTGGTTCCAAAATCACCTTGTTACTGCCTTGAGGCTAGTTTACCAAATGTGCCGCCGCATGTAGCAATAACAGCTTTGAAGATATCACTACAACACGTTACTACAAGCGATTGGCCGGATGTAGTAATAAAACCTACAAAAATAGAACTATAACCGGACGTCCGAATGTAGTGATAAAACCTACAAAAATATCACTATAACCGGACGTCCGGATGTAGTGATAAAACCTACAAAAATATCACTATAACCGGACGTCCGGATGTAGTGATAAAACCTACAAAAAATATCACTATAACCGGACGTCCGGATGTAGTGATAAAACCTTCAAAAATATCACTATAACTGGACGTCCTGGTGTAATGATAGTCCAGATGTAGTGATAAAAAAATTTGGTTCCGAGGGCTATCACTACATCCGGACTTCACTGTAGTATGTTTTTAAATGGGAAGGGGGTGAGGTTAGTACAAGCACAACGGTTCACAATTTTGTTCGTTGAGGGGTATTCATGTTTTTACTGTGTTTAAAAAGATACCTTACTTTAGATGTATCAATTAAAGTTAAAAATATTCTTATCAATTCACCTCATAAATATGTACGTTAAGCTCTATTAGTTTTCGTTGTTTCTGGCCTTATCACTCCTTGAACTTACAGAAACAATCAATTAAACAAATTCCTATCACTTTCTAAAGGAGTAGAATCCAGTCTGAGATAACGACTGAAACTTGGCAATGCTTGTTTGTTCCACACTCAACGTTAAAAATATACTTTACTGATAATTAAAAAAAAATCCCACTCAACTTTTTACCCACTTTTGAAACTAAATGTGAACCATGAAACACAAATAAACATGTAATTAACGTGTAAAAGTGATACGAAAATTCTAAACCATTGTTACATCTAAGGTAAGGTATCCCTTTAACCACAGTTAGAAATACTTAAAACCATACCGTATAATCTGCAGGCAGTTTATCCCCCATGGTAAAGACAACAACCATGTTACCAAACATGTGTTCTCCCAGTAGTTCTCGAGTCTTCCGATAGGTGGCGTACTCTTCCGGCGTAAAACGGACATCCGCTCTGACGACGACACATGTGGCGGAATGATACGGATAGGTCAAGGTCGTACAAAGCTGGACTTCTTTCAGCGCTGCTTCCTCGGCCGTGTCACATGTTACGTCCGGAAAGTCCACCACTTGAAGCTGAAATCAGTCAAAGCTAAGTGATTACCGACCGTAATTAATTAGCTTTATATTGAGAGGAGGGCGACCACAACATTACCACCACCACTACCACCATCATGATCCTAATCATCAGCATCATCATCATCAGCATCATCATCAACAGCATCATCATCATCATCAGCATCATCATCATCAGCATCATCATCAACAGCAGCAGCAGCAGCATTACCCCCACCCCCTTATATTTACATGGTTCAAATCCAAACTGAGTTTTTTTTCTTTGCCGTAAATTAAGAAAAGCACATACAAAATGGCCAACAAAAAGAGATTCGTCATATAGCATTAAAATTATTACAAACACAAAAAGACAATAAGAAGTCGGAGTAAACACTTTTATCTCCTCATTGTGATGCTGTCTGACGGATTCAGCAAGTTGAGTATGCTCAGTGGCTGACAGAATTCCAGTGGACACTTCAAACTGCGGTGTAGCAAGAATGGCGTTTCCGGTTGAGCTCTTTCCGTTTCCGGTTTTGCCGACGAGAAGAACAAGTAGCTCCATATTCTGAAGTCAAAAAATGAGGGTGAAACACCATAGGAACTAAACATCCGGTTGCTGTGCCGTATAGACAACATTAGATCCAACTTTTTTTACAAGTATCAGGACAACCTGCAAGGTGTATATAATAACATTGCAACAGCATTGACAGACAAACCCACGACACCCCTTGACAACAATAATAAGTATCAGGTACGTACTTTGGTACACCACAAAACAATCAATACTCTGACAAGGGAAACAACTGCTGTTTACTGGACTTTTAATTGCAGCAAGATGATTGCCTCGCCCGGAGACCATTTTCTCAGGATGGGTCTAATCGTTAAAACTTTTTTATAATTTAGTTGAATTAAACACGCAAAAAACCCCGTCAAGTCAACATGGCGAAGATTGGTTGTGGCTTCTGCTCATCGTTGTAGGGAGGTTGATGGATAGTTCCTTATGAGTGAATTTCTGATTCCCTTCTCGAAGTCTACATGTGATTACCAAAGCTTACACTAAAATAAAATGAAGAATTGTTTTCGTCCTGTCTTGTACACTGAAGCGATGTAACTTATTTCCTTACATGTCGTTCATTTATTGACAAACATGGATTTGGCGAAAATGAGTCCCTTTCGTGAGTTACTCTTAATTAAGCATTACTGTGTATCAACTATGGATACTACACAGTTTCAGTGCTTCCTCCAGGGGTAATATTTTGCGTTTGATTAGCTGAAAATCACATGATGCACGAACGTGTTTCATTGTACGTATGTCTCAAGCCGTCATGAGAAGGAGCGACAGAAATTTGAACAATCAAACATTATATCATATTCGGGAAACCATATCTCACAAAGTGACATTTAATGATTTACCACTGAAAACAGGAATTTTCATTGGCTGTGACAAAGCTTCACACGCCATTGTGTTTACAGTGGCTTGAGTGTTGAATAGAGAATACTACAAGCGCAAAAGTGTTTCCAGAATGACATTTGTCTCGGTGACTGTGGCATCACGTAAGCAGTGAAAAATCAGGTCTCTGCCAGACTAGTTTGACATTACCTCTTTTACATGATATATTAACGATATTCACGGTTATCTCATGGATGGTCTCTCTCACGTATATAGGATAATAACGAATACAATATATAACATTGGCTGGTCACACGACCCGAGTTTCCCCGCAGTGGTTGGATAATACAAGAAATGAAAATGAAGAAAAAAGTTTAATAGTAGGCCTACGGATAACAAAAGGCTTTTCATACATATTTGCTATTCTATGGTTTCTGTACCGCTACAGTAGATACCCTTTACATTAACAGTATACAACTGAGCTCACCTTCAAAACAAATCACCATGTAGCTTCTGAATTCTACCACAGCACCTCATGCGTGTATACACTTCCATAGACTAGTTATTTATAGTGACAGTGTGTATACCTTTCTTGAACTACGAATGCTCGCATAGCTTGCAATGACGAACGTGGCAGGGCCAACAACAACAGTGGCGACAACAGTGGTGTGCGGGCAACAGGGGAGAGAGAGAGAGAGAGAGGGTGGAGAGAGAGAGATAGAGAGAGGGAGAGAGTGAATGAGAGAGAGAGAGAGGGGTGAAGTGAAAGAGAGAGAGAGAGAGAGATGGAGAGACTGAGAGAGGATGGAGAGAGAGAGAGAGATAGGGTGGAGAGAGAGAGACTGAGAGAGAGAGAGAGGGTGGAGAGAGAGAGAGAGACTGAGAGAGAGAGAGGGTGGAGAGAGAAAGAGAGACTGAGGGAGAGAGAGACTGAGAGAGAGAGAGAGAGGGTGGCAGGGAGGAGAGACGAGGAGGGCCTTGTTTTCCACCCCCCCCCCCCCCCCCCCCCAGAGCAGACCGTGAGTCATGCGCCCATTCACACTCCCCCTCTCTCTCTCTCCCTCCCCCTCTCTCTGTGTCTCTGTCTGTCTCTCTGTCTTTCTCTCTCCCCCCCTCTCAAATCACTATCAAATGTTATAGTCCTTGACATTCCGTGACCTTTTTTTTTGTGACTGCGTTGGGGAGTTTCTGAAAACGCGGGTAGCTGACGAAGCAAAAATGTTTATGTTTACACATGTTTATGTCGTGCCCAGCCGAGCATATTGACCATAGTCTGATTTGTGTGTGTGTGCGGTCATAATCATGTGTTTCTCTTCTTCATGTATCCGCCGCATCCTGAACTCAGGTCAAAATGAGTTTGGCTCATTCTTTCCCTGACCGGACGCTACAGTCGTACGCGAATCTATCAAAACAAAAATACAGAGTTATCTCCCATATGGTTTTCGCGAGCATTGATCTAAATTTGAGTTCAAGTCAGTGTTCGCGAGACGCAAATGATTGCAGATTGGCCGACTTCGACAGTGATCTCCGTTCTGTTCTTCACAGTTATGATAAAGACATCGTTCTAAGGTCAAAACAAGTCGAAATTTTGGGACTGCTGCCGGAAGGAGACCGTAATATTTGGTTTCATCACTGTCAACTGGTTACAGAAAAAATCGTCTGCTCCAGTTAGCGCCGAAACCAAACGGTTGATTATCACGTTACACTTTTGCCATATTTAGAGTTGTTTGCACAGTAAATACAGCCGCGAAAAATAGCTCGCTTGAAACTGTCTTACATATCAATTCCTTTGTAATTTAAAAATTACAAAACACCTGGACTGAAAATCATTATCGACGATCGCGAATCTGCTTATATCAATAATACATTACAAAAAGCTCTAAATATGTAAAAAAAAAAAAATCGGATTCCTTGCCAGACAAGGAAACTCAAGGCATCCTGTCAGGGAAAGAATGAGCCGAACTCATTTTGACCTGACTTCAGGATGGTATCCGCCGTTGTTGTCTTCTCTCCTTTGAATGAATCGTAGTCTTTCGTGCAATTGATTGGCACTATAAAGCATTTCGGATAAGAAAGGAATTTAGAAGAAACAGAATCTAAGAAAAAGAGACATGTTTATTACAATAACACAAATGAACATTTTGCTTTAAAGGCCCGTCGTGTTGACGGAAGTGATTTTTTCTTTGCGTGCGTGTGTATTGTGTGTGCGTATGTGTGTCCGTGTGTTTGTGCGTGCGTGTGTGTTTGTGTGTGTTTGTGTGTGTATGTGTGCCTGTATGTGTGTGTGTGTGTGTTTGTGTGTGTATGTGAGTGTGTGTGTTTGTGTGTGCGTCTGTGTGTGTGTCTATGTATTTGTGTGTGTATGTGTGTGCGTGTGCGCCCTTGTTTGTGTGTGTATGTGTGTGCGTGTGTGTCACAGTGTATGTATCTGTGTGTGTTAGTGTGTGTGTGTGTGTGTGTGTGCGTGCGTGCGTGTGCGCCCTTGCAACCACGAAATAGAATAAAGGAAATTAAATGAAGTGCAATGAAAGGATAGAATGCTAAACCAGACAAAGGCATATTGCTAGCTAAAACTTGAACATGAAGTATTCATTTTCTCTGTGCCTAGCTATTAAAGTGTGAATATCCGCCGCAAGAAATGTTTATATTTCAGAAACTCATGACTAGCACTTAATTTTTGACCTGTCCAAAAGTTGTGCCGAATGTTCTGTCAGAATTCTACTTTCAATTTTTCCTTCCATGCACAGTTATACAATAGGCGACTTAGGTTCTCAACATTCAATTACTCTTTTGGAATAGGCCGTGTCGTGAAGTCTGAATGTGTACTCGTACCTAACTCAACCCTGATTGCATAACAAGTGCTGTCTGCTTGCTGAAAACGAACTAAAAGTTCTTTGGTGTCATTGCAATAACCGTTTCTCTTTTTTCTTAGTTTCTTTTTCTGCTTTATTCCTTTCTTACCCGAAGTGCTTCATTATGCAAGTCCAATTCACGAAATGTTGCAATTCCTTGGAAGGAGAGAAGACAACGACGGATACACGAAGAAGATAAACACCTCATATGACAGCACACACACAAAAACGATATAGATATGATTGAGCACGACATAAATATGTACAAATGAAAGGCTCTTGATTGCTTCGACAGCTACCCGCTTTTCTCAGAAACTCCCCTACGC
This sequence comes from Littorina saxatilis, assembly GCF_037325665.1. Classification (NCBI taxonomy): domain Eukaryota; kingdom Metazoa; phylum Mollusca; class Gastropoda; order Littorinimorpha; family Littorinidae; genus Littorina; species Littorina saxatilis. Next base: position 25,939,092 of record NC_090247.1, read on the forward strand.
AGTCATAACAAGAAACGGTCTCTGTCTTTCTGAAATCTCTCTCTCTCTCTCTCTCTCTCTCTCTCTCTCTCTCTCTCTCTCTCTCTCTCTCTCTCTCTCTCTCTCTCTCTCTCTCTCTCTCTCTCTCTCTCTCTCAGGTTATTTGAAATCACTAACCGCTTTCCAACCAGGACTGCCGAAATGAGCCCGTCGCGTTCCTTTGCACAAGTGCATACATGTCTACATCACAGCCAATACTCATCAGTCTTTGTCTGCGTAATTATCCACGCACGCACGTTAGCTACTATACTATAACCAGACTAAGGCTGTTTCTGGAAAACTCTCCGTGGGAGTAATGAACGATCGATAATCTCAGGTCTGCAAGGTGCCATTGAACAGCGCTGTATAGCCTACTGCTGCAGATCGAACCTGCAGTTACTGTAGAAATATTGGGGAAGGTTTTGAAAAGGTGAATTTTTCCTTCTCTGCCTATTTAAAAACAATAATTGTAGTTACTTTTGTACTGATGATTTTGCTTGTTCGTTTTAGGTCTTTTGAAAACGCAGGCAGTTCACTTTGTTGCATCAACGGGAATGTAATTGAATAAAGATGCGAATTAAAGATTGTCTGTTCATAACTTCCAACAGGAGGCATGTAATGACGGATACGTTAATCGCACTTGAAGAACATTAGGGATATAACATAACAGTGGTGGTTTTCTAAAAGCATAAATGAAAAGTGGAAAAGAGAAACGCCACAAACAACAGACATAAAATACCCATATTTTGCCTATGTCTTTTGAAGAAGGACACACTCACGAAATGGCGGGACATGGAGACCCACTATAATGATAATAATAATAAATGAGCATTTATATAGCGCAACATCATAACTTTACAAGTATGCTCTTTGCGCTTGACACATTTAAACTTAAAACACAGTTATACAAACATTTACATCTACATTCATAGTCAACAACGCTTAATTAAAAGCATACACCATCAAACATACATTACAAAAGATTCTTCCACTAACTAATTAATAAAAACATGAATAAAATAGGTAGTAAAAAACAAGGAAATACCAGCTGAATACCCTTAATCAAACAGAACATGTTATCAACAATGCTGAAAACAGTCCTAGATGTTTATAAATTATATACATTATCACTAAAACCACTACACAGTTCAGAAAAGGGATTTTGAAAACTGAGTGTGTTTTGATTCTTTGCTTGAGTAATGGATTTATCATTTGACTGATTGACCTTATCCTGTTGTCGTTGTTGTTATTTTTGTTTTTGTTGTTGTTCTTTTTCTTCTTCTTGTCGTTGAAGTTGTAGTGGTGGTGATGGCTGTGGTGCTACATGTTGTCTTTGAGGCGAAAGCCCACTGAGTTGAATTAAAAAACACAAATTTCATTATTATATTTGACGTTTAATTTGTACATTTCAAGCACTTGATTCGCTTGCGTGCGTATGCCTGTGTGTGTGTGTGTGTGTGTGTGTGTGTGTGTGTGTGTGTGTGTGTGTGTGTGTTCTTCGATCTTATTTTATTACCGCCTCGTTTTAAATTCCTCTAACTTTGTTTTTATTATACCAGAAGACATTGCAATTACTTATAACCTAACATCTGCTCTATATCAATACAGAAATAGAACGGATGCGACTGATTCTGATTGGGAAAACTGGATCTGGGAAAAGCGCAACCGGAAACACAATTCTGGGAGATGAAGTGTTTAAATCACAGATATGAATTAATTCTAAAACGAAGGACTGCAGTGTGGCCATCAGAGTGCGAAATGGACTGGAGATCTTGGTAAGACATTACTCGGAGAAAATGCAATGCATTTTGTTAATTCTGGTGTGGTATTTTTTTACTGATGAGTTTTACGTGGCCAAAAGTCTGTTGCTTTAAGTTGTTTCAAAAATCGACTTTTTATTTTTTACAAACGTGTTTTCTTATATCAAGACCACTGAGTCAGCGTTGTACGAGTGTGTGTGTGTGTGTGTGTGTGTGTGTGTGTGTGTGTGTGTGTGTGTGTTTGTGTTTTGAGCATATTTTGAATATGAATAAAACATATGCATTCGTTTTTGCATTCAGAAATATTAAAAAGATTACAATGAAATCATTTATGAATTTGTCTTTATAATTTCACTTTCCAGCAGAATGTTCACAAACAAGTACAGTGTTTACATTTTAATCTTCCATCTGCATTCCAGTTCTTTTGTCTGGACAAAGCCAAAGATTGCTCGAAAGCCTCCCCCTCCCCCCCAACAAAAAGACCCACCCCCCAAAACAACAACAACAACAACAACAACAACCCCCACAAAACAAACCACCCACAACAACAAGAACAGCAGCAACAACAACAACAACACACCAAAACAAAATAGAACACAAACAAAAGAATGCAACAAGAACAACAGACATGAGCACACACACACACACACACACACACACACACACACACACACACAGTTTTGCAAGCCAAGACGAGCCGCATCTATGAGAAAGGCTAATGGGTGTAAAAAATAGTGCGTGCCACTAAAGTAGTTTTGTGAGGTATCTAGCTCGGTCGGCAGCAAAAGTCGTGACCTAAAGCACAGTGCCAGTGGATAAAGGTAACTATGACACTCACAAACAGACATAAACGCGACATGCCAGTTCATGTGCTTTAGTGCCTTCGTCAGCGGGAATTGATTTTGCAGTGTAAGCAAGTTACATTTCCCGAACATGTTTGCCTGGCATATCTATTTTCTATTTAAAGAAATATTGCACCCCTTTGTGGTTCTTCTGTAGCCTGTATTGAAAGTATTTCAGCTTTGAGGTAATCGAATTTTTATGCCATCTCGTTCGTACGTCGGACAAAGAAACAAACTTTGATTCATATGTGTGTGTGTGTGTGTGTGTGTGTGTGTGTGTGTGTGTGTGTGTGTGTGTGTGTGTGTACGTTTGTTTTTGCGTGTGTGTGTGTGTGTGTGTGTCTCCCCCTCTCTGTTTTTCTCTCTATATATATATGAAATATCAGAAGTTGTAAAAAAAAACAATTTAAAGCCAGCAAAGACTTTCTTTTGAGATTTGTAAACAAATCTGTTAGCAGAGCAAATTCAAGAGAGAGAAAAATTTCCATTCACAGATAGCGTTATTGGGGATGAGACCGATTAAAAAAAATGAAGCTAACCCCCGAAGCGGAGAGCGTATCAACACAGAAATCAAGTCCAGAGGAGGACCATTGTTTTACTATATATACTTGTATGTGTGTGTGTGTGTGTGTGTGTGTGTGTGTGTGTGTGTGTGTGTGTGTATGTGTGTGTGTGTGTGTGTGTGTGTGTGTGTGTGTGTGTGTGTGTATGTGTGTGTGTGTGTGTGTGTGTGTGTGCGTGTGTGTGTGTGTGTGTGTGTGTGTGTGTGTGTGTGTGTGTGTGTGTGTGTGTGTGTGTGTATGGATATATACGTATGTGTCTTATCTCTCTGTCTGTCGGTTTGTGGTGGTGTGTTGAAAATATATGTTTGTTAATTTGTTAACCAGGTGTACACTCATTGCTTTTATCAAATGTTGAAACAACTTGCTTTGCCTCTTATTTCAATATAAAAAAAACCACACGCGTTTTAACCTGGTAGGCCTATCACACAGTAAGCCATTATGTATTCTCTATCTTTATATCTTTAGTATGAAATAAAACTACTTTGATTTCTGGTATATGTATATCTGAACATGTAAAATGTGTTCGAAGATACTGCATGTTTGGCACTGATGTTCTGCTTCTGGGAAAACGTTATTCGCGATGATAAGAAAAAAGTACATTTCTGTCGAAAAAGTCATTAAAACTGAACAAAAATGTACAACATGTGTTTAATTCGTGTGTATTACAGTTCATTAAATACTAACCTACAAATGTAACTTTGAAATGCATTTACTTTATGGTTTAGCATTCCAGTCTATCATATGTTTCCTGTCAGTGTATTTCAACATTTACAAACAGATTAATTGACGACGTCAACTCTGGGAAATTATATGAATACAAGTGACTTTCTCTATATAATAATAATAATTGTCAGTAAGTACTGGTGTCACATGACTGATGTGAACCAGTTGATTGGCTAATGGCGATGCGCTAAAACTGTTAGCGCACTCTTGGAGTGCGCTAACTTTTCCACAGAGCGTATTCTTGCGCCCTTTGCCTAAGCAAGACTGTGCTCTCATCCTCAGAATTAATTAATGACATGTAGCTTATATTCTCCACAATACCAAATGACCATAAATTCCCTGCTTCTCAATTAAAGCAGAAGTGGGTTTTTTTTTCTGACAGATTGCATGTGCCTGTGCCAGTGCCAGTGCCAGTGATCTAAAAAAATAGAAGCCGCTGTGTTTCATCTAATTTTCGCCGACTTGCATAGATTCTTCTCATATGCCGTGTTAGTGGCATGTAGCTTATCATCCACATTACCAAATGATGAGTTAGTATACAATTCCCAGCGGCTAACAGAAAACACAAGTGTTATTCCGATAACGTACCAGCAAGACCAGTTTGGAAGACTGACTCGATCGACTCTGTAGCAGACAACACAGAAATACGACTACATCAGTTCAGTAAATGAATGGTTTCAGAATTATTATTTCAAAGCAAGAACAATCGTAATCGAAAACGTGTAAGGTTCAGAACGTTCTTACCATATATAAGATTTATTAGCAGCCTGCCTTATGCGTACAGACTCAGTGCAGACTGCAGTCGTTCCATTGCCCAGGTTGGCAGGTAGCCTAGCAGACGACATTAACCCCGCTCAGCAAATTAACATGTTGGGCAAATGTGAACGAAAAAACGATGGGGATATAATACGTGTAGGGTTCAGAGCATTCTTACCGTTCATATTTAGTATCAGACTCCCCGATGAGTGAAGATAGAACACGAGAAATATGCCACATTTGTTTTGAAAATGTGCGAACCGTCGAGTCCCGCTTTGAGTCAATTCAAGGGGAGTCACTCCGCATAGTCAATCCGTCGAAGCTCGACTGGAGGTTTCGAATCGCAAATAATGAAGAGCCTTTCTCCGAGTTCAAATGAGGTCTCTCTGAAAGATCATCACTGTTCAGATTAACGCTACACTGGAATTTACAAACAGAAATTAAAATGCGTGTGACGAAAGCACGACACACTTGAGACACCCCACACAAAAGTAGATCTTTACTGTGCACGACCTGACCACACAGTTATGCCTATTCAAATGCGCATTGCAAAATGTGCGTTAGGAATCTTCTTTTTTCTATGGCGGTACTGACAATATCGTTATTGAAACAATCCCAGTGCACTAAGGGATTTATAGAGCAAATCTCGAAAATAATTATTGAACTCAGCGCTATGCGCTTCGTTCAATAATGAATTTTCTCGATTTGCTCTATAAATCCCTTAGTGCACTGGGATGTCTCAATAACTTAAATAATAATAATAATAATAATAATAATAATACGAGAATTTATAACGCGCACATATCTCACCACAAGGCGACTCAAGGCGCACAGTACAAAATATGAGCCCTGAAAATGCAGCCGCTCGGCGCAGAAGGGACAGCACTCTATATTTTGGGGAGAAGCATGCTGAGTATTTTCGTGTTTCTATAACCCACCAAACTCTGACATGGATTACAGGATCTTTTCCGTGCGCACTTGGTCTTGTGCTTGCGTGTACACACGAAGTCAAAGTCAAGTCAAGTCAAAGTCAAACAGTTTATTTACCAAATGCAAAGCACAGGATTTTGTTATGGTGTATGCATAAAACTTCACACTCCTTCCACACGCATATATCACAACAACTATGTACAGACAAAGTGTTCAATCTCACTGGGCCCACTACGTGTGCACACCAACCAGACAGTTCAAAACGGACTGGTTGTTCCTTTAGCACCAATCTGACAGGAGTAATCACAGGTTGCATGGATAAAGATAAATGAATTCCCTAAAAATCAGTAGCAGGTCTGCACATAAGTTGACCTGGGAGATCGGAAAAATCTCCACTTTTAACCCACCAGGCGGCAGCGACCGGGATTCGAACACACGACCTTCCGATTAGGAGGCCGACGTCTTACCACCACGCCACTGCGCCCGTCTATGTCACTGTACGTTTTTGTTGTTGAATGAGTATCGACATTTTCACACACACACAGACACAGACACACACACACAGACATACACAACACACATACACACACACACACACACACACACACACACACACACACACACACACACACACACACACACACATTGGAACGAAAAACTAGTTTACCTTAAATAAAAACACGTTAAACAAACTTCTATTAAAACAAACTTGGAACAGCTATATATCAAATTCTGGAGAAATAAACCAAACAGTTCATCAAACAGAACACTAGAAAATATAAACAGGCATTGTGCAAATTCTTATTAAAAGTGCTGGTTCATACTTAAATACGCCCGTTGAGTATCATAAGCTAAACTGCATTTGCTAGATATAGTTGCATCAAATATAATCATCTTAGAAAATCATTAATTTAAAAAAAAAACACACCACGAATCCGTATTTTTATATGCCAGCCAAATATCACAAGATGTCAGCCTAAACCACAAAATGGGGAAAATGTGTTTAAAATTTGTTCCTCAAAAAGGTGTGCCTGGTGCAACTTTGAGACTCTAATGCTTCATTCGTGATAGACTCCCAATCTTAGGTGTCCAAACTAAAACGGGAATAAAATTTAGCTCAGTATTGAAAACATAACCTTTTTGCTGTCGAACGTGAACTTGTCTTCACCACCTTTGTGTGCTGTCAGTGATCACCTTTCCCAAGTTCAACTGCACCAGACTATTTTAAATCTTCCTCTTATGCAAATCACAGGCCTGATAGAAGTACATTTTACTGAAATATTTGAATTACAGGAGACCCTTCAACCAGGATTACATTATGCTGCATTTTTCCAAGGAGTTTAGGGCGACCTTGGTCATGCCTTCCTTGATCTTCTGCCCAACAGACGTGACCGCCTTCTCCATTTCTTTCCTCTGAGCCTCGTTCATCCCCTCTGGGTTGTTGATGATCTTCTTTCTAAGGGCGTCTTCAACGAGGCGCTGCTTCTCTACCATGGTCATATTTGGCTTTTCAGAGATTTCGTAAATGAAACTGCCGGAGTCGTCCTCAAGTTTCAGTTCCTTCACCAGCTGGTCTTGCAGATCGTCCAAGACTTCTTCCATATTACCTTTTTCACACCATGAGCAATGTATGATGTCGCTGTGAGCTGAATCGTGTTGCGCTGTCGAATAGAGATCTTGCCCAGGACCGGCTGATGTTCTCCACATGACTCTGCCGGCCTCAGGAGTTTTCTTCTGCGCAGGACGCGGAGCTCCTACAGTTTTCTGAGGAGAAACCTGACCAGGACTCCACCTGGTTTCCACTGCTTTTGGCTGTTGATTCCTGATTCCCATTCGTGGTAAGTTACACGATTTGTTGTAACGCCGGTCCTCAATATGGGGCTCAGGTTGTGTTTGATTAAACTGCTGCAGCCTAGTTTTGACTGTGCCTTTCTTTTTTAGATTGCTTACTTCCTTATTCCTTCGCCTTGCTTCCAGCTCAGCGTGTGGGATGTCATGTTCATCTGTTGTCCCTGCACCTTCCAAAGGTTTATCGCTCCCAAGACTCGATCTGCGACGGGTTGGACTGTGCTTTTTTCGTTTTGAGATGACGGGCTTTGAAGTTTCCCTGATAGCTGTTGTCTCTGCACTGTCCAAAGGTTTATCGCTCCCAAGACTCGATCTGCGACGGGTAGGACTGTCAACTTTTCGCCTGGAGACGGCGGGCTTTGGCGTTTCTCGGATAGCTGTTTTCCCTGCACCTTCCAAAGATTTATTAATCTCAACACTCGATCTCCGCCGGGTTGGACTGGGACGTTTTTGTCTTGGGGGTATGGCAGGCTTTGCCTCTTCCTGTTTGGCTGGAATCATTTTTCCCGATCTTATTCGGACTTCTTCTTTGATCATCTCGGACATAGAGTCGTCCAACTTGCGGGCCATCGTGTGGCGAAAGCAGCTGCCGCCATTGTGAGTAACAACCTGTTCCACCATTTGCAGCAGGTCTGTTACCATCCGAGCCTTCTCCGTTTCGGTGCCGTTGTTGTTGAAGAGTAGGTAGCGGGAGCTTGCTTGTTCCACAATATCCTTAGCGTTCTTCGATTTTTCTAGCTGAAAACGTTGGTAAGAAATGTATTCCATACGCACCTACAGTGTCTAATCTTGCATATGTGTTGAGTGCATTAACCACACCAAGCACTGTCCTTTTTGTGCGTTTGGTGAGATAAGACACCGATCGAACATTTGCTGGCTGTTTTGCCTGTGGTATTTTCAAAGTGTATTCAAACAAGTGTCAACAAATTAGATCCATCTTCTCGACAAACTTTATCATATAGACTTTTGAATATGTCAAGAATCATATAACGAGGATCTGGTAATTGTGAAGTACATTCACTTACCAGCCAAATTGAAAGACACTTTACAATGATTCCAATTGAAACACATCATTATTCCAAACACAAACCAGGGATTTACAAGTTGTTAGCATTTGTATGGGAGACATGTTGGGAGGTCACCCTGTAAAATCTGGGGTTGGGTAATTGGATGGGGTAACCGATTAATTTCAATCACAAATCAACTGCCAAACCGAAACAGTTTATTGGTCTAACCAAAGTTAAATCAAAATTTTGGCAACAAGTTTTAAAAATATGGATTGAGAACAGATATTTATTTCCTGTTCAAAAAGAAAGTTTGTGGAATAGTGCAAATATTATTTTTAGAAAGAATGTGTTGTGTTTTGATAAATGGATTGAAGCCGGTGTGAATTGTGTACGTGATGTATGGATAGACGAAAATATTGTGTCATTTGAAGATATTTGTGCCATTGTCGGATATAGTGCCACAAGGCTGTTTGAGTACAACGCTTTGCACACGGCCCTCTGCGCGCGAACACTGCGAGACGACACAGTTAGAGAATACGCGGGTGACGAACCTCCTGCGACCTGTTTTCAGGGCATGCTAAATAACCCGATATTAACGCAATCCAAAGCCAGTAAACCCTGCTCTGTACAATTTTGGTACCACACATGTAACATTTGCATTGACGAAAAGTATTGGGTCCTGGCAAGTGCATGTACAAGCAAAGAAAGATTAAAGTTATTCCAATGGAACATTTTACATAATATTTATCCCACAAATATGTTATTGCATAAAATGAAGTTAAAAGAAAATAGTTCATGCAGTCTTTGTAATAAAATGGATTATATTGAACACTTCTTTTGTAAATGTAGCAAAACGAAATTGTTTTGGGAAAATGTCAGTAGATGTACATTTGTAAAAACGGGGGAAAATATTATATTAACAGAAAAAGATGTATTGTTTGGTTATTCTCCAGAAGTGCAAACCCCCATAAACAAAATTATGAATCATATTTTGCTCATTTCAAAAATGTGTATCAGTAAGTATACATATGGTAGGCCTATTTATATAAATGTGATGTTAGGATATGAATTAGCGTTAAGATATTTCAGTATTGTGTAAATGTTGAAGGATGAATGATGATACGTAGTAGACGGATGCTTGAATTTTTTTTTATTATTAAAAGCCCCACAATGATGTGCTTGGCAAATTAAAAAGAAAAGAAAAAAAAGAAAGAAAAAAGAGAAAAGATTGTTGACAAGATTTCAAGTGACAGATGTGACAATTAATATCTGAAGTTTTACGAGTAGAACCTTTTTCACTTCATTGTGATAGACCTAAATGTGACAAGTTTCAAACACGTCGACCACTTTTGTTTTACACTTAGAAAGGTAACAAAATGGAATCGGTTCCGAACAACCACAATAGGTTGAAGGGACATGCAAATCAACATCGAACCAAGCAACACATCCTTCAGCTGCTTGTCTGATCTGCATGCTCAACATATATTCATTCTATAAAGGTCTTCCACAGTCAATCTTTGGGAAGTTAACCTACCACACCAAAGTCAAACAAGGTAAGATCACGATAAATAGTCAAAAAGGTTGTGTTTTCTAGACAAGCGCTAAACTATACTACTGTTAGTTTTCAACTAGGTAGATGTGTGGCTCTGTAGATATATGTACTGGGGCTTATTTATGTTAAAATCAATTAAAACGATAAAAAGTACATTGTAGTTTCTTTATTCTCCCAACCAGGAGTTACGTGTTAGTGTCTTGGCGCCAGGTATATCTGTGAAGACGATGAGAGAGAGAGAGAGAGAGAGAGAGAGAGAGGGAGAGAGAGAGAGAGAGAGAGAGAGAGAGAGAGAGAGAGAGAGAGAGAGAGACAATGACAATGACAATGACAATGACAATTCTTTATTTAACGAGGGTAGTAGATTAAGCAGTGGTCTGCTTTTTTTACATCCAGCCCTCGCCCTAAAGAGGGACTAACTACAAAAATGAAATAAAAATACAAGATAAAAAAAATAGAGAGAGAGAGAGAGAGAGAGAGAGAGAGAGAGAGAGAGAGAGAGAGAATGACAATGACAATGACAATTCTTTATTTAACGAGGGTAGTAGATTAAGCAGTGGTCTGCTTTTTTACATCCAGCCCTCGCCCTAAAGAGGGACTAACTACAAAAATGAAATAAAAATACAAGATAAAACATAGAGAGAGAGAGAGAGAAAGAGAGAGAGAGAGAGAGAGAGAGGGAGAGAGAGAGAGAGAGAGAGAGAGAGAGAGAGAGAGAGAGAGAGAGAGTTCTAGTAGAGTTATTATTTAAGAGCACGATCAACAGAAGAGGAAAAAAAAAACTATCGGAACCGACCCCTAACCCCGAATAAGGTCTTCAAACACATACAATAGGATCATCACAAAAGAGCCCTCTGATATGTTTTCCTAACTCTGTAGATTTGACTTAAACTCTCTCCACCTTCCATGGCCTTGGCTAGCCTACCCTGTATGAACAATTGACTGTTCGAGAAAAGCGTCACACGTGAAGGTTATTCTTATTGTTTGAGGTCAAGGCAATGGGAGATACTTTTTAATCACGTGATCAAAGAGTGGCACATGTATTTACATTTTGTTAAACAAGCTACACACCAGACTTAATTTAAATCGACCCATAAACATCAGAGAACTAAGCGCAGAAGGACAAACAAACAAACAAACAAACAAACAAACAAACAAACAGAGTGAAACCTTTACATCAATATATAAAAGAAGTAATAAGCATGCACTCAGCATGAGAGTCAATGCGTATTTAATCTCCTGTAACCTTCTAGTGCCATGCACTTTAAATGGTATAGTGCTTGACAAGCGGTGACCTTTTTCTTTTGTGGCTCCGTAGGGGACTTTCTGAGAAGATCAGGTAGCTGACGAAGAAGAATAAGAGAGAGAAAAAAAGGCTTCCAAGAATACATGTTTATGTCGTGCCCGAGCATATTTATCAGAGTCTGTGTGTGTGTGTGGTCATAATCATGTGTTTATCTTCTTGAACAATAATATATTATGCCGTCGTTGTTGTTTTCTCTCGTTTGAAAGAATTGTAACATTTCGTGAATTGGACTTGCATAATGGAGCACTTCTAATCAGAAAAGAGTAAAGAACAAAAAGAAACTAAGAAAACTAGAGACATGGTTATTGCAATAATACAAAAGAACATTTTGCTTGTCGTGTTGTGTTGACTGTCAGTCTCTGTCTTTCTGTTTGTCTATCTCTGTCTCTGTTTGTCTATCGTGTTGACTGTTTATTTTGTCTATTCGTGCATGTGTGTGTGTGTGTGTGTGTGTGTGTGTGTGTGTGTGTGCGTGCGTGCGTGTGTGTGTGTGTGTGTGTGTGTGAGTGTGTGTGTGTGTGTGTGTGTGTGTGTGTGTGTGTGTGTGTTCGTACTTGCAAGCACGTATTAGAATAAAAAAATTAAATGAAGTGCAATGAAGGGATTAAATGCTAAACTAAACAAAGGCATATTGCTATCTTACCCCTGAACATGAAGTTTACTCTCTGTGTCTAGTTATAATACTGTTTAAGAATACCCTCCCCCCCAAAAAAAAAAAAAAAAAAAAAAAAAAACCACCACCAAACAAACACGTTTATATTTCACGAACTCATGACTAGCGCTTAATTTTTGACCTGTCCAAAACTTGTGCCGATCGTTCTGTCAGAATTCTACTTCCCATTCTTGTTTCTATTTACAGTTATAGAATTGGCGACTGCAGTTCTCAACATTTTGAAATAGGCCGTGTCGTGAAGTCTGAATGTGTACTCGCACCTCCATGGCTCAACCCTGATTGCATAAAAAGTGCCGCCTGCTTGCCGAAAACGAACGAAAAGAAGAATTAGAAGGCTCCGGCATGTAAACCGTTCAAAGGCAGCATGCTTTGAACTACGAATACATGGCGGCAAAATACTGCATGCTCCTTTCATACTGGCAGGAACTCGGTTTCCAAAGCCGCTTTTGGAGAATGCCATTGAAACCATGTGACAGAAAGAGCAAGTTGTGTACAGTGATATCAAAACATTAAATCTATCGGTCTAAAAGATTGAAACTGAACAGGCTGGAGCATATAACACCGAGACTAGTAAGGCGTGGGCTGGCTGAAACAATTCGACCCAGACAATGCTGACTGAGCTGACTTGGTAACAGAAAGGAAAAGTGAATCTAATTCGTATAAATCGGATTTTCATTATTATTGAGCCTATTTTAAACATAAATTCGATAAATGTCTGTATTCACATTTTAAATATCCAGATACTAATTTATTTATTTATTTATTTATTAAGGAGATTTCTATAGCGCATAACTAAAAGCACTATGCGCTTTACAATATCACTAGGTATAAGCACACGCAAACACACTCTAATTAAATAGAACTTAGCTTAGCAAGACCGTACTAAGAACACTAAACATTTAAGTTCGTACAAAAATAGAGAATTAAATTAAATACTGGACAAGCGATTTAAATAAGCTTAAGGCCAACACCGACTACAATGGACTATTTAAAATACAAAAATTTAGTTAACTATAAAAGGCAGTGGATAAAACTCCATAATCCTAAGAAGGTCGAACAAATAAAAAAAATAAAAGACTATTTAACTATAATTACTTCGTAAAAGATAATAAACATGGTATACAAAGCTGTCATTTTTAACAACAAATCTAAAAAGATTTTCATGCCATATTGCACAACACATTTTGACACACACCCAACCTCATACAAGCACACATACACACTTACACACATATACACACACACACACACACGCACACACACACACATGTACTCACACACACACACACACACACATACACACACACACACACTCACACACACACACACACACACACACACAAACACACACACACACACACACACACACGCACACACACACACACACACAATAAATTCAACAAATATTTAAATACATAAAAAGAATTAAGAAAGCGTTTAAAACATATTTTACAAAAACAGTAGTACATATTATAGTGTTAATAATGTGAGACTACCCAATAAAAATATTTGACTAGTGAGTTTATTGGAATGCTGGCAGATAAAAACATATCACGAGGCAGGCGTGTGCTTCAGGTATTGTAAGCAGACTTGAAAAGGTGGGTTTTAAGGGACTTTTTGAAAGTGGAACATATAACGCGAATGTTTTCGAATTTGTACATGTAATTTTAATTTTAGGTAGATTTTTAATTAAAACTGTGAATTACCGATATTATGGTCGATATTAGAAATGTTCACTTCTGGCGCTAACATGCCATCATACAAAGGACGAGTGGGGTGAGGACGAGACAAAACAAAACACGTTGTGATACAGGAGTAGGACGGAGAGAGTGTGTGTGGGTCCGGTGGGTGGGGGAGCTTACTGTTCGCACCGCCCTCTCTACAGCCAGCCCTGAGTCAGAGCCGCCCCCTCCCCCCTCTGCTCACACTATTTATCTTGTATCCGTCAGTCTATGTCTTTCTGTTTGTCTATCTGTCTGTCTATCTGTCTCTGTCGGTCTCTCTCTCTCTCTCTCTCTCTCTCTCTCTCTCTCTCTCTCTCTCTCTCTCTCTCTCTCTCTCTCTCTCTCTAAAAAAAAAGCATGATAATAACAACTGGGTAAAAACGCCAGAACATAACCTCAATATTTCACGATCTAACGGATAATGATAAACTTGTTGAAAAAGTCGACCATCATAACATTCTGGGAGTGACCATTGATAACAACCTGTCTTGGTCACACCACATCGAACAACTTTCTAAACTCGTGTCCAAGAAAGTTTATCTATTATCTAGAATCAAGCATTTTCTAAATTTGGAAGCTAGGAAATTATTATTTAATGCTCATACTCATGTTATTGATTACGCGTCTACCTTGTGGGACTCAGCAAGTGAAAATTCATTTAAACCACTAATTAGATTACATAAACGAGCGCTTAAAGTAGTCTTATTAAAGAAAACAACTCTATCTGAGTTAGACTACATAAGCTTAGGCATTCTTCCTCTGAAGGCAAGGCTAGGTTATAACAAAGGTACCCTTATGCATAAAATTATTCATGGATGTGTACCTCAAACCATATTTTCCAAATTCACGTTAAAAAATTCACGCCAATTGATGAGATTGAAGACGCCTCTGCCAAGGATTGACCTATTCAAATCTAGTTTAGTCTATTCAGGTAGCAGTCTCTGGAACACTCTTCCGACAATCCTACGGCAAACTAGCAGCACAAACGTTTTTAAGACCAGATATATATCTCATGAAGTCGAAATAAACATCTGTTGTTGCTAGAATGGTTGTTAAAACCAACAACCGGTGCTTTTCAACAATGTATTATTATTATTATTATTATATTTTTTCCCTGAATTTTTTCGAATGCAGTGTATGTCAATGGGCATGGTGTTTACAGCTTTGTTGCGTCAGCGCAATCTACTCTATAATACTTAACTCACGTCAAATGAACTTACATTTTTCATATAAGCAATGTATTGTATGTAAATTGATGATATGTTCTTACTTTAATTTTTATTATAATCATGTAGCAGTAGTTTTCTTTACTTGCTCATTCTTTAGCAATTTTAGACTAGTCCCTCTTTAGGGCGAGGGCCAGATGTAAAAAAGCAGATCACTGCTTACTCTATTACCCTCGTTAAATAAAGAATTGTTCTTGTTCTTGTTCTTGTTCTCTCATACGTTATTTTGAAATCACTCTCCGTAGCTTTCCTTCCAGGGCTGCCAAAATGAGCCCACGTTCCTTTGCACAAGTGTGCACAGCTCTCTCTACAGCAAGCCCTGAGTCACCCACTGTGCAACCCTACCCCCCCACCCCCGGCCCCCTCCAACCTTATGTCTCTGCTCACACTATTGATCTTATCTTGTATCTGTCTGTCCCTGTCTTTCTGTATGTCTGTCTGTCTATCTGTATGTCTGTCGCTCTCTGTCTGTCTGTCTGTTAAAATCACCAACTGCTTTTCAACCAGGACTGCCAAAATGAGCCCTTTTTCGTTTGCACAAGTGTATACATGTCTCAATCACAGCTTGAACTCATCAGTCTTTGTCTGCGTAATTATGCTCGTCAGCAGTTCTCAGATACCACTATACTATAACCCGAATTAGGCTGTTTCTGGAAAACTATCCGTGGGAGCAATGAACGATCGATAATCTCAGGTCTGCAAGGTGCCATTGAACAGCGCTGTATAGCCTACTGCTGCAGATCGAGGTTACTGCAGAATGATCGTAAGGGATTTTGAAAAGGTGAGTTTTCCCTTCTTTGCCTATTTAGAAACAATAATTGTAGTTACTTTTGTACGGAATGTTTTGCTTGTCCGTTTTTGGTCTTTTGCATACGCAGGCAGTTCAGTTTGTTGCATCAACGGGAATGTAATTGAATAAAGATACGAATGAGATTTATCCCTTGCGAATGAAAGATTTTCTGTCGACAACTTCCTACAGGAGGCAGATAAAAATTGCACTTGAAGAACATTAGGGATATAACATAATTATTCTAAAAACATAAATGAAAAGCGGAACAGAGAAAAGCCACAAACAACAGAAATAAAACACCCATATGTTTTGCAGAGGGACACTCTCACGCAATGGAGCGGCATGGAGACCCACAACATAGCTCAGGTATGGCGGATTTTGAAAACTGAGTGTGTTTTGATTCCTTGCTTGAATGACTCAAGACTCAAAATGTTACTGTCCTTATAAAAACAAGGAAAAATAATGGATTTATTATTTGACTGATTGACCTTTCCCTGTTGTTGTTGTTGTTGTTGTTGTTGTTGTTGTTGTTGTTGTTGTTGTTGTTGTTGTTCTTCTTCTTCTTCTTCTTCTTCTTCTTCTTCTTCTTCTTCTTCTTCTTCTTCTTCTTCTTCTTCTTCTTGTCGTTGAACTTGTTGTTCTGGTGATGGTTTTGGCGCTAAATGTTGTGTTTGAGGCGAAATTTAACTTGTTTAAACATTTTTATTATTGCTTTTGACGTTTAATTTGTATATCTTGCTTTTTAGAGTTGAGAATAATTGTAATAAACGTAAAGCGCTTGCTTCGTGTCTGTGTGTGCATGTGTGCTATTTTACTACCACCTCGTTTTAAGTTCCTCAAACTTTGTTTTTTTTATTATACATGAAGACAATTCAATTACTTATAACCTAACATATGCTCTATCTCAATGCAGAAATAGAACGGATGCGACTGATTCTGATTGGGAAAACTGGATCTGGGAAAAGCGCAACCGGAAACACAATTCTGGGAGATGAAGAGTTTAAATCACAGATCGGAGTTAATTCTGAAACGAAGGACTGCGGTGTGGCCACGAGAGTTCGAAATGGACTGGAGATCTTGGTAAGACATTACTCGGAGAGAATGCAATGTATTTTGTTCATGCTGGTGTGGTATTTTTTGTGGTTGTTGGCTCACGTAAGTGTAGCCTATGCGATGGTAAACTGTGTCTGTCTGTGCGTGCGTGCGTATGTATGTGTGTATGTCTGTGGTAGAAACTTTAACATTTTTGGCTAAACACCGAAATACTCATTTCACGTGGTTAATTTTCAAGCACCATCTTCAAATTATTGAAGCAATGATCAACATTGTGTCGGCATGTGTGTAGTTAAAGCGTGTATCCAAAGAAAACGGGTGGTGGGGGGTTTTCAAGGGGTACAAGCAGTTGACTGGTTTGTGTCGTGTAGTGGCATGTAGACGGCAGGTCAGGTGTCAAGATCAGGTCAGGGGTCGCGCGAAGGATTGTGGTCCAGTTCTCACCTCGCCGATTCGCCGGGGAAGACGATTTCATGTTGTTCGGTTTCTAAGCTCCAGAAAAGTAAATAAAGAAGATACCAAAGGGAGATTTCCTACAATTTGATCTGCACAGCGTGTTTCCAATGTCCACGCGAGGAAGAGCTGTCGAAAGCGCGGCAGTCAGTGTCGATCTTGCAGCCGTATCCCGGTAAGTTCAGAGACAGATCTAGTGTCTCCCACTCTGATATAAACGTGTCACCTACTGTTAATCCGTTTTGTTTTAATTTCTTTTTATTTCAGCAGACACGGATGTCAAACACAGTGCTAGGCAGTCACCTCTAGTGAAATGAGTTGATCTAAAGTGCCTGTAATGTTTGGATGTCTTTGCTCGTGGTTCGATTTATGTGAATTTCAAGACTTGCAGTAGAGTCTCAAGTTAAGTTTACTCTGCCCGAAAAAAACTGTCCACCATTTACTTGAACATGCAGATATAAGGAAACGGAATGAATCTGTTCTCAAAGTCAAAATGATCACGATTTTTTCCTCAGATTCAAAACATGCACTGTCAAAACATGTCTGTACAATTTAGTAAGTCTTAAGTACTTTGCAACAACTTCCTTGAACGTGAAAGACAGTTTTTGACTCACATGCGAAGCAAAAGTGAGTCTATGTACTCACCCGAGTCGTCCGTCCGTCCGTCCGTCCGTCCGTCCGTCCGTCCGGACGTCCGTCCGTCCGGACGTCCGTCCGTCCGGAAAACTTTAACGTTGGATATTTCTTGGGCACTGTTCAGTCTATCAGTACAAAATTTGGCAAGATGGTGTATGATGACAAGGCCCCAAAAAACATACATAGCATCTTGACCTTGCTTCAAGGTCAAGGTCGCAGGGGCCATAAATGTTGCCTAAAAAACAGCTATTTTTCACATTTTTCCCATTTTCTCTGAAGTTTTTGAGATTCAATACCTCACCTATATATGATATATAGGGCAAAGTAAGCCCCATCTTTTGATACCAGTTTGGTTTACCTTGCTTCAAGGTCAAGGTCACAGGAGCTCTTCAAAGTTGGATTGTATACATATTTTGAAGTGACCTTGACCCTGAAGATAACTGTTTCAAACTTAAAAATTATGTGGGGCACATGTTATGCTTTCATCATGAGACACATTTGGTCACATATGATCAAGGTCAAGGTCACTTTGACCCTTATGAAATGTGACCAAAATAAGGTAGTGAACCACTAAAAGTGACCATATCTCATGGTAGAAAGAGCCAATAAGCACCATTGTACTTCCTATGTCTTGAATTAACAGCTTTGTGTTGCATGACCTTGGATGACCTTGACCTTGGGTCAAGGTCACATGTATTTTGGTAGGACAAATGTGTAAAGCATGTGAGTGGTATGGGCTTTGCCCTTCTTGTTGTAATGCTAGATCTGTATCGCGTTTCATTCCAGACTCGATCCTCTCTTTGATTGTAGATCTACTGTTTGCTGTTTACGCACTATCATATGATTCGCTATGTAACGTTTGGTAAGCTTACCTTGCAACAGCTTTCTTGTCTTTGTTGGCATTTTTTGCTGTGTTGACCGTCAGAATTATTTTAAGAACCAGGCTGCTGCAGTCGACATGTTTCGCATATTGTAGGGTTACCATGCTGCATAGGTAAAGTGGCTTGTATATAACCTGACTATTCTGTTTCAAAACACTGTTTATATTTATGCAGGTTGTAGTTATCATAACTAATCGCATTTTGCCATTTGTTTCAGAAAGGAGGTTAACCTACAACAAGATCGACGCTATGTCAGATATATGCCTCAGCCACATGAAGACTTCCGAATTTAGATCTACTCGGCATGGTGACAAGTCTTGATGAAAAGTATAGGACTGAGGACAGCAGTGGAAAAAGTGCCCACATGGCAGGTACCTAACCTATTACCCTAGTCATTTTATCTGTTTGCCTTCTTTTGAAAATTATACATGGAGTTGATATGATGCGTTAGTTTTAACTGTGTGTGTGTGCGTGTGTGTGTGTGTGTGTGTGTGTGTGTGTGTGTGTGTGTGTGTGTGTGTTTGTGTGTGTGTGTGTGTTACGGAGTGAGTGAGTTTGTGTTATGTTACTGTTTGTTGATTTCTTACGGGAGCCTTGAAGGCTTCGCCTCTTGTTTTCAAATTATTTTATCATTTTAATGTCTTTATATTTGTTCCTTTGGGTGGTGGGTGTTTAATGATGTATTTTACGTGGCCGTGGTCTTTTTCTTGAAGAAATGCTCAGTTGTGTTAGAAATTGGCTTTTGTGTGTGTTTACAAACACGTTTGTTGCTAATTTGTCAGAAGTTTTTCTTCTCAGATTTTTTTGTATGTACATGTATATACGTAGTATAATTTATGTGATCGATGGTGACGCAGTAGCCCCCTCTCACCCCACGCCCCTTTTTGTCACAGCAGTTGCTCTGCAGAGGTGTGTGCCGGCCTTGAGCACTGAACTAATTGAAGCCCAAATGCTCAGTGGCTGCTGGCGATACACCTGTGGGTTTAAGAGAGCTGTTTCTGATAGAAGTTTGAGAGTTGTTGTTTTCCTGGTACGCTCTTGTAAATCATAATGTTCAGCAACACAGGGCTGTTAAAGTAGACCAACACTCACTCCTCTTTGACTGACTTTGATCTAAAGGTATTTCAAATGTTTCTTACACTTGGTTCAATTTGTATTGTAACATTATGAAATATTGCCCCTAGTTATGTAGTCATATGCGTGTTTTTATATTTAGTCAAGTTTTGACTAAATATTTTAACATCGAGAGGGAATCGAAACGAGGGTCGTGGTGTATGTGCGTGTGTGCGTGTGTGTGTGTGTAGAGCGATTCAGACTAAACTACTGGACCGATCTTTATGAAATTTGACATGAGAGTTCCTGGGTATGAAATCCCCGAACGTTTTTTTCATTTTTTTGATAAATGTCTTTGATGACGTCATATCCGACTTTTCGTGAAAGTTGAGGCGGCACTGTCACGCCCTCATTTTTCAACCAAATTGGTTGAAATTTTGGTCAAGTAATCTTCGACGAAGCCCGGACTTCGGTATTGCATTTCAGCTTGGTGGCTTAAAAATTAATTAATGACTTTGGTCATTAAAAATCTGAAAATTGTAAAAAAAAAAAAAAGTTTATGAAACGATCCAAATTTACGTTTATCTTATTCTCCATCATTTGCTGATTCCAAAAACATATAAATATGTTATATTCGGATTAAAAACAAGCTCTGCAAATTAAATATATAAAAATTATTATCAAAATTAAATTGTCCAAATCAATTTAAAAACACTTTCATCTTATTCCTTGTCGGTTCCTGATTCCAAAAACATATAGATATGATATGTTTGGATTAAAAACACACTCAGAAAGTTAAAACAAAGAGAGGTACAGAAAAGCGTGCTATCCTTCTTAGCGCAACTGCTACCCCGCTCTTCTTGTCAATTTCACTGCCTTTGCCATGAGCGGTGGACTGACGATGCTACGAGTATACGGTCTTGCTGAAAAATGGCATTGCGTTCAGTTTCATTCTGTGAGTTCGACAGCTACTTGACTAAATATTGTATTTTCGCCTTACGCGACTTGTTCTTTTTGCCTACCCCATGCAAAGTGGCAATCACTGAAATAAAATAACAACAGTTGTTATAAGATTTACAGCTACATTTGGAGAAGAAAAGTCATATATAAATAAAAAGCCAACTCATCTAAGCATGAATGTTTCTGATTCCCAACTCTTTCTGTTGCAGGTGTTCAATATGCTCAAGTACATGTTTGGGGATAAGATGACATCGTATGTGATCATTATTTTTGTTGGAAAAGATCGCCTGGACAAGGAAAAAATTAACTTTGAGGAAGAGGTATGATGCGCTTCTGGAAAAGCGGACACACAATTTCTTCCCTTTCTCTCACACTATTAGTTTTATTCTTAGTGAAGTTAGGCTAGTATGTTATCGGTAGCAGTCGTTGACATTAAATTTTGAGAAACGCCATAAATTATTATCTTCTGAGAACTAACGTGGAAGTGCACAGACTTAAAAATAGGGCATTCCTTATGCACATCCTTATTAATGAAGTGATGGTGATTATTTGGCGAATTAATTATGGAAAGAAAAAGTGGGGGAAGGGTGGGGTGATAATATTATGACCGTTAAAAGTAAAAACTTACCATTGAGTATACATAGTCTAGAGGGCTTTTATCTTCAGGGTTTACAACAAATAATGAACGAAGACGGATTAGTTGGCACACAACAATAACAACGCTGGGTGTAGTTAACAGGGTCAAGAAAATCGGAAGACGCACGTTTAGAAAATGTAGGTACTTTCCTTACATTTGTCGATAACATTTTCAGGTGGCAAAATCAGCGAAACTGCAGGGCGTGCTGAAGCAAGCAGACTTTCGCTACCTACTCTTTAACAACAACGGCACTGAGGTCGAGAAGGCTCAAATGGTCGAAAATCTCATACAGATGGTGAAGCAAGTTGTCACGAAAAATGGCGGCAGTAGCTTTCAACACAAAATGGCTGACAAGGTAAACAAAGCAATGTCCGAGATGATGCAGGAAGAAGTCCGGAGAAGATCAGCCCCGATACCAGCCACGAGAAAAAGAACTATTCCTAGGCTAAGCGCTCCAGCTCCATCTGGGCGGAGACTGAGTCTTGAGAATGATACATCTTTGAAAGGCACTGACAAAGTCTTACCCCGAAAAAAGCCGAAGCCCACAACTGCTGAGGAAAGTCAATACCGCCGTAGGTCGAGTATTGGGAGCGAGAAATCTTCAGATGGTACAGGGACAGCAGATGTGCAGGATTTGGCGCACGCCGAGAGGGGAAAAATGCACTTGAGAAGGGAAGTAAGCGCTCTCAGAAAAGAAAGCAAAGTCAAAACTAGACTGCGGCAGATTGATCAAAACAAAACTGAGCCCCTTGTTGTAAACAGGCAGTACAACAAGACTCGCACCTTATTACGAAAGGACTTCGAGAAGCAGCAACCACTGACAGCAGAAACCAGGAGGAATCCTTATCTGCTATCTCCACAAGACACCCCAGGAGCTCCTCATTTTCCACAAAAAGAAACCCCTGAGGCCAACAAAAACGCGTCGAGAAAATCGACAGGTTCTTTTCAAGATGTCCAGACAACAGCACCACAGGATTCAGCCCACAGCGACAGCCACACAGAGAATGAGACACACGAAGACAGGTCGATCGGTACTTGGCAAGACGTCGAGACTACGACACTACAAGATTCAGTCCATAGTGACATCAGTGCACAGAATGAGACACAAGACGTCCGCGAAGACACCTCGATCGGTTCTTGTCAAGACGTCAAGAAGACAGCTCCTCCAGACACCATCCTCCGCCCGTGGATTGAAAAAGACAACATGGAACAAGTCTTGGAAAATCTGCAAGACCAGATTGTGAATGAACTCAAACTTCACGACGACTCTGGTTTTAATGACATCATCCCTGACAAGCCTAGGATGACCATGGCAGAGAACCAGCGCTTGGTGGAAGACGCCCTGAGGAAGATGATCGTCAACAACGCAGGGGAGCTGAACGAGGCCCAAAGGGAGCTGTTGGAGAAAGTTATCAACTCTGTTTGGCTGAAGATCAAGGAAGGCATGACCAAGTTCGCCATCAGATCAATTGACAAGTGTAGCTTAATGTAATTATGTTTTGGGCCAACTTCTGGGGGTAAAGGGGACTGTGAAATATGATTTCCCTCGATCACTTGCTTGTCTGATCGGTACATATTCTTAAAAAAAAGGATGATGCAGTCAACTTGGGCAAGGTCACAAGATCACGATCAACTGCCAGAAAGTTTTGTGCTTTCTAATCTATGCTAGTCTTCCTGAAAAACTAGGTAGGTGCGTTTGGGTGTGGACATTAAAGCTGAGGCTGTTATGTTCCAACCAATTACAGTGATAGATTTCCATGTATCTCACCACCTTGGAAGAAGTGTGAGAGGTTTGGCTCCAGAGAGAGAGAGAGAGAGAGAGAGAGAGAGAGAGAGAGAGAGAGAGAGAGAGAGAGAGAGAGAGAGAGAGAGAGAGAGAGAGAGAGAGAGAGATGCAGCCAGGCAGCCAGACATACCACAACACGGACAGAGAAGCTGTATTATATATCTGAATTCGTAGGTATGAGCACGTTAATACAACAACAACAACGTTAATACAACAACAACAACAACAATTAACGGACTCCTAATCCCCGAAAAATGTGTAATCACAAACAAGACGATCAGATGACAGCTGAGAACCCCGTCATGTTTTCCTAAGCTTGTGGATTTGACTTAAACTTTCTAACCCTCTGTAGATCAAATTTGAAGTGCACGGCACTGTAAGGGTTTCACGATTCTTTACTCAGTGACTCCATTGCTGAGTGCAACCTTTATTTGCCCGACCCGTAACCCCCCCCAAAAAGGCTTTTACCGCAAACACCACGATCAGAGAACTATGACATGTTTTCCTAAGTCTGTAGATTTATCAATGTCACTCGAAACCTCTGTCGCCTAAGATGCCGTGTACAGGCAATTGACTGCATCAAAGTAGAGTTGTACGTTAAACTTTCTTTACCTTAGGCGTTCAAGGCAAGGGCATTTTAAAACCACTTGATAAAACGGTGTTGGTAAAATTTAATTTGGTTTAAAGGCACACTCCTTCCCGTGAAAACCGTTCGGCTCACCATCTCAGACCTGGCAAGGCTTCAACATGGGGGGATAAGAGCATCCCTCCACTCGGACACATACCCAAAATCAACACCCTGGTTGCTTGCAGTGGTGAGCTGGACACGTTGATGAAATAATTTCAATATTTTGCGAAATTCATTTATAAAACAAATTCTCACTGTGCAGAGAGCATCCCCTCTGTATGTGTCTAACTTGTACTTAAATTTAAGTATCGTCACTTATTTTCAGTCTACAACATGTGGACATTTAGAGTTGGGGAGAAGGGGGGGGGGGGGGGTGCGAGTGGGTGTCTATGTGTGTGTTTGAGACTGGATCCATGTACGTGTACTCATAGTGTGGGTAGTATAAATGGTTTCATTTTTATTCCTAGACTGTTAGTATCAAGACAGGTTTATACTTTTAGCTTTTACTTTCTCCGGGGCCGTCAGGAATTCTTAAGAAAGCAGAATTGTTGGAAAGTTTACCTTTCTAAAGATTGTACAATTGAGTGCATGGCCTCAGTATTTCCCTCCTAAAGATAGCTGAATGACTTGTGTCCCTCTTTTCATTGACTTGTATTTCCCTCACAAAGAAAACAGTTCCGTGACTTGTATTCCTGTAAAGGGGTGTTTTGAATATATACTTATATTGCTTTGTATACAGCATGTACACAGTTGAAGATAAGGATTTACTGAGTTTCTTTCAGTGGTTTCTAGTAACAAGTTTGTGGAAGTTACTACACAGGTTTGTACTTTCAAAAAAGATGTTTAAAAAAATGTGATAGTTTGAATAAAAGGAATAAAAGAAAAACACATTTTAAGTTTCTATTTTTTTCAAGTTTATACTGCCTCTACATGAGAGCGCTTAATAGATTTGTGTCCAAAGGCTAGTATTCAATGCAAGTTGATTTGTACCTCATTAACAGATGATGCTCCTTTTATCACTTCCTCAAGGAACATATATGGCTCTAAGCATGCTTGAAAGATTCTAACATTTGAGGTACATGTACAGGGCCGGACCCAGGGGGGGGGGGGGGGGGGGTTCCGGGGGTTCCGGAACCCCACCCCTGGAAAAAGCATGTACCTTGCTTTGAGTGGTTTTCTTTTACTAGTTTTAGCACCAAAACAATGCTGCTCTTAACCCTCAAAACAAGGCCCAGAATGCACCAGATTGCACAGATTTTAACCGTTTTTCAAAAATTTTCCGGGGGAGCATGCCCCCGGACCCCCCTAGTTTGCGCGCCTGCTTTGCAGGGGCGCGCTTGTGGCTTTGCCACTTCGCTGATTTGCCCCCCCCCCCCCCCAAAAAAAAAAGGAGGAACCCCCCCCCCTTACAACTCACTTGGTCCGGCCCTGCTAAGTGGAGGGATGGTCTTATTTCATGTAAAAAGCTGGTCAAATCTGAGAAAGAGAACCCAACTGTGTTCACGAGAAGAAGGAGTGTGCTTTGAAAAAAAGCGAACGCGCGCTCAAACTGACAGTCAATGAATAAATATTCTCTGGCACCCTTCGAGTGCCGTGCACTTCAACGTGTTATGTCCCTGATTTGCCTTGGCCTGTTCTTTTATTCATGCGGTTGCCCAGGAGAGTTTCTGAGAAAATCAGGTAGCTCACGAAGCAAAATGAACAAGAGGCGAAGCCTTCAAGGCTCACGTAAGAAATCGACAAACAGTAACACAAACTCAATCACTCCGTCACACATACACACACACACACACACACAGTAAGCATCTAGGTGAAACTGTGCAAGAAAGCGAGACACTAGATCTGCCAACTAGTCTCGGCCCGCTCACAATAACAATGACCGAGACTTTCAGTAATTCCTTCGCGTGACGTCTAACCCTCTTACGTCATAATGTGACGTCTTCAAATGTTAAAGTTTCTATCACACACGTCAAACACTTTTGACCGAGACGTAATCTTCTTATGCGAGCTTTATCCATAGACTCGGAAATGTTAAAGTTTCTATCACACACACACACACACGCACGCACGCACAGACAGACAAAAGTTAGCATCGCATAGGCTACACTTACGTGAGCCAAAAACAAAGAAAGAAGAAAAGAACAAAGTGGCTTATGTGAGTACATGTGCATATATATATTAATCTGCTTTGTGTGTGTGTGAGGGTGGTAATATGATGTGTTTACTTTTCTCGTGCATATGTTGTTTTCTTCTCTCCTCTGAATGAACTGCTCCTTTTCTTGCTTTAGAATTGCACAATGAAGCATGAACAGTTGAAAGAAGGGAGAGAGACGTGCATGGTTATTGCAAATAAACAATAAAACATTTACATCACGGTCGGTCGGGTGTTTTTTCTCTCGCTCATGTATAAGTTCGTGAGTGCGTGTTGTTGCGGTCGTGAATGCGTGCGTGGATGCGTGCGTGGATGCGTGCGTGGATGCGTGCGTGGATGCGTGCGTGGATGCGCGCGCGCGCGTGTGTGTATGTGTGTGTCTGTGTGTCTGTGTGTGAGTGAGTGCGAGTCCTTGCAACTATTAAATAAGATAAAAGTGAAGTAGATAAAATAAAGTGAAATACAATAACATGAGATCAAATGCAATGAAATTATAACAATACTAGACGAGACAAAGTCATTGCTATCAAAAGTGATCATAAAGTTCCCTCGTTGTGCCTCACAATTATACTGTTTGAGAAAATCTGTCTCAAGCAAACGTTCATATTTTAAGAACGTCTTATTTTTGGACCTGTCCGAAATCTGCACCTGTGAATTTATTTAACTTCTTCTTTCGAGTTTTTTCTTGTCATTCCTTTCTGTTTTCTTTTCATTTAAGAGGGTTTCTATTTAGAGTTCAGTTCTAAGCTCTTAATTACTGTTTTAAAATAAATTTTGTAGATTTTAGTGTACTCGTACCTGTTTCATCTCTGGTTATACATACACAAGTTCCATTTGCCGAATTGTTATGCTTGCTTAAACAAACAAGTCGCGTTAAGCAATATAAAAGCATTTGACCAGTCTGTCGGCCTGAAACTAAAAGATCGACGCCGAAAATCTAGGATCAATCATCTTCGTGACTACTAAAACCTGGTAGGTCGAACTCCTTAAACCGAGACAGGTCTCGGCGAAGCATACCAATATAAGACCTAATTTGCATACACCGATTTGCTTGAATTCTGAGGACATTTTAAGAGAAAACATATCATACCTATATATTTTTAGATTCAGTAAATGACAAGGAACACAATGCAATCATTGTTGAAGGCACTGCTGCATGGCTTGCATAGGATTGATACATACTTTTCGGATGGATAAATGGTCAGATTTGGCCAAAATGAATATAGTTTAATTCGTAATAAATTCAAAATAGCATCTTTTTATGTGGTTTCTTATTCAAGTTATGATAACGATAACAATCACAGACAAACATCATTGAATGAAATGAGGTGGATATGCCCCACTTAAAATGGCCGGGCTGTGTGGTGTTGTGCCACACATTTTTTCTCATGAAAACACAGACGAGCCGCCTTTTTGGGAAATGCCAAGGCGTGTAAAAAAAAACCCGTGTGCCACTCTAATCAATCTGAGGGGGTATTTAAGCTCGCCACCCATAGAGCAGAGGATAAAAGTAACCATGGCGAACCCAAAACAACCACAAACGCCATTAAGCCAGTTCATTTGTCTTTGTGCCTAGTCAGCGAGAATCGATTTTAAAAAAATGTTGCAGTGTAAGCATTAATTTCCTGAACAAAATTGCATGGGTGCTCTGCATACATATTTAAAGAAATATTGCACGGCTGTGTTAAGTCGCATGGTCGTTTTGTACTCTTTGAAGTCTTTTGAATTGTATGCTTTTTTCTTTCGTACGTATAGGGTTTACTTTAAAAAAAATTGGTTTAACTACCTTTGATGATACCTTTGCGCATAAATGACTGACTGCGTCTGTATGTTATGTAATACACTGACTGTTTGCTATCTGGAAATGTGTCAAGTCGTAATTTTGCTATGAAGACACCACTTCAACCATCACTTGTTTTTTCATACCTACGAATGTAAATGTCATGGTTATATTACAGAATTAAAATGCCTTAGATGTATTACATGTAGTTGCACCCATCCAGCCGTATTATCTTCTTTTTTCGCATGGCTATAATGTATCTCACGCTAATGGATAACACACACATACACACACAAACACACACAAACACACACACACACACACACACACACACACACACACACACACACACACACATACACACACACAGAGAGAAAAATACACACGCACGCAGACACACATACACACACACAAACGTTAACAATGAGACATGTTGTATGACTTTACATATATTACATTATTCAGCCTTAATACAAACGATGAAAACAGACAAAACACAAAACAAAACTGTCTAGTATTTTTGATGATGTTTTTTTGTTTACAAATTGGTAATATAAAAGAACATCGTTAAAATGAGTATACAAATATAATTATATGCTGTACACATAAACTTCAGCCTTTTGTCCAATACATTTTGTACTCTTTTGAAAATCACAGTGCGCTGCATTGTCTTGGTAAAAGATACATTTCTTCTCGTGAAAAAGATACATCAGCACAGATCTGTTCAGGCTTTAACACAAGATAAGTCTTCCCTACATAACTACTAAAATGGTCTGGCTGCTTTAAGTGAAAGGAAGAGATTTTTGGAGCTTTGTTGTCGCATTTTGACGAAAACTAACAAAATTAACTGAACAAATGACACAAAAAAATCTGCTCACAAAAGCCAACGGGCAGGTTGAAAAGATAAGGCGTATTTTTAGCTGGAAGGTTGCTCCTATCCTTTGTTAAAGCCCATACGAATCTTTGGTGTTCTACGGGATGTTTTTTTATTTTTTATTTTTTTTAGATATGTCTCCAATGATCAAGTCAAAGTTGTTAAGCTTATTCGTCTTGACCTTTTTGTCAGATCCTCTGTTCCACGAACCTGACTGTTCCTTTTGGAATGAGACATTCAGAAAATGTCTGTCCAAAGAACTTGGGGATTCTATAGCAAAGCAGTTACGTTCTTTTTGTGTGCACGTATTAACATAACGTTCTCTTTATCAATGTCACGACTCACATAGACGTATCGAGTTTCTCGACACTTGGCATTTCCCCAGGCACCTTCACTTTAAGATCTTGGCGTATTCTAGCGTAAAGTCTTCTTCAGCGAGATTTCAAGGAATTGCTCAACCAAACTGACTTGAAATTGTGTTCAGCACAATCACAAGGCTTCTCCACTTTAAACTTAGTCCCCCCATCACCGATTTTTCTGCCCAGTGCATATCGATGTCTTCTCTAGAAAAATCACATGACGCTGCACTTGTCAAGGTTTTCGACCTTGCACCTGATCATTCTCTCTCGGATCGTTTGCCCCAGGGGTCTTGATGTCTTCTCCAGTCAAATAACACAAACTCTTCTTCACCAATGTCACACACAAAAAATCAACCAAATCACATGACGCTGCACTTGTCAAGCTTCTCGACCTTGAACTTGGCCATTCCCTCACGGATCTTCTGCCCCAGGGATTTTGAGGTCTTCTCCAGCTCTCTCTGCTGCTCCTGATTGAGGTCAGCTCCACCTCGGGCAATCTTGTGCTTCAGACGCTCTTCAACCATCCGCTGTTTCTGGCTGAACCTCATCCTGGGCCTGTCCGGAACCTCATACGCGATCCTGGTGTAGCCGTCATCTTCAACCTTGGGAGAAGCTGGAGAAAATCCGAAGCGTTGGAAGACGTCCTCAAGGTCGTTTTTCTGTCCAGGTGGTGATCTGAGGTGAGGTCTTGGAGGCTTCTCTGGAGGCGATCTGGAATCTTCAGAAATAGCCTGGAGGCCTGGTGATTCATCTTGGCCGACTGGAGTTCCGAGAGGTTTTCTTTGGGGTCTGCCTTGCGGCCTTGTTTGCTCCGGTAGTTGGCCGCCTGCCGGGCTCTCTCGGCCTTGCCGTTCCGGCTCTCTTCCGTCTCCTGTCTCTGGAAATCCTTCGACCGGTGTATCTCTATTCTTCGCCTGAGACGATAGCCCTGGTCTTCTTGCAGCACCTAGAGGAGCACGGTGGCTCTTAGCAGCGTCTTCGCGAGGTTTTCGTTGGAATTTTGAGGAGATTTCTTCTCGCGTAGGTTCTGGTGACTGGGCTTTTGATTCGAACTGCGCCCTCCTCTCTGCGACCTGCTTCTTCTCCTTCAAAACCATGACGCTCTGCGGCAAGGTGCTTGTCTGAGTATCCGTGCTTCCTTCCCATTCTGGCAAAGTCGGTTTATTTCTTGATTCTCCCTTCGCACCAAAGTCTCTTGCTTTCGGTTGTGGCTTGGATGGCTGGCCAGCGTGGTGGTCAAGGTGATTATACACGTTTTCTTGGCCAGTTTTGGTATCAGCTGCTGCTTTTGTCATCCTGATCATGGACTCGTTCAGCATGCAAGTGAGGTTGTGTTTGAAATAATCGCCTGCGTTCAGAACGACGACCTCTTGTACTTTGGCCAACAGCTGTTCCACTTGTTCCCTCTTCGTATCTTTGCTCAAAGTCTCTCTGTTGTCGAAGAGGACATAGCGGTTCCCTGCTTCTTCCAGAACCTTCCTCAGCTCTGTGCAGCGTGCGAGCTGGATAGCAAACACAAATGAATGGATGGATAAGTGAATTTGCTGATGGGTGAATGAATGGAAGAATGAATTGAATGCAATTAATGAATGCATGAACCAATGTATTAATGAATGAATGAATGAATGTATGAATGAATGAATGCATGAATGTATGAATGAATGAATGCATGAATCAATCAATCACTCGATACATCGACCAATCCATTAATCAATCAATCAACCAATCAATACAAAAAAGCAATCCATCACTTAATGACTCATTGAATCAATCAATACAAAAACTTTATGAACACGGATTATAAGATCTGTGAAATTAATAATGTCAATCGCAACCCAGACATAGAAGAACTCTGTACGCATGTCAGTATGTATGGGGCGGGGATATAGCTCAGTTGGTAGCGCGCTGGATTTGTATTCAGTTGGCCGCTGTCAGCGTGAGTTCGATCCCAGGTTCGGCGGAAATTTATTTCACAGAGTCAACTTTGTGTGCAGACTCTCTTCGGTGTCCGAACCTCCCCCCCGTGTACACTACATTGGGTGTGCACGTTAAAGATCCCACGATTGACAAAAGGGTCTTTCCTGGCAAAAATTGCTTAGGCACAGTTAATAATTGTCTACCTATACCCGTGTGACTTGGAATAATAGGCCGTGAAAGGTAAATATGCGCCGAAATGGCTGCAATCTACTGGCCGTATAAAATTTCATCTCACACGGCATCACTGCAGAGCGCCTAGAACTGTACCCACGGAATATGCGCGATATAAGCGTCATTGATTGATTGATTGAGTATGTATGGCACCAAGTTTTGGAAATAATTTAACCTCTTGAGCAGGAAATTATGAGCGGTCTTGAAAGCAAACAATGAGCACTCACATTAGTTACAACCCAGGCTAGTTCTATTCACCAAAAACAGTAAGCACTCACATTAGTTACAACCCAGGCTAGTTCTATTCACCAAAAACAGTAAGCAATCACACTTCCTACTGCCCACAGTTGTTCTGCTAAGATAACCCTCAAAACAGTGAATGTCTATACCTGGTTTTCAAAGCACTGCTTCTTGGCTTCAAGTGCGTCTCTCCTGGTCATGACAACTATAAGGTATTTCGTCATGTTCTCTCCGAAGATGTCCTTCAAGGCTTCGTAGACCTGCACATACAAATCCTCGAACTGTCAATCGTCTAGAATAACACATATTGATTTATT
Organism: Littorina saxatilis; assembly: GCF_037325665.1. Classification (NCBI taxonomy): domain Eukaryota; kingdom Metazoa; phylum Mollusca; class Gastropoda; order Littorinimorpha; family Littorinidae; genus Littorina; species Littorina saxatilis. The sequence goes on from NC_090247.1 coordinate 25,970,767, forward strand.
CCAAATAACCGCTGTTCTCAAAAACTACAGAGCACATCCGATTGTTTTCTCACAACCGTCTGTTCTGATGCATTTATTCGTTATTAAACAGAGTGTGGGACCACCCAGCAAAACGACACATAGATTGACGATCAGACTAAACGAATTGTTACTCCTAACCTTAATCCACGCAATTGTTAAACATTTTTGCAAAGCAAGACCCTGAACTGGTGAGAGAATTGTAAAAACACAAGAATGTCGCAAAATCATGGATTCTGAACAACAAAACAGTATTTATACAAGGCTTTTGTACACTAATTTATAGAAATAGGAATCATAGAAAGTGCATATCGTCTCACGCTTACTGCTCCCTATCCCATTTTATCTTTAGTCTGTAGAGCAGCTTATTTTGAGCTTCGTAAGATCAGCACCATTCGCCACACACTCTCCTCTCAAACAACTAACACTCTTGTCTGTGCCTTTGTTCTTTCTAAACTTGACTACTGCAACTCTCTTCTCTCTGGCTGTCCTCTGTACCTCCTGCATAAACTACAAAAAGTCCAAAACTCGGCAGCACGCCTCATTCTGAAAGCACGAAAACGAGATCACGCAACACCACTTCTTCACACACTGCACTGGTTACCTATTCAAGCCCGCATTGACTACAAACTGTCCACCCTCTGCTTTAACTTCTTTTCTGGCTCGTCTCCTGCTTACTTCTCTGAACTCCTCACCGTCTATTCTCCAGCAAGACAACTCCGTGCCTCTTCTGACTGTCGCATCCTCACCATTCCACACACCAAAACCAAAACATACGGACAACGCACTTTTACTTTCTGCGCACCCACACAATGGAATTCTCTCCCCTTTCACATCCGCCACTCTCAGTCACCCCAAGCATTCAAACGAGCACTTAAAACGCACCTCTTCAAGAAATACAACCCCTGATTTTGTTTTCTCAGTCCATCAGTAGGCTACATGTAGTGTATTTGTTGTTTTAGTGATAATGTGTATACACATTTAGGGCTGTTTTTCAGTATTAATAACATGTTCTGTTTGATCAAGAGTATTCAGCTGGTATTTCCTTGTTTTTTACTACCTATTTTATTCATGTTTTTATATTTAGTCAAGTTTTGACTAAATATTTTAACATCGAGGGGGAATCGAAACGAGGGTCGTGGTGTATGTGCGTGTGTCTGTGTGTGTGTCTGTGTGTGTGTCTGTGTGTGTGTGTAGAGCGATTCAGACTAAACTACTGGACCGATCTTTATGAAATTTGACATGAGAGTTCCTGGGTATGAAATCCCCGAACGTTTTTTTCATTTTTTTGATAAATGTCTTTGATGACGTCATATCCGGCTTTTCGTGAAAGTTGAGGCGGCACTGTCACGCCCTCATTTTTCAACCAAATTGGTTCAAATTTTGGTCAAGTAATCTTCGACGAAGCCCGGGGTTCGGTATTGCATTTCAGCTTGGTGGCTTAAAAATTAATTAATGACTTTGGTCATTAAAAATCGGAAAATTGTAAAAAAAAATAAAAATTTATAAAACGATCCAAATTTACGTTTATCGTATTCTCCATCATTTGCTGATTCCAAAAACATATAAATATGTTATATTCGGATTAAAAACAAGCTCTGAAAATTAAATATATAAAAATTATTATCAAATTTTTTTTTTCGAAATCAATTCAAAAACACTTTCATCTTATTCCTTGTCGGTTCCTGATTCCAAAAATATATAGATATGATATGTTTGGATTAAAAACACGCTCAGAAAGTTAAAACGAAGAAAGGTACAGAAAAGCGTGCTATCCTTCTTAGCGCAACGAATACCCCGCTCTTCTTGTCAATTCCACGTGCACTGCCTTTGCCACGGGCGGTGGAGTGACGATGCTACGAGTATACGGTCTTGCTGCGTTGCGTTGCGTTCAGTTTCATTCTGTGAGTTCGACAGCTACTTGACTAAATATTGTATTTTCGCCTTACGCGACTTGTTATTACTTAATTAGTGGAAGAATCTGTTGTAATGTATGTTTGATGGTGTATGCTTTTAATCAAGCGTTGCTGACTATGAATGTAGATGTAAATGCTTGTATAACTGTGTTTGAATTTTAAATGTGTCAAGCGCAAAGAGCATAATTGTAAAGTTATGATGTTGCGCTATATAAATGCTCATTTATTATTATTATTATTTTATCTATGTATTATTGTGGCTCTCCTGTGTGTACGTAACTGTTATTCTTATTTATTTATGGTTTTTTGCTGGTAGATATGTTATGTAATTTTTCTCACCTTTAATTCGTCTTGTGTGAACCTTTGGTCACATGACAGACAGAGGATGATGGCGTGGGGACCCGGATGCATGGCCATCAACGATAGTGTGATTCTCTGCGAAATGACGTCATTTTTCACCTCTGTGTCGTGAAGTCCAGGGGTGTCCATCACCTGTGTATACAGAGGGGTAGATAGAAAATGTAAGCTTAATGACAAGCTTTCATGAAATTTCAAAAGCTAAAATAATGTTAAAATGCATGTATCCCCTTCTCGTGTAAACTGTTCGACTCGCCAACCTTGCCAAACTAGATCTCCCACAGCTTTTACGTGGGATAAGACTATAAATTATCTTTCCACTTGGGCACATAACAAACATGAATAGCTTCGGTGCTCTCTGTGCACATGTACACGTTTTTCGTGAATTGTATGGATTTAAAAAAAAAATTCAATTCATTAATAAAACATTTAACACACCACTAAAAGAGCAGTCATGGTGTTGATTTTTGGCATTCCCAAGTGGAGGGATGGTCTTATCACACGTCAAAGCCTATATATCCAGATTTGAGATGGTCAACCGAAGTTTTCAAGAGAAGGATTGTACCTTTAAGTACTTTGCTTGCTCAGAGCTACGTCCTATTATCACAACCCTCATATCCTTCTCATCACCGTTGCTTATGCATGGGATGATCTGCTGGTTAGAAAGGTCGTACTGCTCGAATAGATAACTATTTCAAGACTGATATCTATACGCTCGGTAAGCTTACTGACTGATACCTTAAAAGATCACTAATTTACCTGAATTTCAATTTCTCCCATCGTCGTGGATTGTAAATCTCCTTCCTTAGTGCCCGAGTTGATTCCAACTTGGGTTTTGAACGCCAGTCGTCCCAGAATTGTGTTTCCAGTGCTGCTTTTGCCATGTCCGGTTTTCCCGATCAGTATGATACGACACTGACCATCTTCAAACAGGCTTGGTTCCAGGACTGTGCCTGCAGGAGTTACGAACACATGTTCCGGTATTTTTGCCAAGCAGCTCACTATGACCGCAGAAGGGGCCTATGTACAAGTATGTCTGTTTACAACAACAAAAAACCGACTTATGTATCACCTATTTATATACATGTAAAGTTATTACGGCAATTACTATTCCTGCTGATCTCTCATAAAAAAAATATTTATGTCACCAGATCACATCAACAATAATTTATGACCGAGTGTCGTATCTATTAAAATGATGTACTCCCTGAGTAAACCTGACTTTGAAAAAAAATAATCGACCCCCGTCAAAAAAAAGAACAAACAAAGTACAAAAACAATTTTTCTATATTGCATCATTCCAAAGTATAGAAAAAAATAAGTATTTGAGCGCAACTTACCTGTTGGAGTGTCCATTTCAAATGGCTGTGCTGGTGAAAAAAAGAGAAGACAACTTGGTGTTAGACTATGTTATGTAGACACAATGTGTAGCAACTTAGTTCAGCAACAAACATTTCACGAACAAATAATCGTTGTGGTATCCTTACCTCGGATTAAAAGTGCAGATGCCACAAGGCATTTTCCTATCCAATATGCACACCTGAATCATCACACAATTTCTTACACGCAATTAAGTATTCTAAAATCACCACCACACAAAATGCTACTCACCCAGTTCATACATTACTGCAATCTCCGTTTCTCGAAAAGCTAATTCCGAAAAATGAGCACAGCTGAATAAGGTCAGTAGGACACATACATGTACGCAACCGCGCGAGTCTGCACAGGCTTTCACAGCTATGCATCTGCCTGGATCCCCTATGGCGCGGTGGTAACACACCCGGGAGCTAAGTCGAGTCACCAGACAAGTTGTGCAGAGACCTCGACACTCAGCCTGCTGCACAGGGGTTGAGTGCGCGAGATCGGGTATACCTAGCTTTGTGGGATATCAACCGTTGAAAAAGACACCACCCTCCCCCCCTCTCTCTCTATACTGCCTTACTCCCCTCTTTTCACCCGCTTTGCCCCCCTCCCCCCGCACCCCCTTGTACAATTACGAACACACAACACACTGTCTGTCGATAAGGTTGTTTTTTCCACAAACACGCACGTACACGGCTGTCTGTCGATTTTTTTTCTCCGCTGTCACCGTTTTCCTACCTGCACCGACCGAGACCTCGGGCATGACACTCCAACCCGCAGGGGCGGGGAGGGAGAGGGAGAGAGAGAGAGAGAGAGAGAGAGAGAGAGAGAGACGCTTGGATGCGTGACGCATTTAGAGTGTATTGTCCTCAGCTTTAAAAGCCCTTTAGACAAGGGGATATTATTTACAAAAGGAGTACACATAACCATCTATGCAAACACATCCACACACACACACACACACACACAGACACACACACACACACATACACTCTCTCTCTCTCTCTCCCTGTCTCTCTCTGCCACACACACAAACGCACACGCATTGAAGCGCGTCCGCACTCGCGCTCACACACGGATTCTTCCTCCCAGTTGCATAATCATCATCCAATAATGTATTAAAACTCGTAAAAAAGTCTAAAAGCATCAAACACATCATTAAAACTTAAAACATTAAGAATGTTATGGGAACAGACCACCCATCTGTTGCTTACTTAATACTCTACAATGTACATTCTCTTTCTTCCATTTTTTTCTTCCTTATATCCAAAGCCATGGCAATAAAACATGCAAGTGATCTCATCACTCTCAAATCACTCGATGCCAGCAGTCGAAACACAGTGTTCATGTCGGGCTGAGGGGACGCACATTAAAAAAATGCAAACTTTTGTCTCAAACTCGCATAACATTTACACTTGAAGAGGAAGTGGACTTCATCTTCTGGTTCCTCTGTACACAATGGACATAAACAATTTTGTACTTGTTCATCAATTACAAACCACTGTTTATTGCTATATAAACCACATGTCCTCAGCCTGAATCTTGCAAAATTATCCCTTCTCCATCTATCCGTAATGCACAAATATTTCTCTGCTTGAAATGCATATTTGAAGGAATAAAACCACTTATACTTCACATTTTCTTCTATTTCAGAATGCCAATTCTGTTTATAACAACAAAGAAGCCTGTCCTTAAATTGTCTTAAAAAATGCCTCTCCATTCCGACTCCTTGACTTAACCATACGAAGCCAAATTCCTTCTCAACCAATACTTTCTTCACCTTTGTTGTCCAATTCTCTCTACCTGCCTCAGACTGTGCCAATAACATTTCGTAAGCCTGCCTGCTAAGACGTGTCATGGGCAACCTGGTCAACTTAATCCAATACTTTATACACTTCACTGTTGTTCTAATAAACAGCGGGTAGCCACCAGTTTCTCCATAAACCATTTTGTTCGAAAAATGTAATGGCACATTTAAAAAGCGTTTTATTGCAAAGGTGTGGACCTTTTCTATTGACTGAGCTTCATCTAAACCCCACACTTCTGCTGCATATGTCAATATAGGCTCGATCTGTGTGTCGAACATTTTCCAAAATAAACATGGATCTGCTTTGTTCAACTTCCGCATGGTCTTCTGTATCGCCATGACACGAGAGAGAGAGAGAGAGAGAGAGAGAGAGAGAGAGAGAGAGAGAGAGAGAGAGAGAGAGAGAAAGAGAGAGAGAGAGAGAGCGAGAGAGAGAGAGAGAGCGAGAGAGAGAGAGAGAGAGAGAGAGAGAGAGAGAGAGAGAGAGAGAGAGAGAGAGAGAGAGAGTGAGACAGATACACAAACAAAGAACGGACACGGACAGACAGTACTTCAACTCATTTTTACATCAAGCCTTCGCTGCATAAACTCAGACAAAAAAGAGGGAAAAAGGTCAACTGTGTGGAAAGTGTGTGTAGACAGTAATGCACTTTGTGTTCGTTGTACAAGAACAAGCAAACAGACAAAGAAAGAGAGGGGGAATAGAATAATAAAAGGGACGGAAAGAAAGAAAAATCCCACAAACAAACGAGCAGAGCTCTTGCAAATTTTGTTGACTATCGTCACACAATATGTAGCTGTATCTTTTGGATCCGTCTTGCCGAACATGTCATTGCAATTTGTGTGGCTTAGAGTGAAACATAGCAATGGATTTATTTTGCAGTTGTTACTGAGAGTTGCTTGAAACTTGACTGCCACTACATGGGTTCGGTTGACTGATTATATAGCCTGTGCACGAATAATGCAGGGTCTTTTTAAGTGCTGAGAATTTACCCCTTGCTGTCGCTATTCAGCGCAAGTCTATTTGCAACACAAAAACGCATGGGTTTTACCATAATATTTATTGGGTCAGCTTAGGCCTTTTCGACCAAGCCAACTGTCGACTGTCACGGCGTTTTCAGTCCACATTGTATTGGACTTGCTATTCCTAAGTTAGAAAGAGAATGTTGGCATTTACTTCGGAGAGGGGCGTATCGATCTATGTGCTTGAAAAGGATCAATATTTCTCCGGAACAGGTTTTCTTTCTGAGAAAATGCGGTGACGTTTTTAAGGTAAATCGGCTGAACTGTTCACTGTACCGAAACCATTGAAATGCAAAACTGTGCCGTTGCCTTAAGCTGTACTGAAAAGGTAAGATTTATATGTGGTTTTAGCCTTTTCCTCAGGAGCGTTAAATAGGTTTTTGCTTAAAATCTATTTTGCAACTAATTGCTCAGCCGGATTTATGTTTTCACTTGTGTGTATAACCCAGTTCAATTCTTCATATACAGCCATAGGGTATCGTTGTTTAACGATTCAAATGCGAATTAACTGCATTCCAACGTTTACTCTCCGAACGCAATCATTTTATTTAGACCGTATTTCAACATCATGCAGATGACATTAACATGATTTACCATTTCATGATATTTGTACGTTGTTCTCATGTTTGGCCATTTCAGTGATTAGTGATGAATTTATTATCGGAAGTTAGTATTTGACAAGCTGATCTGATCGTAAATCAAATGCGGATTATATTTGACAATAAAACAAACCTTATTCTGCTAGACTGGGATAGGCCGGGACAACAGGAACAACAGGATCAATGTCACTAAAACTGAACAAAATATTTGTTTTATTTCAGCTGTGAGTCTTCAGAATGGCAACACAAACATCACAAACAGGTAGGAAGAACCGCCTCTTTCGCATTTCTCGACTTCACGCATTAAATATCCATAATATTCCATGCTAATAACACTTTGAATTCATGTGTGAGTTTACCAAGAACAAGCAAAACCATTGGTTATTGAAAAGTTCATAATTCAACATTAGACGTATGAAAAGGAATTGCAATAGACAAACAAGAAAATAAAAAGCAAAGGAACAATTTATTTTTGTCTTGCATTTTTGTTTACTTATCAAACTCTGTGTGTGTGTGTGTGTGTGTGTGTGTGTGTGTGTGTGTGTGTGTGTGTGTGTGTGTGTGTGTGTGTGTGTGTGTGTGTGTGTGTGTGTGTGTGTGTGTGTGTCTGTAGTTTTGCAGCCTGCACTTTTCAACGATGGCCAGTGCCGTCTGATGCTCATTGGGAAAACCGGAAATGGCAAAAGCAGCACCGGAAACAGCATCCTGGGACGTCCAGCTTTTGAAGAACATTTCGGAATGAACTCAGGCACACGAGAAGGAGATTTGCAATCTGTAACGATGGGGGACATTGACATTCAGGTGAACCTCAAACACTGTGATTATTCCTTTGAGCTCCTTTCAGTTCCTTTCACGATTCTTCCGGTTATGTTAATGAAAAATGAAGATGGGAAATGTGTATTTATGTCTTTTGCTGTTAGAACGATGGGGCATAATTATGTATGTATTCATGAATTTGCTTGAAGCAATAGATGAAATACAGCGATGGAGCAGTTTAGTTTTCTGGACTTATAAGCCTCTTGTATGCAGTTCTTTCAAAACATCAAACGTTTGTAGCGGGTTAAACTCTGATTGATTTATTAATTTAGGCTTTCATTTATTAACTTATTTATTTACCTAAAACCACAAAGTATATAACATTTTATCTCAGATAATGGACATTATGTTTTTGATAGATTCCCTTTTAATTTAAATTTATGTATGTATATAAACCCAGAAACCCCTCACCTTTGTACAGGTGATGGATACCCCAGGTCTGTGCGACACAGAACTGGAAAATGACCTCATCGCAGTCAGGATCACAAGGTCACTGCTGGCCATGCATCCGGGTCCTCACGCCGTCATTCTCTGTCTGTCGTGCGACAGGCGCTTCACTGAAGAAGAATTTCAAGTTAGTAACCAGTTTATAATTCTTTTCGATAAACACTCATGAAAGGTGTCAAAAAGAAGTGCCCAAGAAGAAGAAACAAATCACCTTTGTGACACCTGTGCTTTTTCCCAGACTGAACTCTAGTCCAGCATTTGCTGATGATACGCCATAATAATGGCTCCTTTAAATAAGGCACAGATGTACAAACACTCAATATTTACGCTTGGTTTGGTCACTTTAGGTGGCCTCTTGTTTTCGGTGTTGACGGGATAAAAATGCCTTATCTTTCGCTCCACGCTTTAAAATAAAATGATAAGTTGTCAAGCATCCTGCCAAGAGTAAGGGGTCTATCTCGTATATATCCATTTGACATGAAAACACCTTTGATCTGGCCTTTTATCATTTTCTCAAAAAAAAACCTATGCAAAGTGTTTGTGTGTAAAATCTGTAAGTGTGAAGGCATTTCTTTACCCCCCCCCTTTTTTTGTGCTAAATGTCACGTCCCTGCTTGAGTTGAAAACAGTATCAAACCAGCAAAAATGTTTGTTACTGGGTTTATTTCAGACTTTGAGTCAATTTAACTGTCACGTTTTGGAATAGATTTATTGCAGGTTCTGTTGATATCCAATTGTAATTACACATGTATTTATGTTTGTTTCTTTCGTTTTCGAATGAGCCGTTGGCGGCATTAACAAGTGCGCAATTAAAGCATAGCAATCTAAAGATAAACATGCTGGCACGTAAATCGAGCGTATTTTGAAGAAAAATACATTAAAATAAATGCAGTTATTGCCGTAACACACTGAACCGAAGAGAGCTAAAACTATCGCATTTTCCCACAGGTTTTTGAGGCTCTGAAGGACATGTTTGGAGATAAAATGACGTCACATCTGATTGTCGTCATGGTCAGGAGAGACCTGCTTGAAAAAGCAAATATCTGTTTTGAGGACCAGGTGAGTTAAAAGAAATATTTTGAATAAAGTGTTCGGTAAGACATTGTCGAGACTTGGTCCAAAAATAAAATACCTGGTTTTAGCGCAAATATATGTATCAATAAACAAACTGCGAATTCTGTACTGAATTAACAAACAAATCCGGAAGTTACGTTGCCTTTGGTTTATAGTCTAGTTGCTGTAGGTGTTGCTTTTATTGTGTTAGTTTTAGTTCTTGCTGTTGCCGTGGTCGTCTTAGTAGTTGTTGTTGTTTGTCAGTTAGGTGACTCAAATACGTTTCCTGGTGATTAACCAAATGATGTCTTGTCCTGCATTTCTTTTTGCGACCACTGAGGCATTGCTACGTTTGGTTTTAGCTTCCTAATTTTATATTGATGTTTAAGGTTGTTCACTGTGGGTTAAACCAAATTACTGTGGTTGAAATTTCTTCCATTTGACTTAAATGATATTGCAAACAGAGACATTATTTTCTGTCTTCCCACAGCTCAAAAGTTGCAGAGATCTGAAAAATGTCATGACGCAGGCCAGCAACCGTTACATCCTCTTCGACAACAGAGAAGAGCTGAGTGAAGAGAAGAAGAGGGACCAAGTAGATCAACTGATGTCCATGGTGCACCAGTTAGTTAAGGAAAACGATGGCTTTTTCAAACACAAACTGACAAACATGTTGAACGTGGCCATGACTGTGCTGAGAGCAGCAGAGGTGATGAAACGAAGACGGACAAAATCAAAACCCAAGCTGAAACCCAAACCCAAGCTGAAACCCAAACCAAAGCTGAAACCCAAACCCGAAGGAGCCACAAATGTGCAGGCTGCAGCTAAAAGCTTAGACCTGACTTCATCGACTGCAGCTATAACGTTTACTGACACTCCCCCACCAAAACCACCACGAGCTTTTCCCATCGAAACCACGTATGCAACAGAAGATGAAGGGACAAGGAATGCCAGAGAATCCATAGAGAATGTGCACCTCGAAGACAAAATCCTACAAGAATCTACAGAAGGTGGAGCAGCCCTGAAAGATCCTGGAACGTTTGTCTACGAGAGAGAAGCGAATACTCAAGAAGAATCTACCGAACAAAGCGCGTCTTCGGCAGATCCTGTCTTTTCTATGGACGAGGTTGCAGAACAGCGGATGGTGGAAGAGGACCTGAAGAGGATGCTGGCTCGAGGCACTGCAGACCTCAACGAAGAACAGCTGCAGGAGCTGCAGAGGGCTTCAGGGTCACTGGGAGAAAACTTCCAAGAAGGGCTGGCCAAACGTTCTATTAAGAAGCTTCGTCAGTGCAGTGTGATGTGACTGTTTAGAGCAAGACTCTAAATCCCTCGTGAAGATAATACAATAACCGATGATCCAGAAAAAGGTTAACTCCAGAAGAAACATTGTTTTTAAGGCTTTACCATTTTTTGGTGGTGGTTTGTGTGTGTGTGTGTGTAGAATAGAATAGAATAGAATAATGTTATAGAATAGAATATAGAATAATGTTTACTGTCATGAACCAGTAAAGTTATTGACACAACAAACAACAAATAATGCATTATACAATGCTAAAACAATCCGTAACAAATTTGCCAAGACGATCTTGAACTTCGTCTCCTAAAAATAAGTTACTTGGATTTTTGTTAGCATATTTCATATTGATATGTGAAGCATCTTCTTTGTGTGTGTGTGAGTGTGTGTGTGTGTGTGTCTGTGTTTGAGTGTGTGTGCGTGTGTCTGTGTCTGTGAGTGTGTGTGTGTGTGTTTGTGTGTGTGTTTAAGTGTTTGTGTATGTGTGTGTGTGTGTGATCAAGATGCTTCATCAGTGCAGTGACTTTGCTGAAGAAGAAGACGTGTACATTTCGCAGGTGAAAGATCAACCAAGGGGTGGCCCACCAAAGTTATAAAGCTTCACAAATTACACACGTTGAAAAAAGCTTGGCATGGCTTTCCTTGATGATAACGTACTTGATTCATTCTGGTGGGTTAAAAAGGAAAAATCAGGTGGTTTTTTTTCTCGAGAGTTTGGTGCATAGTAAATTTGCCAAAGAAGATTGCATGCACCCATTAGACATAACTGACAAAAGTTCTGAGAGGCCACATATAATCATGGTGTTAAAAGTGTACGTAGAAATAGTTGGTTTGTCTATAGATGTAAACAATCTCTATGTATTTCTATACAACACTTGTTTAAACACTTGTTTTAGTTGTGCACTTTTGTTTGCATTTTTAATTAACAATAATACAACTAAATAACTGGATAAAGTTCATAAGGATTGGCGCTTGTATATGCATGTTTTGATGTAATCCTGAGGTGAATGTTGGTAAAATAACTTGATGTGTGTGTCTGTATAGCGGGAAACAACGGCTAATACACATTACTGTTTTTCTTTTTCAGGTTGGTGTGCACACATTCTCATTTACTAGTACTCCTTACTTGACTTATAGTTTTCCAGAGCTCATGCAAGCAATCATTGCACAACTACTCATGCTAGTTGAAAGTTGTAGATAAGTGCAAAATGTGCTACATAACCAGCCAGTACAAACGTTCAGTGACACTTGACTGGAAAGGTTTACAATAAATTCACATCGTAGCATGCATAATATCACATGCGGCTAGATAAAAGGTGCAGCGCATAACGGTTTTTTTAACTCAATATCCAAGGGCAACTTTTAACTTTTTCGCTCCTTGATACAAGCATCGTGTGTTTCTTGAAATGTGCTGTCTATAGAGCTTTTCATGTTTAAAATGTAACTAAAATTACAAACTGTAAATAAATTGGTTCCCCAAATATACATGTAAAGTATTAGCGATTGTGCTTGATTGGTAGTAACCGGTTGTCCTTTGCATTCACATGTGCGCTTGTTCGCGCGAACACGCAGCCTGTATTCAAATACACTGAGTGATGCTTTCATGCATGGCACATAGAAATAATAGATTCTGATTATGGAGACGCAAATACACACCGGAATGTGGACACACACACGCACACACACACACACACACACACACACACTCACATACACACACACACACACACATACACACATATACATACACACACAAACACACACACACACACACACACACACACACACACACACACACACACCCACACACACACACATGAACACGGCCAAACATTTGCTAAATGATATGCACTTGTTCTGATTATTGTGCCAATAGCTCGACCTTCGGTCTGATTTCATCGAGTTTATATTACATTTACATTATGTAATTGTCACATTTGCGCTGTTCACATTTATATGGGGCTAGAGAACAGGGCTGCGGGGCGGGGTGGGGTAGGCTTCATGAATAATAAAAAGATTATCGTGCACATTGTACAATACAAAGTCTCTTTGGCAGTTTAGCAAGAATATTTATTGAGTAAACACCTACCTATATCTAACCTATTCGCCCCTTGACAGAATTGACTGACACCGTTTTGTGCAATGCCCTTGACCTCTGCACTCGAGACATTTATTGCAAGGTTAAGAGTTCTTTGAATTACCTTGTCATGGAAATTCTTCAGAACACTTGACTTGGTTTCTGTACAGCGTGTATATAGGTCAGCTGACAAGGGCATTGCGGATCGATTGGTTGTACTTGCTAAGGGGCATATCAAGGAAAAGGTAAGTGTGTATGATGATCTCAGAAAACAAGTTTAATGGCATTTTTTGTAACTGTAACTAGTCACCTTTCCAAAATATCGTTTGAAGGCACCTTAGACTTTTAGGGTACTTTTGTTCAGGATGGTGGCAAGCAGCATTGACTGTTGAAGTCAATGCCAAAAGATGTCTAAAAGTTTGGTGAAAACAGCTATGATGTTAAAATAATTCGTTTCATTGAAGGATATTTCCACCAGTTTATGTGATGGAACAACATCGCCCGATGACCAAATTGACACGCCTTCCGCCCGTCCTCCCTCGCATTCTTACCGTGTTAATTGAAACTGTAGTGCCCTTATATGACCATTTGCATGATTGTTGATCTGCAACGACGAGACTGCAAATAAAATAAGTCTTGAATCCAACATTTGAACTAGACTCTAACGAGCAATGAATATCGCAAACCGGGTCTGCTGAGAAAGTAGTTTGAACGCGTATTTTATTGTGTGAATTGTACCTATTGCAATAAGAAACTTATCCGTTTGGCTTTAGTCGGGACAATTCCTTTGACCGGTTTCTTTGTGTAAATTGCTAATCGGCATATACGTTACGCGATTTCATGTCATTGACACATTGTGAATGGAGATTATAACAAAATATACGTGATTATTGTTCACAACCATACAATACAGACACTTCTCTTCAAAAGGCTAACCTCAGGTCTACTGAGAAAGTCCTTAACGTCCTAAATCTGTTTAACATTTTGGCAAAGGTTTTGAACAGTTTTGAATCTTCATTATGGCGCTTGGCGTAGACCGCCCTTTTGACAATGCTGTTCTTTGAATTGCTCCCTCATGCCAATTCTATGGAACACTTTAACCTAGGTCACTACAGGATTTATATGGGTCAGATGACTAGACCACTTATTACAAATCGATTGGTGTGTGACTCGTGGTGAGTACCAAAGACGTGAATCTCGCTGTAAGTGGCGGCATATACGTGAAGTGTACATGTAAAACCCCAAACTTACCAATTGACGTGCTTCCTTTCACGTGCAACTATTAAAACTTTAATCTCAGCCAAAGAGATCACTACGCATGGATACTCAGTGATTTCGGGCATGGAAGCTAGTTTCGATCCATTTCTTTGAAAGGTAAGCAGAACAGTGAACTTTGTGATTAATTTACTTTCAACAGCAAGGACGACAATTCATGGGTGCTTCTCTGTTAAAGGGTGAAGTTCAGTGAATTGAGCAACTCCTGAACACTTCTTCAGTAGGTCGCGTGTGTGAGTTTATGTGTGTGTGTGTGTGTGTGTGTGTGTTTATATATGTGTGTGTGTGTGTGTGTGTGTCTCTCTCTCTCTCTCTCTCTCTCTCTCTCGCTCTATGTGTCTCTGTGTCAGTGTTTAACTATTTTAATTGTTTTATTGATGATACACACTTCTAGATGTACGATGCAGTTTTCGTTTACCTCTAATTAAATCTGTACTAAAATGTAACCCCCCTGATTGTTAATACAATGGAGCGATATTCCCTCCTGTGGTACTAATGTTGAGTAAACAATGAGGTTCTGTTTAAATGTCATGATAATGTTGTGCTTTTTGCTTTCTATTTGTATTCTTGAAACATTATTGCTACACGTTTATTTTTGATTTAGACCTTGTGTTTGAAAGATCGTTTTAACAAAGGTTATTATATTCTTGTTTTCAGCCGTGATGCACCAAGATGTCTAAGACAGAAGGTACGTACGTTAAGTTTCTTTGTTGTAGTGCGTGCGAAAACATAGGCTAAATACGTAGTTTCAATAAGTTTTGGTCGTGCAAAAGAAGACAAAATAAATTTGCCATGTCGAATATCTTCGAAACATTTTTTTCTTCTGTGTAAGCGATGCGTTTTTTCTCTCCAGCCCCAAACCCTAAAAAGACGAACCAGAAATTCATATTTACCTTCAATTTATTGTCAAATAGAGATTCCAGATGTTCCTGGAACTCACGTGCCACACACCACAACAGAGTAGTAGAAACAACAAGTAGAACATGTATGAAGAAAAAAAATGGATAACAACTGGAAAATTCAGAAAACTAGCACGGGTGAACTGCTTGTGTATGCGTGTATAAATGGTTATTGTCAGAGAAAGGATTTGTACTTTTAAAAAGAGAGAGAGAGAGAGAGAGAGAGAGAGAGAGAGAGAGAGAGAGAGAGAGAGAGAGAGAGAGAGAGAGAGAGAGAGAGAGAGAGAGAGAGAGAGAGAGAGAGAGAGAGAGAGAGAGAGAAAGAGAGAGAGAGAGAGAGAGAGAGAGAGAGAGAGAGAGAGAGAGAGAGAGAGAGAGAGAGAGAGAGAGAGGGCAAGGCAAGGCAAGACATGACAATATATGATTGTGTGCTTTTTCACTTCCAGTCACCGCCCTGCATAGGTTCAAATTAAAAAAATCTATTATGAGAGCAAACTTAACAAACAATAACTGAAATGAGAGAGAGAGAGAGAGAGAGAGAGAGAGAGAGAGAGAGAGAGAGAGAGAGAGAGAGAGAGAGAGAGAGAGAGAGAGATAGAGAGAGAGGTTGAGCATATGAGAGAGACAGAAACAGATAGAGTCTGAGACAGAGACAGAAGAGACCGTGAAAGATAGAGAAACCAGCAAAACACCGCCATTTTTGTTGTGCAGGTAAGGTTTTAAATCCGAGCCTTTTTCCGCAAAAGCAATGTCGTCTGATCCTCATCGGGAAGACCGGAAATGGCAAAAGCAGTACAGGAAACAGCATTCTGGGAAAACGTGCTTTCCGGCCGCAAGTGGGACTCAACTCTGGTACCCAAACAGGAGATCTGCAAGTCTCTTGGAAAGATGGTATGGAGATTCAGGTAGGCACACATTTCGGAAAATCGAACGTTTGGTATTCGACATTGTTGGTACATTTCTTCTCATCTAAGATCATCATGTAAGCTACTACAGATCGGTTCCAGCTTTTACACTGGTTAAGATCATCCTTCTACTTGATCACATACCAACATTCAGCAGCCAAGCGCTTTTGTGCAGATAAGATTTAAGCAGTATAAGACCGAAACTACGATTTTGTAGACTGGTAGAAGTACAAAGGCTGAAAGGGTAAATTTCAATCAGTTCGACTGTGTTTGTTTAACAGGTAATGGACACCCCTGGACTTCACGATACAGAAGTGGGAGACAAAGTTATCTCGGAGCGAATCACAAGATCTTTGTTTGCCGTGCATCCGGGTCCTCATGCCATTCTTCTTTGTTTGTCGTGCGATGCACGATTTAATGATGAAGAACTCAAAGTAAGCAAGATGATGTTGTGTTCACAATTGCGTTCATACAGAACAGGGACAATAAAATAAAGTAATAACCAGAGGGGGTAGAGTTTGGGAGAGAGAGTGAGACAGATAGGTACATAGATGGATAGATAGATAGATAGATAGATAGCCAGACAGACAGACAGACAGACAAACAGACAGACACACAGAAAGACAAAGAGAGAGAGAGAGAGAGAGAGAGAGAGAGAGAGAGAGAGAGAGAGAGAGAGAGAGAGAGAGAGATATGCTGCTGCTGCTGCTGCTAGTATTGATGATGATAGTGATGAAGATGATGAAACTATGGAGATCGAGATTTAAGGCTGCGCTTTTTCTTACAACCTGTGCTGACATCGAATACAGACGTCAAATGAGTGACATCAAGAAATGATTAACAAATAAAACAACAAGCACAAAGCAAGCAAATAAACCACAAAACAAACAAAGCGAAAGCATTTGGCAAAGAGGGACAGAGAACCATTGCACACAGACACAGACACGCATTGTTAGCAGGTGGTATCAACATTAAGACCACAGAATAATTGACAAAAGAATATACCAATTGCATCTTTCTGTGCCAGGTCTTCAACGCACTCAACAAAATCTTCGGAGAAAGGATGAAGTCATATCTGATACTCGTCTTTACCAAATTCGACGTGTTTAAAGAGGACAGATTCGCCTTTGAGCAACAGGTACGGACAAAAGCTAGGTCTCAGCAAAGGTTTATTGAAATATATGTGATAATTTACCTGTCTACTAGCATTTTTTCACGAGTTAATACGATGAACATAATGCCACTAAGTGAAAGAATGACAGGCTGTAAGAAAAGGTACCGTCATCGATTGTTCAACTCAATATACTGTCTATAAAATTAAACTAAACGAGTGATATCATTATGCACTTTTTGGAGACGGTGTAGAGGTTGTAGGTATGTTGTGAATGAGTCAGCCTTACCGTGATGTTATTGTAATGATGCCCAACAACTGAAGTAATTTTTCCATAAAACTTTGTTGGGACCTATACTATTTTAACTACAGACACTGAGGCTGCCTTTTAAAAGCAAACAAACAAAAACAAAAACGGAAAAATTGAAAATGAGTTGTGATTGTCTTCAAAGGATGCGATGATGGTGTCAGCGAAGTAAACCAAATCACAGAGCAAAAGTAGATAGACAAGTGTGTGTTATTAGTCATGTTAAGATTCTAGCTCATATCGACTGAAAGAACGGTTAATCGCTCTGTTCCCTTCTGGGTTCTTTTTCAGCTGTCCAGCAGTGCACATCTGAGAGATGTTCTAACGCAGGCTCAAAACCGCTACGTCCTCTTCGACAACAGAGAAGAACTGAGCCCCTACAAGAAAAGCGAACAAGTGGATCAACTGCTTGCCAAGGTACAGGAAGTGGTCAGCAAAAACGGATGTCATTTCCGGCACGATCTTACCCCAGAATTGATCAAGTCCATGAACGTGTTAAAGCGGATTGAGATGAGGAAGACACCTAATCCAGATATTGAAGTGCATGCGCATACCGATCTGGAACATCATGCAGCTCAAGAACCAAAAGCCAGGCACGAATGGAGAGAACCTTGTGCACAGAACGAACAGTTTAATTTAGTGGAAGTGGACACAAGTTCTATGTCTAGCTCAACAGGTAATCTGTCTCAAGGGAATCTGGACACCATGGACGGACACGTATACTCCTCCCAGGAGTGCGAAGCTTCTCAGGCACCAGTCAACGCACCCACATCTATATTGAGAAAAACCACTGCACAGAACAAACCAAGAGTACGTTTTAATAGCGTTGTAGGAGAGGAAGAATATCAGACAAGACTTACTGGTCTAAGTGGTCACAGCATTGATGCTGAGCCCTTGTGTCCTAGCAAGGAGCTCAAAGATGCTGAAACGAATGACAACATGCCAAGATCGACTGAGAATCCTGTAAGAAACTTACCAAGGAGACGTTTAAGCTGGGCTCCAGGTGATGGGATCGACTTTGCCAAGTTACCATCTAAAAGCATTATGCAACTGAAAGATTCAAAGCAAGTCGCTAACAGGTTAAAGCAATTCGAAGCAATTGCTAAGCAGGCCAAGCAGGCCACTCTGACATCAGAAGATATCGCCTCAAAATTCAAGATGAAACCACGTCGAGCTGACTCGTTCACACGTTCTGTGAGTGCAGAAAATAAGGACTCTTCCTCCCAGATGCATGGTTACAGACCCACACTCGTAGGCAGGGTTCGAGAGCCAGGAGACATAGGACTGCGGACTACGAAGTATTTCTACAAACGTGAGGGAGACATTCGACTTGAGGAACAGGACTGGGCTCAGAGAAAACCATCGGAAACACCATCATCTCTGGCTACAGCACACGACCAGGGCTTGAACGACGAAAGCACTCCACCTGAACCCCAAAAGCCTCAAGAACAGTCTGAAAGAAAAGTTCCGGAAGTCCCGTCATATCCTCCCATACCACAAGCCCGCCACACACAAGACCTAAGACCCGAGCCAAACAAGCCTCCAGATTCGCCTGGAAGAAAAGTCCTTGAAACAATTTCAGATCCATTAATAACACAAGCTTGTGACAACCGAGACCTAAGCACTCAACTTGAATCAAGAGGTCCAAATGACAGATTTGACAGAAACCCTAAAGGGACCGTGTTAACGCCAGCAATAGCACAAGACCTCAAAACTCGTCGGATAAACACTCGATTTGAGACAACAGAATCTCAAGACACACCTGAACGAGAATCTTGTAAAGCAGAAGCTGCGGATCACGGCAGCTTTTCTCCATCAGAAGAATCACAGCACGAAACAACGCCGTACTCAGGACAGTCAGAAATGTCACAGCAGGAATCGCCCTCAAGCCCGCAGCATTCAAGTAACCTTGGGTCCCTGTTTCAACAGTTTGGGTTCACTAGAGGCGCAAAACAAGGATATGTACCAGAGATAAAGCTATCTGAGAGACAGCAAAAGATGCTAGAAGACCGTCTGAAAGAGAGAATAGCACAGGGCACTGCTGGTTCAAATGAAGAACAAGTAGAAGACCGTCTGAAAGAGAGAATAGCACAGGGCACTGCTGGTTCAAATGAAGAACAAGTAGAACAAAGTCTGAAAGAGAGAATAGCACAGGGCACGGCTGGTTTAAATCAAGAACAAGTAGAAGAGATAGAGAAAACCACGAGCATCATAGATAAGGCTGTTGAGGATGGACTGAACAAGTTCCTACTTAGGAATATGAATAATTGCAGCCTGATGTGATCTGAAAGAAAGAAACAACATACCAAAACTCAGACCAAATATACACGAAAGCGCCAAATCTGCCGTAATATATAACAATGGACGAGTCTGTCAAAGACTGCATGCACCTACAGACACTCTGAAATCGTTATTGCTTCAAATATTCCACCATGTTAGTGGAGCGAATGCAATGTTTGTCTCTGTTACATGATGGCACTGTTGTTGTTAACACTGATGAGCTGTCTGTATTTTAATTTCACTTTCTTCACACTGTTGAAGAGACTCCCATAGGGATGTTGTAGTTGTTCATTTGTAATCTTCAACGGAGGACGCCTGGACTGTTCCACGAGATAACACATCGTTCGATTCTTTACTTGAGTAAATGCTAATAAATTGTTGTCGTATTACCTAACCTTACTTTTTTGCTCTTGTACCAATAAGTACCCTCATCTCTTGAAACACATGTTTTAGGCCTGCTGCAAAAGGGTTAAAGCTGAAGTCCACCCCTGAGAACAGGAAGTAGAATTAAAGTTGGACACTTGCTCAATTGTATCCAAGCAATCGCCCAAAAGGTAGACATAATATAAAAACAACTGACTGAAATCAGGTAATCAAAAAAACAAACCAAACACATTCTTTTAAATGTTACTAATTTAGTCAGTGGTGTTTCTTGTGAAAAAAAATGAAACTCAAGATTCATATAAATATTAATTAATAAGGGCTTACCGCTTCCTTTCCTTTTTATTTATAACCTTAGCAATGCTTGAACTTGCATAAAAAGTATCTTTTAAAAACCCGAGGTCACTTTTAAGTACTGTTTCGCAGGCGTACATTTGAAGCATATTTGTTGCCAAAAAGGGTAGGGGTAATGGATAGTAGAACAAGAAGCAACACAGTTCAAAACACAGTCCTTTAATTAAGGGATATTAAAATTTTTCTGCTGTTTAATGTATACCTTACCTTACCTTAGACGCAACAAGGTTGTATAATGTCTTATCCCATTTACACGTTTAATTCCATGTTTTTATGTGTTCATGCTTGCAATTTGTCTTCAAAGGTGGGTACAAAGTTGTCGATTTTTGAATTTACCAGTAATTTAACTGTGTCTTTTGCTCTATTTTGTTCCTCACTCAAGCCTTCCAGGTGTGGTGATTTGATCTTTGATTTGTTTACATATCCACAATAGAGTCGTAGTTAATTCCTCAGTAGTGTTTTTGTTAAAGCATATTATACCTCACGGTCATGTTTAAGTCGTTAACTTAGAAATGTACAAGTTAAGTCCTATCTTTTTGTTGTAACTTCCTTGTCACTCCTTGAACTCACATAAACAAAAATCAATTTTTAAAGGGGTAGACTCGAGCCTCCAGCATTACTTCGGTTTTGCCTCGAAGTACCTTCTTTTCGTTTTAGAACATCTGGAAAACACTTGCTCGTTTTTGGGCATGTTCCCAAGTGGAAGGAAACGTTTTTTTCATGTAAAAGCCTGAAGAGATCTGAAGTGATGAACACTATCATTTGCCTTAGAAGGAATGCATCTTTAAAAGAACATTCTGTGCGTTGATTTTATTATTTTTAGGTATTTGCAAGTTCGGCAAAACACCTCAGCACTCTGTAGTTCCATTATCTTTTACAATGTTACATACAGTCGTTTGATTTAGTTTTTACCTAGTCCCTTTATGATTTTTTTTGAGTGATTGTAACAATGAATTTCATCTATATTTTATCATGTTTGTAACTCATCGTAGTGTAATACTACTCTTATTGTATGATCATCATTGTCAAAATATCCTATTTGGACTTGATTATGGCAACAGATTACGATGTAATAAGTTAATTTTGTTACCATTACAGTTTAACCTCGTGTGATTGGTTGTAAAATGAGGACATTGTTGAAAGCAGAATCGTTTCCAATAACTGAATATTTTATATCATCATATCTTCTCTCTCTATGTCCATGTCTTTTGCTGTGAAAGTGTACGTAGTATGCTTGTGTGTGTGTGTGTGTGTGTGTGTGTGTGTGTGTGTGTGTGTGTGTGTGTGTGTGTGTGTGTGTTTGTTTGTGTGTGTGTGTTTGTGTGTGTGTGCGTGTGTGTGTGTGCGTGTGTCTGTGTCTGTGTGTGTCTGTGTCTGTGTGTGTGTGTGATGTTTTATTTTTTTGTAGACACATTTGTCGTCTTACTAGGAATGGCATGAAATAAATCTAAAAGCTTGTGTTGCAGTTACATTTATTTGTACTTGGGCAGATTTCTATTGCTTTTGTTTCTTCTAATTTGTTGTTGTTGCTTTAGCAAGTATTTCTTTGGTAAGTAGTAAAAGGTATCCTTCACACACATTATTATTACAGTAAATACTACCCATGAAACGAAACTTGACATGTGCAATTTTGCGTTGGTTTTGCTATAATGCGAGATTTGTTTTGTCATAAGATATTGCTTATTCCATGGACACAATATACCATTGACTGTCACGAATGATGAGCTCCCATCAATGACACCAATCAAAACATTGGTAGAAAGAAGAATAAAATCCCTGTAAAAGGCTTTTACAAAAGGGTAGGGTTTGTTCGGCTACTCTGCCCAGCAAAGATGCTAAAAGACATTACGTGTGATGGGAGTGTCTTTAACAAAAGAAAGGAGTTTCATTCTTATTTCAATCATATGAATTTCTAGCACGGACTCTATTTAATCCAGAAGATCTTCTCAGGAGACGCTTGTCCCATCCCCCCAAAAAGGTGATTAAAAACACACAACGTTCTCAACAAAACGTGATAAAGCATGTGTAGGGGTTAGTAATCACCAGAGTAGGCTGGTGTGCAAACATTGTAACTGGTACTCCTGAACTGATTAAGGTATTCAGTGCTTATGCACGCAATCATCACACAATTGGCCAAACTAGGCGAAGGAACTGAAGATAAGTGCAAAATGCACTACATAACCAGCCAATACAAATCTTCACTGACACTTGACTCGAAGGGTGTACAGTTACTTCACTTCGTAGCATGCATAATTTCACATAATGCTGAACGAAAGGTGCAGCGCATTGATGTCTATAACTTAATAAGACTCCGTATGACTCTCGGATATGTGCTGTCCATTGAGGTTTTCATGTTTAAAATTTAACTTGAATTACAAACTGTGAATAAATCGGTTCCCCTGATATACAGTGCACACCTGCGCTTGCACACGGAAACACACAGCCTGTTTTCAAATACACCGAATGACGCTATCAAGCATATCACATAGAAATAATAGATTCTGCGGATTGTTGTCATGCATGCATGCGACCAATACGACAGCTATACATACAGACCTACTCACACACGTATACACACACACACACACACACACACACACACACACACACACAAACTCACACACACACACACACACACACACACACACACACACACACACACACACACAGGAAGACACACACAGACACGCATACGCACTCACAGACACACACTGACACATACACACACACACACACATACAAACACACACACACACACACACACAAACTCACACAAACTCACACACACACACACACAAAAACACACACACACACAGGAAGACACACACAGACACGCATACGCACTCACAGACACACACTGACACACACACATACAAACACACACACACACACACACACACACTCACAGGAAGACACACACAGACACACATACGCACTCACAGACACACACTGACACACACACACACACAAACACACACACACAAACACAAACACACACACACAAACACACACACACACACACACACACGGCTACTTTTTATCTACAAAATCTGCTATTGTTCTGATTATCTCGCGGATAGCTCGACCTGTGGTCGCATTTCATCGAGTTTACATTACCTTCGCATTATGTCATTAACACAGCTCGTACGTCCTATATACTGTTCAAACTTATATACGGCTAGAGAGCAGGGCTGCGTGGTGGGGGTGGGGGTGGGGGTGGGGAGGGCTTCAAGAATAATTAAAACAAAAGTGTCATCCACTTGTTACTTTTTTATGATATCGATGAATGCTAGCAGATCTACAAAGCGTAGTGTACGAGGAGAATTGATAATCACAAGGAGAATTAATAATTGACATATTTTAATGAGTTTGATAAGTTCTTTCATTCCAAAGCTCAACTTGATTCGTTTAAAATGTACGTGTGTCTCTTCCAGTTTTGAACCAAGCCAAACGCAGTTCAACTTATTCAGTTGGACACCCTTTTAACCTCTTCTTGAAGACTTTTAGCAACTTTGAATCTTTGATTCGTTTTGATTACAGAGCAATGTTTGAAACCAAGACAAATGTTTTCACTCAGTTGTGTCAACAATTTGATGAAAACAAGCATAGCTTGAACAGAAGTCGTTTCATGGTATACTATTACTCCAGGAAGTTGTTTGTCATTGAAAAAAAGAATCACCTAAGGCTTCAGCTATAAACCCTTCCGTCCTTCCAATCTAACACGCTTATCGTAGTGATAAACAGCAATGAATTTTTAGAGCCTCAAAAACAGATCAGCTCCTTGAGTTTTTCGTTGAGGAGTTAAAAAAAAATTGCCAATGAAATACCAACTAAGAAATGGGCTTTGTTCCATTACCTGATAATAAACACTTGTGTGACTTCCCCAATGTTCGTAATGCACTACCTAGTGCAAAGATGAGTTAGTAGGTATGTATATTCCTTTCAGTTATTCTAAAATAATTGTTTTTGGCAATCGATAAAAAACGCAAAATGATTGTTGCTGAGTAAGCAGTTTTCACGCGCGTTCCATCGTTCTACTTGCATTTGTAGCAATAGGAAGCATATATCCATTTGACTTTGTATACTCTATAGTCTCTGGTCTGGTCGCATTGTTTGCTCAGTCTCTTTGTGGTCGGCTAATTGGATAATATGTAACGCGAACGTGAAGCGGAATATGAAATCCCTGAACACAAACATGACATGACTGTTACCACCCTTCCTTTGAATGTCTTTTCCTTCCCACATAACACATTGCACAAATAACAAGCGATCCTTCCAAAGTTTTTCATAAACCACAAGCACTCTGCCACTTATATGGTTTTTACCACACTTCAACTTAATTCTTAATTTATTCGGGCAACTGCAGCATTTCACTGGCTACTTTCTTTTTGCAAGATATAATGACAGCCTTGCCAGACTTTTGAATCAATAACTCCCCGTCGGTTGCTAGTCATCGACTTTTCATTGCATTTGAATCTCGTCGACACTATAATGTGACTAGAGGTCGAGAAGGAGGTTAGAGTAGGCAAAGACGATAAGTGATTTTTGTTTGAAGGCAATACAAAAGCTTTTGTTTTATTATAAAAGGGGATCAATTTGGGGCAACCAAGAAAGAAACTCCTTCACAACCTCAATCATTTTCACCTTTTGGCCAATGCACCGATTCAGATTTGATTCTTAGTTATGGAGTTTGACCTTGTAAATATTAAGCCCGTATCATACTGCAGTTCCGTGAACTGCTTTGTCGTGCAAGTTCAACGAAACACTAGTTTTATGTCGATGCACAGTGTAAATAGGTCAGATGACTAGAACACAAATTGCTGTACCCACTTGCGGCGAGTGCCTGAAGCTGTTGTGAGTGGTGGTGTTAGGAGTGAAGCATGTACTACACCAAAACCGTGCTTTGCGGGTTGTCGTATTTCCCCTTCAACAGCAGTTACTGGACACGTAAAAAGTAGTTGATACGCCACTTTGGAGACGTAAGCCAAGAAGCCCACAACGTACGCACACCCAGGACGACTTCCTAAATAGTGGCTGGGTCTGATCCATTTCTCTGAAAGGTAAGCAAACAATTCAATCATACATTGTGCAAGCCGTTTTCTTTAGGGCAAGGAGAAGGATTTATTTATAAATATGAATGTTATAGGTGCTTCACTGTTGAAGGGTAACGTTCAGGAAACTGAGCCACACAATAAAAATGTCCCCCTCCCTTCCCCCACCTTGCCTTCTACTTCCTTTGCTTTGCCTTATATGCCCATTTGTGACGGAAGGGTAAAAACAACTACTGTTTTCTGACTCTGAATATGTGTGTGTGTGTGTGTGTGTGTGTGTGTGTCTGTGTGTTTGTGTGTGTGTGTGCGTGTGTGTGTGTTTGCGTGTGTGTGTGTGTGTGTGTGTGTGTGTGTGTGTGTGTGTGTGTGTGTGTGATGTTTTGTATAGTTGATGCTGATGGTTTACCAGGAGCATATTTAAATCTGACTTTACAAATGTTATGCAAATCAGCCTTTATCTGTAAACAATTATGAGGTCAGCAAATAATACACTTTTTTTCTGAATTTTTTATAGCGTGATATCGCTTTCCGTGAGAGTAATAGTACCCAATATTGACGGACTGTGTGATGATATCTTCTGCTATAGTCTGGTGAGACAGTGATATCAAAATCGAGACCGGAGGTCGAGATTTTGGTATCACTGTCGAAACAGACCAATAGCAGAAGATATCATTACACAGTCAGTCAATGTTAGATATATTGCTAATTCTCTGGACATTTTGTATTTACTGTAAAGAAATTACAAAAGTATGTGTCTCAGTTTTGGCTGTTCCATATCCCTCCCTCTGATTATTATTTCTTTTTGTTCACTCTTTTCTTGTACTTTTCAGTATTTCAAAATGTCTTTTCTTTCAAAAAGTCTTTAGTCACTTGCTCAACTAAATTCTGGGATCATTACATTTTCATATATATTTGTTTGTTTTTAAATTTAGGTGTTTTTGTTTTTGAAGTGGGGAAGCAATAAAGAGGTCGTCGATATCCAAACCGATATCGACGGAAATGTCGTCGATATCACTTTTGCACTGAGCTCAGATTTGCCCAATCGACCAATGGAAATCCACGTAACATATGAAATAGCAATATTACCTGAAATGATAGCTTGGTTAAAGGCACAGTAAGCCTCCCGTAAACCATCACAGATACTGTCAGGCTTTTGCACACAGTACAAACACCCTTTCATTTAAACACTCACCGCTTGAGAACATCCTAGGTGCCCTCCGTAAAGAGCGAACAATTTTCAAAGAATTTATTTGTGCGTGGTTTATCTTACCCCTGAGCCATCGTGAACCCGTGTGATCCAGTTTCCCTTTTTCACAATGTAGTCGTCAGTTAGTAATTTGAATGCGACTCGATGTGAGCTTATCTGCAATAGCACGTTATTATGTACCTCTGACTATGCACGAAACAAACGGATGAGGTTCACAAGAACTCTAGCGATGGCGATAGGCATAAACCGTCGTCTGCTACAAGAACCACGACCTTGCGTGACCCTGCTTCCGGGCTTTTCTTTTTTCAAACTTTCAAAACTTCGAATTGTACTGATCTTGTCTTGATGAAAAAAGAATTCTTTTATGATTTAAGAATGTTTGTTTAACAAGCTGTCAATTTATTATTTAGATTTTAAAAGTTAGGTCTAGCGCCAAAACACACCACGGTCCGATTATCTACTAAGACAATCCGCAAAATTAATTCTTTAAAAATTGCTCGCTCTTTACGTAGGGCACCTATAGGATGTTCCCGTTTGGTGAGCGTTCAAATGGAAGGGTGTTTGTACTATGTGTAAAAGCCGCCTGACAGTATCTGTGATGGTATACGGGAGGCGTACTGTGCCTTTAAGTATATCGTGACCCATAAAAATGCCATCCACGAAATGCTGATACCTTCTACATGTGTTCAGCGAGTAATTCAATATGTAAAGGTTACACACTCCGAGTTCTGAATATCGTGCATATTTTCCCTAGGGTTGATTTTCAGGTATTACCGAGCCTCTGGCGAAGTAATACCTGAAAATCTACCCTGGGGAAAATATGCAAGATATTCAGGACGAGGTGTGTAAGCTTTTTATTCCTTGACCACGACGTTTTCATCAAAAACACCAACTTTTCCAACACAATCCTGCTCTTGCCTTTTTCCTTTAACCGAGACCTTCCACAAAAACAATATTCATGCGCGGAGCTAGTTCTCTTCCCCGCATCAATTGCTGGATTTGAACAACAACAAATTGACAAAACAGAATGCTTACAGTTTCATTTATAGTTTTCTCTTGTCAAAAACGCTTAGTTAGATAATGATTTTTCTGCTGAAATTGATCCACGATTAGTTTGTTCGAGAGTTACCCGCCTTGAACCCTACACGGTGAGCTTTGGCCCGAAACTGCTTGTCGAAGACGCTTTCATATTGAATATTAACAGCTAAGTGTAATTGTACTGCTTCAACAGCACAGTTTGGATAGTTAACAAAATGACGACACTTGTCAGCAGTACTTTACCTAACGAAATTGGCTTAGCATGACTGGAAATGAACTGAATGCGTCTCTGTAAATGACGATAGGATTATCGACAAGCGGAGTTCTCCCCCCTTTTTATATTTAGTCAAGTTTTGACTAAATATTTTAACATCGAGGGGGAATCGAAACGAGGGTCGTGGTGTATGTGCGTGTGTGTGTGTGTGTGTGTGTGTGTGTGTGTGTGTGTCTCTGTGTGTGTGTGTGTGTGTGTAGAGCGATTCAGACTAAACTACTGGACCGATCTTTATGAAATTTGACATGAGAGTTCCTGGGTATGAAATCCCCGAACGTTTTTTTCATTTTTTTGATAAATGTCTTTGATGACGTCATATCCGGCTTTTCGTGAAAGTTGAGGCGGCACTGTCACGCCCTCATTTTTCAACCAAATTTGTTGAAATTTTGGTCAAGTAATCTTCGACAAAGCCCGGACTTCGGTATTGCATTTCAACTTGGTGGCTTAAAAATTAATTAATGACTTTGGTCATTAAAAATCTGAAAATTGTAAAAAAAAATAAAAATTTATAAAACGATCCAAATTTACGTTTATCTTATTCTCCATCGTTTGCTGATTCCAAAAACATATAAATATGTTATATTCGGATTAAAAACAAGCTCTGAAAATTAAATATATAAAAATTATTATCAAAATTATTTTTTCGAAATCAATTTAAAAACACTTTCATCTTATTCCTTGTCGGTTCCTGATTCCAAAAACATATAGATATGATATGTTTGGATTAAAAACACGCTCAGAAAGTTAAAACAAAGAGAGGTACAGAAAAGCGTGCTATCCTTCTTAGCGCAACTACTACCCCGCTCTTCTTGTCAATTTCACTGCCTTTGCCATGAGCGGTGGACTGACGATGCTACGAGTATACGGTCTTGCTGAAAAATGGCATTGCGTTCAGTTTCATTCTGTGAGTTCGACAGCTACTTGACTAAATATTGTATTTTCGCCTTACGCGACTTGTTCTTTCATTTTACTCAAAAATGTTCTTTTTTTGAGTTTAATTATGTAAATATTTGGTAAAATATAATTTGACATTGTTGTCCTAGTTGAGCAAGTGGACATTTATAGTTTGAATGGCTTTTCGTCATTTATCTTTAACAAATAATAAAGGTGTTTCTAGTCAGTACGTTTTAGAAAGGCGACGAATCGTGTTTGGAGAGGAATATTATTTCTTTTGCGACCAAGATCAATTGTGACCCTCCACCACGGAATGAGTCGCTTGTCACCTTTTCATGATTTTCATATTTTTACATTTTCTTAAAGAGTTTGTTATTCTCTATCCAGTGGTGAAAACCGTTTTAGAAAAGAATGAACACTTTTCGATATAAGCCTGTGACTATGGTGACCCTCACACTGTTACTGGACACCCCCCGGACTTATATTATGCCTAGCGCAGAACCGCGTGGGGTGACATGCGACTCATTTCGTGGTGGAGGGTCACAATTAACAACGAAAGAAGTGCCTCGATTATCATGAAAATACCCAGTGATACGCTGAAAAATCACCTCCTCAGCTAACAGAGACAAAGAGGCAGGTCATGGGATAATCAGTAAAAATGAGCTTTAGTTTGTGCAAGATCATTGGACACAGTCTACAGTCCGTAAATCAAATGGTTTAACTTTTAACTTCTCGCCACAATGCGTTTCAAATTACCCACTTGGTGTTGCAGGTACACAACTGCCTGTATGGGGATTGCCCTGTTCCCGGTTTTATTTACTCCTTGTGTTTAAGTCACCCATTGTATACGAGTTGTTTTTCATGCATCTTGTCTATTAGATAACCTCAGAGAGAGTTTTGAAAGTTAAGATCAATTCTAATTCAATTTTACCCTTTCTACGGATGAGCTGAGAGGATCACGTAAAAGTCGTACAATTTGACCTACACACTGGAATCTTTGTGCAACGATTATGCGTTAACTAATAGAGATGTGCACCGAATGTGAAGTAATGGGCGAGCATATGAAGATATTATTAGCATTTAGGTGATTAGTATTTGTTGCGTCTTTTTATGTTTGTCAGATGATCATACATTGCTTCAGACACTCGAGATCTAACTCAACACACCGTTTGTATGTATCTTACATACTTTTATTTCCGGACGTGCCCAAAGTCTTGCACAGACGAGAGGTACATGTACAATATATGTATATATGTGTATATAATGCCTGGATGGCATTTGTGCAGATGCCTCTGAATCCAAGACTTTTTCCACACAAACAATGTCGTCTGATACTCATCGGAAAAACCGGGAATGGCAAAAGCAGTACCGGAAACAGCATTCTGGGCAAAGACGCGTTCCAGCCTCAAGTTGGAATCAACTCTGGCACCCAAACAGGAAGTCTGCAAGTAACTCAGAGAGGGGGTATCGAGATTCAGGTAGGTCAATCTCAAGAAAAGGAAACTTTTTAGCATCCCACATTGACTTCTTAGTCACAACGATACATCATATTATTTTTATGGCCCTAGATAGAAAATTATTATTGACCACGTTAGCCGTATTTGTAATAATACATATTTGGTTTTAACTGAAAGTTTGCAACCATGGTATTTCTTGCTACCTCCATGATTATGCATATGCTATATAATCATGAATACGACTTCTTCTATTTTTCAAGACAGTTAATTTTTAAGTTGCACCCAAAATCTTTTTAACATTATTTGACTGTGCTTCACCTCAATGGAGATTGAAGCTCACATTATGATGAGGGCAGGAGATTCAAAGTTCGCCCAACATGAGACATGTTAGGGGTTTTACAAGTCTGTACTGATGCCAAGTTTATTGTGGTGTGTGAACTGAACAAGGAAAACATACATGGGTACTAAGAAGTGTGAGGCTTTTGTATTCCAATACAAATGGGGAAAAAATAACCTGATGTTAGTTATGATGACAAGATACACAGCGACAGTAATGATGAACCCTTTCCAGAATTGTCTACATCCAATTTGCAAAGGTGTGATAGGGTTGTCATTTTGTGTATGCGATCCAGCCATTTACACAAGCCAAAAGTGTGATAGGGTTGTCATTTTATGTATGCGATCCAGCCATTTACACAAGCCAAAGGTGTGATAGGGTTGTCCTTTTGTGTATGCGATCCAGCCGTTTACACAAGCCAAAGGACGTGGTGCAGACCCCACAACTCTTGATATAATTTCGAGAAAAAAAACCACCCTAACGAATTTAAAATGTGTAAAAGTATCGCCCCAAGAACTCATCATTTGAATGTACCATATTGGATCACCAAAATAGGATCCTATTATTGACGCGTGTATTGTACCAATCAGGGATGAATGAATAGACTGTTAAAAGCCACAGAACTAAACAAAAACAATCCTAAAACAAGCCAATGCCAAACAATGTCCTCGTTGATCTGATTTCAATCCTTTTTATCAACAGGTAATGGACACACCAGGACTTCACGATACAGAAGTAGGAGACAAAGTTATCTCGGAACGAATCACAAGATCTTTGCTGGCTATACACCCGGGTCCCCATGCTATCCTCCTCTGCCTGTCATGTGACGTTCGTTTTACCGAGGAAGAAGTCAACGTGAGTACCATGTCATCATGCATTTGGTTTTACATACACGAGACAAAAATAAATAGAAAAAAAGTAGTGATCAGAGGTTGGTCGTCTAAGTTTAGGAGAGAGAACAAGAACAAGAACAAGAACATAATCTTTAATTGTCTAAGGCCACAGCCCCTTACAATAATGGTTAAAATAACGGTAATGGTATGCACAGTTATACATTATAATCACTCATAAAATTTAACAATACATTAAAACCCGTGTCATTTTTGACATACTACTGAACCTGATTTATATTGTCGAAGGTTAAGAGAGAGAGAGAGGAAGAGAGAGAGAGAAAGAGAGAGAGAGAGAGAGAGAGAGAGGGAGAGAGAGACAGACAGAGAGAGACAGAGACAGAGAGAAAGAGAGAGAGAGAGAGACAGAGAGAGACAGAGAGAGAAAGAGAGAGACAGAGTGAGACAGAGAGAGAGAGAGAGGGAGAGAGAGAGAGAGAGAGAGAGAGAGATTAGAGTGAGACAGAGAGGTAGCGAACAGACACAGAGATATCGGCCGAACTAATGTATGACCTCTAATTTAGACGGTTTTTTGTTGCCAGGTTTTTAACGCCCTGAAGGAGATCTTTGGAAAGAAAATGACGTCATACCTGATAGTGGTCTTTTCAAAATTCGATGTCTTCAATGGGAACAGATCTGCCTTTGAGAAGCAGGTATGGACCAACACTAATCTTGAAGACTGTTTTTGTTGTTGAGATAATGTGTTACTCAAAAATTATTTTTCCATTTATTATTTTTACAGTGAATAGAACAAAACCAAGCAATACAGGCTTTCGTATAGGGAAATCATAAACAGTGAGTCTGTATTTAAGAAATTAATAAATAAATTGATGTCGTGAGAACAAGCTTATATTGGGCCTGAAGAATGAGATGATGTTTTCTGGAAAATAAACCATGTTGCAAAGCATGAGCAGAAAGAAGTCTGTGCACTTGCATTCGTCTGTGTGAGTTGATATGATACAAATTCTTTAAACTTCATCACTTTGTTTTTCTGTGTTGCCCCCAGCTGTCCAAATGCAGAGAGCTGAACAACGTTCTGGCGCAGGCCCAAAGGCGTTACGTCCTCTTCGACAACAGAGAGGCACTCAGCGCCTACAAGAAGAGCGAACAGGTGGATCAACTGCTTACCATGGTACAGGAAGTGGTCAACCAGAACGGATGTCATTTCCGACACGATCTAACCCCTGAACTGATCAGGTCTATGGATGTGTTAACAAGGGTTGAACTGATGAGAATACGCGGTCAAGATACCAAAGAAAGAAACGCCTATACTCGCCAAGAGCACCGAAAAGCTCAGGTGCAAGAAGCTACACCCGATTGGAGACAGTTTCATGCACAAAATGAAACAAGACTGCGATTTGATCTGACAGAAAAGGATACACGCTCCTTTTTTGACGAAACCGGAAATTTGCCTTCAAGCCAGCAAGATACTGCTGACGGACGTGTGTACGATCCCACAGAGGACCAGACTGCTCAAGTCTCGGACGCCACACCTACACCTAAGCTGAGAAAGTCCCTTGCGAAGAACAAAGAAACAGGACAGTTTCACAGAGTAGTAGGAAGGGAGGAATGCCAGCGAAATGGTCCGAGCCGTCACAACACTGAAGATGAGCACTTGCGTACAAACAGGGAGGATCAAGTTGCTGAAACGGATGAACTCACATCAAGATCACTTGAGAGTCCTGCATCGAACATGCCAAGGAATCGTTCAAGCTGGGCTTATGGAGATGGAGGAAGGGGAAACTCGGCTGGGATGCAGTCCAAAAGCATAATGCAACTGAAAGGTTCCAGACAAGTTGCCAACAGACGAAAACTGTTCGAAACGATGTCCAAGCAACCCGCTCTGACACAGGAAGAGATTGCGTCAAAATTTAAGCTCAAACCACGCGGAGCGGACCCATTGAATCGTAACGACAACAAGGGCCCATCCTCGCAGGCGTATGAGCACAGACCCACTCTCAAAGGCAGGTCTCGGGAGCCAAGAAACAGAAGAGTGAGTTCACCGCAAGATTACTATAAACATAAGGGAGACACTCAGCCTGGAAAACATGATCATGAAGACAGGCCACAGAGAAAACAATCGGAAATGGCGGAAAACAAGGACTCATCCACTAAGACACCCGAGTACAGACCCACCCTTGAAGTCAGGGCTGGGAGGCCAGGGGACACAGGAGTGAGAGCAGTGCAGGATGATTACAAAAGCCAGGGAGGCACTCGACCTGAGCCTCTTGACTCTCAGGATAACCCTCGGAGAAAACTATCGGAAAAACAATCCACTCTGGCTACAGCACACGACCAGGACTGTAACGATGGAGGCACTCAACCTGAGCCTAATAAGCCTCAAGAGCGGCCTGAAAGGAAAGTCCTGGAAGTCTCATCACATCCGCCCAATGGACAGGCTGGAAACAACCAAGACCTAAGCGCACAACCTGAGCCAAGAGGTTCCTTTGACAGATTTGACAGAAACCCTCGAGTAACTTCATTTATTCCAGCATCCGCACAAGAACCCTACAGTCATGAAAGTAATACTCACCAGGAGTCAAGGAAACCACAAGACACACATGAAAGAAAATCTCTTGATGCACCAACGGCGGCTCACTACGGCAATTTTCCTCCAGAAGATTTGCAGAAGGAACCAACAACCCACCCAGAACAACCACAACAGTCTCAGCAGGAATCTCCTTCAGCCCCACGGCGTTCAAGTAACCTGGGGTCTCTCTTTCAACAGATCGGGTTCACAAGAGGCGCAGGACAAGCATACATACCAGACATCAAGTTATCTGAGAGACAGCGACAGATGCTAGAAGAACGCCTGAAAAAGAGGATCGCACAGGGCACCGCGGATTTGAACGAAGAGCAGGTAGAAGAGCTCGGGAAAACCACTAACACCATAGATAAGGCTGTTCAGGATGGACTGAAAAAGTTCCTTGTTCAGAATATGAACAATTGCACCCTGATGTGATCTGAAAAACCGAAAAAGGCCAAAACACGGACATAACCCACACAACATAACGTTGCAAGTGCCGAACCTGCTTTAATTTGTAGGAATCGGTTAAAACAAACACTCAAGACCCAGACGATGAAGTCCCTCAAGTCCCGTTGTTAGATCGCGAATTTTGTGATATTGTTTTGTCAGTTAATGAGGTAAAAGATGTAATTAGAAACCTTGATAAAAGAAAAGCCATTGGCCCCGATTTGATTCACAACAGACTTCTCACAGCAGCATTAGATGTTATTTCGGAGCCACTGACGCATATCTTCAACAGGAGTCTGAGGGAAGGAGTTTATCCTAACATGTGGAAAACAGCTAATGTTACGCCTATCTACAAGACAGGTCCTGCAGACGCTTGTAATAATTATCGTCCGATTTCCTTGTTGAGCTGTGTTGGCAAAGTCTTGGAGCGATGTATTCACAGCCAATTATATAACTTTTTACAATCCAACAACATTCTCACACCTACACAGTCCGGTTTTATACCCGGCGACTCGACGATCTGTCAACTTGTCTCCATATATAATGACTTGTGTTCAAACTACGACAACGGTTTAACAACACAGGCGGTATTTTTTGACGTGTCAAAAGCTTTTGATAAAGTTTGGCACAAAGGATTATTGGTAAAACTGGAGTCGATTGGTGTTCGAGGCCGACTATTGTCATGGTTTCGTAGCTACTTAACAAACCGTGTTCAATCAGTTGTTGTTAAAGGTGCCAAGTCAGAGTTAAAAGGTTTACAAGCAGGCGTCCCTCAGGGTTCAGTGTTAGGCCCCTTGTTATTCTTGATTTATATAAATGATATTGTAAATGATATTGAGTCTGTTATCAAATTGTTTGCTGATGATACTAGTTTGTCACTTGCATTAAATGACCCGATACGACGTGCCGAAATTCTTAATTCAGACCTTGATAAAATCAGTAGTTGGGCAGCACGTTGGAAAGTTACATTTAATGAAACCAAAACTAAACTGCTGAATATAAAACGTGATTTAAACCAAAATGACCCTCTATTTTTTAATGGAAATCTCCTGGAAGACATACCAGAACACAAGCATCTTGGCATTTTTTTGCAAAACGATTGTAAATGGGACGCTCAAATTAGAAATATTGTGAAAAAGACCACCTTGTTGATTAACTGCTTAAGATATTATAAGTATAAGTTATGCAGAAATAGTTTGGAAATAATGTATAAATCTTTTATTCTGCCACATTTCGATTACGCTGATGTGTTATGGGACAATTGTGCCGAAGCCTTATCAAAAACACTTGAAAAATTACACCTTGAAGCATTACGTGTCATAATTGGCGGTGTGCGGGGAACAAGCCATGATAAGATTTACAAAGAAAGTGGTTTGTGTAGTTTAAAGGAACGCCGAAAACGACATAAATTAATTTTATTTCACAAAATGGTTCATGGTAAATGTCCACAATATTTAATTAACCTCTTGCCACCGCTAGTCTCTTCACTAAATCCCTACCACAGAAGACGACCATTGGAAAGATTCGTACCAGCACATAGGACACATATATTCCGAACATCCTTCATTCCATTCTCCACAGTTTTATGGAATAATTTGCCTGATGTGATTAAAACAACAAATTCAATAAGCGAGTTTAAGCATTATTTACAAAGTCCTGATCATAGTGTACCAGCTTATTATTATTTTGGAAAAGGACAGACAGAAGTTCAACACTGCAGAATGCGTTTAAATATTAGTAACCTTAATTCAGACTTGTGTAAACGCCATCTAAAAGATAACGCACAGTGTGTTTGCGGTGATCCAAATGAAACAGCCGAACATTATTTATTAAACTGCACTTTGTATGCAGATGCTCGTCTGACAACAATCAATTCGTTGCCTGTTCACTTCAGACGCGTGGAAATATTATTAAAAGGTAGCGAGCAATATTCTGTTCGTAACAACATATTGATATTTGAGTCTGTCCAATCGTTTATTGTTAAATCTGGTCGCTTGATTTGATGGATGTGTTCACGCATTGATAGTGTATATGTGTGTGGGCATGCGTATGTGTACCTCCACACTGCCTCTCTCTGTGTTATCGTATTTGATTACACAAGCAGTGTATAAGTAATGATTATTATCGTTTGTCTCGTGTTTTATATGTTAACGAATTACTGCCTTCCATAAAAAATTGTTACATTTACTTGAATTTACATGTTGCATGTCTTAGACTTGATGCTCTCTTCCTATGCGCTTTCGTCCTAGTCTCTCCTTGTGGTTGTTAGTACTTTCTTCCCCCTCTCCCTCCCTTTTCTTTTTATATTCTGTAGATTGTTTTGTTCCTATTTAGCTCCCCATCCCCATTCTTTCAATTTGTTCTTCTGGTTTATTGTTGTTATGTCCACCATTACGAAAATGTGTGTAATTTAGTATTGTTCTGGTCACGTGATATAAGCATTTGCTTGAGTGCGTGTCCTAGCTGTTTGTTTCGAACTGTTCATGCGAAGAAATTCTGAATAAAATTTTTTTGTTTAAACCAAAACAAACACTCTGAAATTGCTACAGCTGCAGATGTTGCACTACTCAGAACTCAGAACTCAGAAAGTGTATTGATTCGGCCAACTGACCCGTTACATCTGATACATATCTAACATGACTGAATACCTCTCTCTTTCACTCTCTCTGTCTCCTACTTTCACTCCCTCACTCTCCTCTCACACACACACACACACACACACACACACACACACACACACACACACACACACACATACACACACGCACGCACGTACGCACGCATGCACGCACACATACACACACACACACACACACACACACACACACATACACACACTAACACACACACGCACACACACATACACACACTACATGACTAGAGTAGTGAATACAATGTTTCTTTCTATTTTTCTTTAACATAATGTTTGTCGAACGACTGATGAGCTGTCTGTATTCAAAACTGACTTTGACTTTCATTTGTAATCTTATGTGAAGGAAGCTTGGGCACTTCCGTAAGATAACGCATGGTTCGATTTTGTACTTGAGTACATGCTTAACAAATTGTTGTCAATTACCTTACCCTACCTTTTGGTTCTCTTGTACCGTAAAAAATCATTTAATTCGTCTCTTGGCACGCATTTGTAAAGCTTTTTGCAACGGACTCAAGTAATACTTCTTTATTTCTGTTTGGATGTATTTTCTTTTCATGTTTGACCGTCTTGAACATGGCTTGTTTTGGCATGTTTTTAAGTGGAAGTATGCGTTT
>NC_090247.1:26013439-26023439 GCF_037325665.1 Littorina saxatilis
AATACTAGCGCAGCTGAATTGTTCAAACCTTTTAGGAGCCAACGTGTTAACGTACAATATTACCTGGGGGAACATATTCAATTACTTTTTTGTCATTAAAAAGTCAGTGATAGCAACTGAGTTAAAGGACCTTAACCCGCCAATCAACTGTCTCATATAATGCCTTCTTAGTTGCCCACTTCGGCTTGTGGTTAAAATAGTGACGTCACCCTCCAACATATATGCAAACTGTTTTTGGAAAGTCAAATTATACCAAATTAAGCAATATCTGTATATAACCTACAAAGACAGCGATTTCCGATCCATTGTGTCCATACGTATCCTTGTTCGCCCCTAATAGCAGAGGAACTCAAGGGCATTTGCTAGAACCCGGATTCTATTTTCTAAAATCAAATTGGTTTCGTAGCTAGCATACCCGACAGCACTCAACATATATGACATAAAATAATCATGACCCGTCACTAAATAAGCAACTTAGCCCGTTCCGTAGTCATTTCAAGAAGTATCAAATAACACGGATAATGTTTTAGTAAATCATTGCAAGTGCGGCTCAGTTACGGTACATCAAATGTACCTGAGACTTCTCAATGTTAAATTTGAGGGGAAACATTTTCAAACGGTACCGGCGGGTTGAGGACCTTTAAAAAACACACCAAAGGAGACAGGTATGTTCGTCCGCATTATCATATTTGTCAATACAGGTATAAAGTATATCCGACACGTTCATTTCTTTCTCTCTCTTTGACTGTGTTGC
Source organism: Littorina saxatilis (assembly GCF_037325665.1). Classification (NCBI taxonomy): domain Eukaryota; kingdom Metazoa; phylum Mollusca; class Gastropoda; order Littorinimorpha; family Littorinidae; genus Littorina; species Littorina saxatilis. The sequence goes on from NC_090247.1 coordinate 26,014,194, forward strand.
TTGGGCACCACAGAGAGATACAAACGACACACAACGTTAGGCTCATATGATAATAATATACAATCAACATTTGTTATTACAATCGTGAATACATCTCTTACATTTAATACAACATCAGTACTCCTTAAAAATAAAAGTCAGGCTTAGCGAGGAAAAGTTTCCACGGAGGATTCCAAAGGAAGATCATATGAAATTGTTGCTACTACGATGGATCAACTTTTAAAGAAGACGACAATGCAAGGGTTTGTCATACTCTTGGTTTGGTTCTTCGCCTCGACTGAGTCATCAACTGGTAAGTAGTCAAGGTCAATTCAACTGTTCAAAACATAAATTTGTTTAAACATTTTCTTTTTAGCCGGCTGACCATCGGGTTTTTGGAATGTGAGGGAACCGCATTTGTGTATATATTCATAATTATAGAACAGTTACTCACTCCAAATTCGTCACCTTTCTTTCGCATACCCTCAGAACGTTTAAAAACTTAGAAATACATTTTAGACTTATTTATCAGACCCGAAATTCTTTACAGAAGTAATAAGAAATAAAATCAACCAATTATGGACTAGGTACATAGCTACGTCCTCCTGGTCACGGAGACATTGTTTTTAGGAAAAATAATCCCATGTGAGCAGTAAGCAGTAAAGATGTATTGATAGTGTAAAAAAAATAATTTACAATTAAATTTTTCTACTTAAAATTTCAAACTCAAAAATTACAAACACTGATCCAGGACAACTTGTCTTTCTAAACATTTTCCCAATCAATATAACGTGATTCACAAATGTTCTTATCTTGTTACTACAACTTGTATCTTGATACCCACATATTATATCCTGCATTTTAAACTTAACCCTTAATCCACTATTTTCCTCTATCCAATTTTCTATCTTCATCCAACAAAACGTTACAGGTATATACTCATAAAGAAAATGTTTAACAAAATCAACTTCCGCACGACATATTCAATCAACATCTATTATTCTCTCTTACTTGCATTTGACATAATACAATATTTGTTGGATAAATGTTATGTAAAATCTTCCATTGCAATTCTCTTAACCTCACTTCTATGGAAACATAGGCAAGGGACCAAATATCCTCATCTACTTGTACACCAAACTTCCTCAACCAAAAGTTATATACACAAAGTTTTTCTACAGCAGTAATTACACTTTTATGTTCTATCATTTTTCTCGTTTGGCTTATTTTTATCGTAATTATACAGGCTACCATCAAACAACTGCTTATCCAGCTGTACAACAAAATGCTTTTTTTCAATCCAATTAATCCATAATTTGGGAAGTGCATTTATTAATGCCCAATAATACAATACAATATTTGCATTATTCTTTCCATTTTGTATGTATACCTCTGCTGCAGACATTAATCTATTTTCTTCAACTATAAACAAATCACTTACTCTTTCAATTCCAGCTTTTTTCCAATAGGAATAAAACAACATTTTTCCTTTATACCGAATCAAATCATTACTCCACAAAATCTGTTTATAAAAGTTGTGTACACCAATATTAACCTCTTCCAACTTAATCTTATAATTTAAATGTGTCCGCACTACCTTCTGCCCAAATTGGGCTTCCAATCATTGTCAAATTCAATTCCTTACTCGATTTAACATTCAAATCAAAACAACCATCAAAACACATTAGTTGTTTGGTAATCTTTCATGGAATCTTTGTAAAATTAAACATCAACAGTCCTACATAATAAGTTCTCTTTCAACTTTTTTTCTGTTCCTGCAGGGGGTGTAAGAAAGTGTCTTGTTTACATCGATGTCTTCAACACATTTTTTGTGTTTATTTTGATGAATGATCCGAGTTCTATGTACTGTTGCGCACAGTATTCAGTCACGAAACGAAGTGTAGTAGCTAACATCTTGCAGACATTAGATATTATCGATAACGAAATAGACAGGTGTTGATTGTACATTTCATAATCATCCAGTTTTCTTTCGCTATATGTGCAGGTCTGTACTTTTCATTTCAATGCAAGATAATTTGTTAAACTGTTACGTCAAATGTCCTTCAGGCTGTGACAACGCTGAGATCGACCTGGTCTTTGTGCTGGACGCGTCCACCAGTGTGGGAGAACCCAACTTCGTACTGGTGAAGAATTTCGTCAAAGATTTCCTCTTCATCGCCGACATTGACAACGGCAACGTGCGCGTGGGTGTCGTCATCTACAGCACTAAAGCCTACGTACAGTTCCATCTCAAAGACTACAACAGCAAACTAGCCATTCTCCAGGCCATGGACAATATTCCCTTCTCTTCCGGCGGGACCAACACAGCCGACGCCCTCAACACCATGAGAACACACATGTACACCACAGCTAACGGCGACCGCCCCAACGTTCCCAACATCGCCATCGTCGTCACTGACGGTATCTCCAACAGAAACCCCATTCCTGAAGCCGAACAGGCGCGAGCAGCAGGCATCCACATCTACGCCATTGGTATCGGCCTGACATCGAGTATCGAGTTGGACGGTATTGCCAGCAAGCCAGCGGCCGATAACAGCTTTGCTGTGCAGGAGTTCAGTGAGCTCCGAGCGATGAGAGTTTTCGCAGCCTTTTGTCCCAGTAAGTGTATTTGTTTTATAAGGTCTGTTGTTTTTCGCATTAGAATGTACGCTGTAAAGACCAGCTTTAAAAAAAAGTATATTCTGTAGAGGTATCTATTTCATAGTTCCTTTAGTCACAGATTCTCTTCTGTATAGCCTACAATTAATCTTGTGTGGTGCTAAATTTCCTACCTACTTTTTCTGTTTTTGTTGTTGTTATTTGCTCACATTTTCAGCAATATAACCCGAGATTGTTGTTACTTTTATGTAAGAAGGAATTTGGTCTAATTGATGTGTGCTTGTTTTATTTGATATACCTTTCTCTGTGTACCACAGGTCACAAAGGTACCATACCAATGGGTATATATTCAAGCAGAAGACTAGCGGACTATATAATTATATTGTCAGGCTTCACAGTAAACATTTTTCTGAAACTATTGCTTTATGCGTCGTTCTTGCAATCTTTTGCTGAAATGAAATGGTGTGCTGATAAAAGGATTTTCGCACCATTCCACAAGTAAAGCCAACCATACATTTCGCACATTAGTTTTTTGGTAATCTTTCATGGAATCTTTGTAAAATTAAACATCAACAGTCCTACATAATAAGTTCTCTTTCAACTTTTTTTCTGTTCCTGCAGGGGGTGTAAGAAAGTGTCTTGTTTACATCGATGTCTTCAACACATTTTTGTGTTTATTTTGATGAATGATCCGAGTTCTATGTACTGTTGCGCACAGTATTCAGCCACGAAACGAAGTGTAGTAGCTAACATCTTGCAGACATTAGATATTATCGATAACGAAATAGACAGGTGTTGATTGTACATTTCATAATCATCCAGTTTTCTTTCGCTATATGTGCAGGTCTGTACTTTTCATTTCAATGCAAGATAATTTGTTAAACTGTTACGTCAAATGTCCTTCAGGCTGTGACAACGCTGAGATCGACCTGGTCTTTGTGCTGGACGCGTCCACCAGTGTGGGAGAACCCAACTTCGTACTGGTGAAGAATTTCGTCAAAGATTTCCTCTTCATCGCCGACATTGACAACGGCAACGTGCGCGTGGGTGTCGTCATCTACAGCACTAAAGCCTACGTACAGTTCCATCTCAAAGACTACAACAGCAAACTAGCCATTCTCCAGGCTATGGACGATATTCCCTACCGTTACGGCGGGACCAACACAGCCGACGCCCTCAACACCATGAGAACACACATGTACACCACAGCTAACGGCGACCGCCCCAACGTTCCCAACATCGCCATCGTGGTCACTGACGGTATCTACAACATAAACTATCACAGCACCATTCTTAAAGCCGAACAGGCGCGAGCAGCAGGCATCCACATCTACGCCATTGGTATCGGCCTGACAGACACCACAGAGTTGGACGGTATCGCCAGCAAGCCAGCGGCCGAGAACAGCTTTGCTGTGCAGGAGTTCAGTGAGCTCCGAGCGATGAGAGTTTTCGCAGCCTTTTGTCCCAGTAAGTGTATTTGTTTTATAAGGTCTGTTGTTTTTCGCATTAGAATGTACGCTGTAAAGACCAGCTTTAAAAAAAAAGTATATTCTGTAGAGGTATCTATTTCATAGTTCCTTTAGTCACAGATTCTCTTCTGTATAGCCTACAATTAATCTTGTGTGGTGCTAAATTTCCTACCTACTTTTTCTGTTTTTGTTGTTGTTATTTGCTCACATTTTCAGCAATATAACCCGAGATTGTTGTTACTTTTATGTAAGAAGGAATTTGGTCTAATTGATGTGTGCTTGTTTTATTTGATATACCTTTCTCTGTGTACCACAGGTCACAAAGGTACCATACCAATGGGTATATATTCAAGCAGAAGACTAGCGGACTATATAATTATATTGTCAGGCTTCACAGTAAACATTTTTCTGAAACTATTGCTTTATGCGTCGTTCTTGCAATCTTTTGCTGAAATGAAATGGTGTGCTGATAAAAAGGATTTTCGTACCATTCCACAAGTAAAGCCAACCATACATTTCGCACATTAGTTTTTTGGTAATGTTTCATGGAATCTTTGTAAAGTTAAACATCCAAAGTACTACATCATAAGTTCTCTTTCAACTTCGTTTCGTTTTCTGCTGTTAACGGGTACGAAGTAAATTACAACAGCAACAGACAAATAACAACACAGTACAATCAGCAACCTAATTTCAAACCCTGTGCTTGCTTGCAGGGACGTCGACGGTACAAACGAGCACTGCTGATCAAAGCAAAACACAAAGCACACGCACGTTAGTCCCGGACGACACAACAAACGATGTCATGCCAACATCGGAGAAGACTTCAGAAAAAGCAAGTCCTACCGAAAAAAACAACCCTACTACTCAAAATCCGATGCAAAGCACACACGATGCTAGGAAGCCCATTACGGACATATCGCAGCTGCTTCCATACGCGATAGAGACCAGCAGCCCTATTCCAATCCCTACTACCAAAGAAGCAGCTACCACCCACAAGGCAAGGGATACTTCAGATGCGATTGAGAGTACACATGTTGTCACTACGGCCATTTCAGACATACCGCAGACTCTTCCAAGCACTTTTCCAAACGGTAGGAAGGACAATAGCAGCGCTGCTTCAAGCACCACAAACCCCAGCCGTACAGAAACACGCTCAACGGGCCCAAGCTTTTCCACAACCAATGCGAAGTACACAAGCATCCCGCAACGCCCAGTAATGTCACGGAAGCGGCTTTGCACATACGCCTTTTTACGCAACATGACGTCACCACAGTCACCGTTATCTGACGTCATTGACGCCATCAAGAAGGAGCTGAGTGTTGATGTCAGCAAGTTGTCGTCAAAACGCCGACGAAAGGAAAGTGCCATAGACTCACGCCCGTCGGCAAATCTGATCGGTTATGTGTCAGTATTCTTCCTTGTGGCCTTGTTTGGTGTGATTCTGCTGAGTGATTTACCGAAAATCTACAGAGATATCACAGTGCACCAGAAAACCCGGCGTAACAAACAGTATTGACCGACAGAACTGTTGACGTCTTGTAAGAGGGCCCCGAACAAAAGATGCGGAACACGATGCAAAAAAAAATTCCGTTTTCCCTAATCGACATCGAGGTCTTGGAAGTAGACGGGCATGCAGAGGATAATAAGATAAAGAACTTTTGTCTTCTTTTTCTTCTTCTTCGTCGTCGTCATCATTGTTGTCTTCCCCTTTCCTTTGGTCGTCTTCTTCGACAACTTCCTTAGATTTATCTGCCACATAATTATGAGGAACATAGCCCAGAGCGCCGTCCTATCTCGGCCTCTCTCATTGCTGTCATGGATTTTTTCACTTCCTTGGAAAGCTTGTTCTGGAAAAAAAGGACCTCCTTTTCAGCAACTAAGTCCTGCACAGCGGACAGTTGCTCAACTTGCTATTTCTTCTTCTCTGGGCTCAGCCCCTCCCTATTGTCGAAGAGAAGGTAACGGTTTCCAGCTTCCGCCAGAACGGTCTTCAGTTTTGTGCAACGTGCAAGCTGAAAAAAAACCCCACGAAACGTTACATCCAAAATATTGGAGAAGAAGAAGATCATGTAGGAATCTGAAACTTAGGAAAGTGTTATGAACATTTCTGCAATTTGTACTGTCATTTTTTTTTTTTTTGACGAGAACAACAAATGTTATGAACGTTGTTGCAACTGCTACCGCAATCATTACGTTAAAAGTTCTTTAGTTCTCGTGTAACGCAATCATGTTCGCTACCACAGATGTGTTGAGGCCTTAACATGGGATAAGAACATCTTTTTTCTTGAACACATGCCAGCAATGAACTGTCTCCCCCATTTTCCGTACAGAGTGGATAATTTTGTTGTTGAAATAAATTCGTAGGTGTACGTATGTTAATCTGCTAAATTTGTGTACTGTACTAACTTGCTACTGAATTTTGAATTTTAAATGTGTCAAGCGCAAAGAGCATAATTGTAAAATTATGATGTTGCGCTATATAAATGCTCATTTATTATTATATTATTATTATTATTATTACTGAAAGAGACACGTAGAGTCTTTTATAATACGTGTTAACCCCTTGTTCTCTCAGTGAACCATCACGGAGTTTTGTTCGACCATCTGGGACTTTACCAGTGCTCATATTTTAAAACCATTGTATAGTTTACTAGACGAGCGCTGAAAATAATTTTACTGAAACAATCCAGTCTCGTATTTGAAGATAATAAGAAACTTAAGATTCTCACATGAAGAGAAAGATTTAAATTAAATTAAGGCGTTCTCCTTCAGAAAATCCTTTCCGACCGTGCACCACGTACTTTCGTTGTAAAATTTAAAGCCAAACCAAACCAACAGTTTAACGTCTCAATTCCAAGGATAGACCTCTTCAAGTCAAGTTTAGCTTATTCTGGCAGCGTCCTGTGGAAATCTCTCCCGGAATTTGTGAGAGTCCCAATAAGTCTCAATACTTTCAAAAAAAACCCACCTTTCACTGTATTTAATGTTAAATTAGGAAAAGTCACAATGATGGAAGACTTCGTTTAAGTTTAAGTTTCATATTTGTCCAAAGCATCAGTTTTTCATTATATATATAAAAAAAACTCTTTGTTTTGATAACACATTTGCTCATGCATGTTTATTCAGAATTGTTCTCACTACGGTATATATATGACGCTTAGTATTCGCGTTCAATCTTTAATGTGTAAATATTGATTAGTTGTTGTTGTTTTTCTCGACTTTTTTCTATGTGAATGTCCATGTAAACTTGTGATTAGAGTAGTCCCCTCTTTGGGTGAGGGCTGGTTGAAAGAAAAGCTCGTTGTATTGCTTATGCCACAAACCTCGAAAAATATTGTTTTAATTTCATTTGATATGATTTGAGTGTCTTAAGTTAGCTGCATTCTTATTTCTCAATATCAACTTACCTGCTTTTCAAAGCATACACCGTCTTTCTCCAGCACATCTCTTTTGACAAATATGAGTATCAGATGTGACTTAAAATGCCCTTCATAATATAAATGTATTATAACCTGAGGGGAAAATTGTAAAATATTAACAAGTCCTAAACTGCGACTATTAAATGCACGTAACTTCTGCCTGTGACGATCAGATAATTACCAGAGATTTGCCAAGGCTATTTCATGAGAAAAGAGCAACCTCTCACTCTTGCAAACACACGAGGGTATGTGTGAGTTTCAGCCCATGAACGAGAGAGAAGAAGAAACAGATACCTGCAGTTCCAAATTCCCAAGCCGTACGCACTGCAGATCCACTTCTGTCGTCCCGGAGTTGATTCCAACTTGTGACTGAAAGGCCTTTCGTCTCAGAATGGTGTTGCCTGTGGTACTTTCACCATTTCCCTTTTTTCCAATCAGGATCAGACGACACTGACTGTTTAGAAACAAGGCTCGGGCCTAGACCTATGACCGTAGAGTACACAACACACGGAGAAGCAAGTAAAAATTAATCGGAAAACTGTTTGGGATGCATGTTCACTAAATCATAAAGAAAAAGTAAACTCTATCTTAAAATAGACAATAGTATGTGAAAATGTATGAAACTGAAACGTACCTGAGAGGTGAAGAATAAGCGAGGTTCATCCCCACTTCTTAATCTATGTGTTTAACTTTGGTTTACTTAATGAGTGTAATGAGGTTGTTATAGGTTAGTTGCTGATGCTGTTTTTGAATTGTATTTTATATCATATTTATTGTTTCTTCCAGAAGAATTCTGTTAATTTAATTTGATATGTTGAGTACTGTCGTTTTTCCTGTTGAAATTATAAGTTATTGATGAGTATTTTCAGGATAGCCTTACTGGTGAGTTTGTGTAGTTAGCCTGTTTAGATGGTGCAAATCGCTTTTGCTGGTATTTATGTGTATGTTTTTGTGTATAGACCATCTTGTGAATGTTGTAAATTACGACAGACCCCTTCAAGGTTGTACCTGGGATAGAAGCATACTTTGAAATGGACACAAACCAAAACCAGACAGCCTGGCTGCTGTATATGCAGTGGGAACATTTTTCAAAAGTCATTTCGCAACTGACACATCCACGTGACACCCATGTGAATTTGAAAAATTAATTCAGATTTAAAGTATCCACTCTGGACAGGAAGCAGCCAGGCTGTCAATGTTTGCCATATGTTAAAGAATACTAATATCTCATTTAAAAGCATACATGGCAACGAGATAAGAACGAACGCACGAACGGGTCCCGGTGCTTTAAAATGTACAGAGACTTGTAATTGTAAGTAAACCTCTGACGTCTTAACCTCTTTCGATAACAAAAAAGAATACCTTCTTATGATATTTATCTTGTATGGTGTTAGCATTTTACTTTGGCAAAAAGAATCAATATAACCGTTTCTCCCAATAGAATCAGAATTAGTTTTACTCACCTAGTTCTGCCATTTGCGGGACAATGCTGCATGGACAACTTAAATAAAAGAACGAACAAAGATATTAAGTAGGACATAAAATCGATAATATGCTTGCACTAAAAACCGAGCAGCAGCCAAACTGAGCTACCTTGGTAAGTTATTTTGGTTCGTTGAAAATTCTCTGGACAAAGATATACATGTCAACAATAGAGAGCGGTCATTCTTGAATATCCGCCCAAGACAAGTGATGCTAAACTGACTGGGTCACGTGACACAGCTCAGCGAAGTTGTCAGTTCATTGGCTGTCAGAATAAT
>NC_090247.1:26028439-26033439 GCF_037325665.1 Littorina saxatilis
GACACACACGTAAAACAATTTCCGTCTTACAGCAAATTTGCATGATGGAATCACGGTGAAGTTTTTCTTTCTAGGATTCAAAACTAAATGAACAAAGACCGTTATGTCCTAAATGCAGCTTTAAAGTTAAACGACACCGGATAAATGTTTCAAGCAAAGTGTGCATAGATAAATAATGATCGTCGACACACGTGTCACATTGGAAATTCAGTTCAGAAAATATTTTCCACTCAGCACATAAAGCGGCCAAGCCGCTGCTATCTGGTGTGTGTGTCCCAGCGGAGTGATTTCTTAAGCGTTTGTACAAGATTAGGCGGATTTCTTAAGGTTTGCATTATGATTGCTTTGGAAACAAAGGTGCATTTAAAATAGTGTCTGTTCATATGGCAAATGTCAGCATAAACACAGTCACCTCGAACCAGGTATTGTAAAGTCGTAAGAAGACGTCACATCAAGCTGCACTGGTCGATGGCCTTCACGGCAAACTTGGTCATGCCTTCCTTGATCTTCTGGCCCACAGACTTAACAACCTTCTCCATCTCTTCCCTCTGAGCCTCGTTCAGCTCCTCAGGGTTATTGAGGATCTTCTTCCTCAGGGCGTCTTCCACCAGGCGCTGCTTCTCCGCCAGGCTCATCCCGGGCTTGTCAGGCACTTCGTAGATGAACGGAGAATCGTCGTTGGTTTTGAGCTCCCTCACCAGTTGATCCTGCAGCTGATCCAGGACCTCCTCCACATGAGCATCATCGGACTTCCAGTGACACACCACATCGCAGTCGGCGGCGTCTTTCGGGGCTTCTTGGGGACTCTGTGGCGGTTTGGTCTCGGGATCTTCCTGGCTTGTCTGCTTCTGGACTTCGCCAGGGCGTCCTTCTCCCCCTCGGGTTGCTTTGATCTCGAAGCTGTTCCGTGGTGACTGGATCGGGGTTTTCTGTCGGATCTCCGCCTCTGGTGATATCGGTTCTGGTTTGGAGAACTGCTCCCTCCTGCTCTTGACCGTTCCCCGCTTATGTAATTCTTGCAAGTCTTGCTTAGTGCTGATCGCCTGCAGAGCGGCTTGGGGGATTTCATCCTCGGTTGTTTTCGTTCCTGGCTCGTTCGAAGGCTTTGCGCTTTCAAGGCTGGTGGTCCGTGTTGGTGGATTGGGTGCTTTTCGGCGTGGAGACCTTGGTTGACTGTACTCTGCCTCTTCGCTGATTACTGGCATGGTCTGTCCTGTCCTTTCTCGGATATCTTCCGTCACCATCTTGGACATGGTCTCGTCCAGCTCTCGCGAGATACGGTGTCGGAAACAACCTCCGCCATTTTGAGCGACGACCTGTTTGACCATCTCCATGAGCTTGCTCACCATCAGGGCCTTCTCGTGCACGTCACCCTCATTGTTGAAGAGAAGGTAACGGTTGTCTGCCTCTTTCAGCACGCCTTTCAGCTTCTCGGACTTCGCCAGCTGAAAGTATAATCAAGAAATAGGCAACAAAGTCATGCAGTGAGGAAACATTGGGACATGTAATAGTGATCCCCTGGGGATAAGCGCTGATATTTGTTTACTCCAACGAGCCTAATTTGGCCGCTTTTTCGACTTGAGGCACGATGATGATGCAATGATGAGAGTCGATGATAAATGCATGCGTTCCGCGTGTTTTCCAAGCCCTGTGACTGTCGCTGTGAGTTTGGTATCTTTATAGTGCGCATGACTGTGTGCATCGGATAACGTCTGCACAAAGTTGACTCTGGGAAATACATCTGTTGCAAAACCTGGATTTTTAACATATATCGATAGCAACGTAAGCTTACTTGAGAGACTGTCTGACGTATCGACTCTTGGGAATGAAAGGTTTTTTTCAAAAATCGTCATAACATTTTATTTCCCCCAGTCAGTCTCTCTATGCCTTTGTTTATGAATGTATTTGTTGTAGTTTTTCTTGTTCAATATTTTTTTCTGTGACTTAAACAAGTATGAAAATAAAGACCGACAACAGAGTACAGAGTTCCAAAAAGGGAAATCTTGTTCTGTAAGATGGGCAATACCTGTGTTTCAAAGCTGACTTCCCTCTTATCCAATTGGTCTTTCCCAACAAAAATCGTGATCATATAGGAGGTCATCTTTGGTCCGAAGACGTCCTTCAGCACGTTGAACACCTGCAACAGAAAATAATATCACTGGAGCTATAAACACAGATAAGAAATACAGCATCTCAAAAGATCATAGTCCTTTGTATAAATGTGATTCACATTGTAGTCCTGATCTAAAGCCTGTATCTCAAGTTGTTGTTAACGTCCCTTCAACAGATATGTGACCCTCCACCACGAAATGAGTCGCATGTCACCTTTGCATGATTTTCATATTTTTACATTTTCCTAAAGAGTTTTGTATGCTCTATCCAGTGGTGAAAACCGTTTTAGAAAAGAGCAAAAACTGTTTGAGTTATAAGCCTGTGACTAAGGTGACCCTCACACTGTTACCAGACACTCCCTGGACTTATATTAAGCCCAGCGCAGAACCGCGCGAGGTGACATGCGACTCATTTCGTGGTGGAGGTTCACATATGGCTATGCGGGACTGACACGAGGGTAACGTTTGGTAACCTTTTAAATGAGTTCTTCTACGAGAGAGAGAGAGAGAGAGAGAGAGAGAGAGAGAGAGAGAGAGAGAGAGAGAGAGAGAGAAAGAGAGAGAGAGAGAGCAATTGAGAGAGAGAGAGACAGACAGACAAGCAGACTGACAACCCGACTGACAGAACCAAGCCAATATTATGCAAAATACCTTGACTTCTTGTTCAGTGAATCTTGTGTCACATCTCAAGACCAGGATGATGGCATGGGGACCAGGGGCCACAGCGAACAGAGACTGTGTGATTCTCTGAGCTATCACCTTGTCATCTCCGTCCGTGTCACAAAGTCCTGGTGTGTCCATCACCTGAACAAATCATGCACATGTTCATGCAGTTCCTTTGTACATACTATAGCTGCTCCCACCCCCCTTTTAGTATTCGAAAAAAGCCATGAGAAAAGCAGGTCTTTATACGGAATGAATCTTAAAACAGAGGTTAATTTACAGAGGTTGAAAACAGAAAGCAAGGTCTTAAGAAGAAGAAAGTCTGAAATTGGAAGGTCGTGCAAGGGGTGTTTCCCTCAACAAAACAAACTGGTTAAGACTTCGATGCACTTCTTGTTTCATTTTGAATAACACTCACAATGCATCGTTCTGGTACACAAATCAATGGTTGTAGTTCTATCCTGGATCCCTTCAAGGTCTAATTTGAATGGAATTGAGTTTGTTTTATTTACCATAATTTCTTGTCCACTTCGTTTTGTTATTGCCACTCCGCACTCTTTCGTTTCGGAGTTAACTCCGATCTGTGCTTTAAAGACTTGATCTCCCAGAATCGTGTTTCCAGTGGAGCTCTTTCCGGCTCCGGTCTTGCCAATCAGTATCATGCGCATGCGCCGATCTGTGTTTGCAAACACAATCGTAAAGTAATGTATGTGAATAGTTGTATCTGTTATCAACATAATCACAATTTAAGGAAACAGACAAGATCCTGGAGAGAGAAAAAAGAACGAAATGGGTATGAATGAATGTGCCAATACAAAGAAAGTAAGAATGAAGTAGACAAGAGAAAATGAAGAATGGAACAATGAAACGAAAACAAGCCCATCAACAAATATAGGAATTTTAACAACATAATGTACTGCAATAAGTACAATACGACATCAACATGAACAAAGCAGCAGCAGCAGCACCCCAGCCACCACCGCAACCACCACCCCCACCACGTACCACCACCACCATAAACAACAACAACTACAAAAACTACAACAACATCGGCATCAACAACAACGACAACAAAATCGTCATCATCATCATCATCAACAACAACAGCAACAACAACAACAACCAACAACAACAACAACCAACAACAAACACAACAACAACAACAACAACAGAAAAACAAACAAATTGATGTCCAAAGATAGCAATCAATGTAAATGCTTTCTCCTAGAAACATACCAAAGAAGGGTTGTGAGCTGTCTGAGTCCTCCATTGCTGTAGCTTGCTCTGCACAAGTGGAATTAAGATCTCTTTTTATGCAAGCAATAGTATCCCGCATTACCCTGTAACCCCCCCCCCCCCCTCATAACCTTCCCTCTCACCTCACCTATAGCCAGCAGTTCTCCCACCCCACCCCATCCCCATTCAATTCTCTTGTCTGTGCCCACTTTGTACTCTTTTGGTGATTGTCACTCACACACACACACACACACACACACACACACACACACACACACACACACACACACACACACACACACACACACACACACACACACACACACACACACACAGAAATATTAGTTTACACACACAGGATATTCTCTGATTCTTTGATGGATTTTTGACATGTGTTCGAGCCGATTCGTGTTCACGGGAAGCCGCGCTGTACCCTGAAATTTCTAGGCAGAAATGGAACCGATATTTAGATGATTTGTATGTGTGAAGGGATACAAATCCATCCTTTCATTTGGACACATACTTAAAATCAACGGCCTGGATATCCTCTGTGCAGATCGGGAATGGACACTAGTGGCAATGTGTGTAATTCATTGATTAAAACATTCCGATTCTACAGCGGAAGCAGTTAGTGTGTTCATTGTTGGTATGTGTGAAATAGGAGGGTTGTTGAAAACAACCGTCACATTGGACCAACTTCGAGACGTTTGTTGAAATCTGTAATGCATCAAACTGCGGTAGACGGGAGAATTAAAACCCCCTTCTACTCATAAACTATCAGAACACGATTATACGCAATGGTGCTTCCATCGACTAGCCAATACAAGACAGTTAGTTACACGGGCCTGTGGTGCGGACGTGTCTGAATCCTCGTTTCAAACGTCTGTTATGCATACTTTGAATATCAACCATTTCATTTCGACCTTGGAACTACTCTGAATGCGCAGTTGTCGCGGTGATATAAAATCACTGTGCCAAACGGCCCGTGTT
>NC_090247.1:26033639-26108639 GCF_037325665.1 Littorina saxatilis
CTTTTGTCATTTTGACTTCAATTCAACTGAAGAATAGAGTGTTGCAGTCGTGGTTCACATACGTCGAAGAACATCATTTAGTGTGATATTGCCGGAAGCATCGGTCATGAACCCCGACCTTGCATTTTGAGCAACGATGCTTTGTCTTCTTGCCGCAAGCTCCGCATCTCAGTTGTGTTGGCCATAATTCCACCAGATGGTCCAGTCGGTCAAACCTGATCTCTTCCAAGACCCGCTTGTCCACAGAAACGTGGCCTCTTGGACGGCCAGGTGCTGCATGGTGTGAAGCGCGGCCAAGGTAGACCCTGACAACTCGCCTGCGGATGGCGAGAAGATCCAGCGGGTTGTTCTTTGCAGCCTCAGTTGCTCGGTACAGATGCCACACCTGTTGGATACAGACGTCTAGGCAGTAGGCAAAGATGGCCCACCACCACTTCTTCGAGCGTATGGCAACCCTGTACTTGCCAACGTTCTGATCAGTGCGATCAACACCTCCCATGGTTTGGTTGTAGTGGCGAATCAGGAAGGGCTGTGGGAGTTGAACTTGCCTGGACTCTGACCTTGACCACCTCTTTGCCACCTGAAGTGGATGTACCCCAACCTTGTTTGAGACGACGTTCACGATATTGTTGTCGTTCCATCGCACGACAATGAGACCTGACTTTGTGTCTGTGGCATAGTCGAAGGTTCCTCTTGGCGTCTTCTGCATGTCTTTCACATCTCTCAGTGGGCAGTCTTCGAGACGATTTGCTCGGATTGTGCCTGTGCACGCGATGTTCTTTTCCGACAGCCGATCCACCAGTTTCAAACTCGTGAAAAGATTGTCAAACGTCAGGTGGAACGAGCATCTCTCCACTTCCTGCAGCTCGGCTATGAGATAAGAACCACCTCCCCTCCCATGCCAACGCCCGGGTACGCTGTCGGTTGTCCTGTGGCTCCTTGGTAGGGCTCGCACTGAACGATGTATCCCAGAGGAGTGGTCAGAACCCACATTTTGAACCCAAACCTGATTGGTTTACCACGAATGAATTGTTTAGCGCCATGCCTGCCGTAATACGGCACCATCGACTCGTCGATGCTGAGATTCTGCGTCTGAGTGGCCTTTACACAAGCTTAAGTCCAATCTTACTCTTTCTTCATCTGAAGACCTGTCATTCTCGGGTTCATAAAGTGGCTAGCGTTGACCATTCCTGACAACTGTGGCAGAAGCAGGCGCCCGCAGCTGACGGCCATTGAGGTTGGAGACTGTCCCTTCCCCGTCTTCTTCTCCGCTGTCTTCATCAGTGTCCTCAGTCACAGGAGGTGGCTCAATGAAGACAGAGGCTTCCTGGACACTGCTGTCATCTTCCAGCATTGATAAAACTTCGTTGACATTATAGAGTCTGGAAGACAAGAGAAGCAAATCCTTCTTTGTATGTGTTAAAAACCCCACCCCTCTCGTGCCCACGGTCCCATATATGGGACGGCACTTCAAACACTCACAGATGCAAGCAAAACTTTTTTTTAAACAATCCGCGAAATCCATATTCAGATAACATCAGTATCTCCATTATTTATTCTTTGTTTGATATATAAAAGTCCTTGGTAAAGAAAATAACAACTTACCTTTTACTGCTTGCCATTCTGCTCATCAATTCAGACCAAAAAATGCAAATGGCTGCACCTGTGTGAAACGGTAAGGGAGATACATCCCGTTCAACACGAAAACTGGACACACGTAGCCTCCCTTGATATGTCTGGGGAATGATAACCACTTTATTGGGTTCAGTTAATTTATAATCTCCACTAAAAGATAGCGTCCCATATATGGGACGGTGGGCACATATGGGTTAAAAGTGACAACATTGTAAGAAAAAATATAAAGAACATGCGCAAACACGTAATACTGACCTATAGGGAAGTAAAATTGAGAGAAAACAGCTATCCTCTCGTTAATGTAATCATGTTTTAATGTAGAGACCAAAAAGCAATGTACTCACGTTAAAATGACGAACACGGAACGAATAACAGCGACGTTTCGACCTAAGGGTCTTCTTCAGGCACAAAAACACAAAAATACACACACAAAAAAGAAGAAAGACGATAGAACAAATGAAGAGAAGAATAACTGACAAAACAGTCTTTGTCATTTGTTGGTTTGTGCAGTGCAGTTGTTTTGTCAGTTATTCTTCTCTTCATTTGTTCTATCGTCTTTCTTCTTCTTTTTTGTGTGTGTATTTTGTGTTTTTGTGCCTGAAGAAGACCCTTAGGTCGAAACGTCGCTGTTATTCGTTCCGTGTTCGTCATTTTAACGTGAGTACATTGCTTTTTGGTCTCTTTATTGTTCCCTCTCACGTGCAGTCGCCATTGTTTAATACATGTTTTAATGTGTTTTGTATAATCCAGAAGCAGGAGTTTAAAACCTATATATATATTAAGGGAAAAGTCTGGGTTGTGGCACTCGATCACTAGGTGGGGCACTGCCCTTCGCTCCCTGTTACCCGAGTCCCAATCCTCGTGGTAAGGCGTCCGCCCCGTGATCGGGAGGTCGTGGGTTCGAACCCCGGCCGGGTCATACCTAAGACTTTAAAATTGGCAATCTAGTGGCTGCTCCGCCTGGCGTCTGGCATTATGGGGTTAGTGCTAGGACTGGTTGGTCAGGTGTCAGAATAATGTGACTGGGTGAGACATGAAGCCTGTGCTGCGACTTCTGTCTTGTGTGTGGCGCAGGTTATATGTCAAAAGCAGCACCGCCCTGATATGGCCCTTCGTGGTCGGCTGGGCGTTAAGCAAACAAACAAACAAACCCGAGTGCCAACAACAATAGGATGAGCATCAGAAGTGAAGATAAAGAGGGAATTTTTTTCTCTGCGCGCGCGCCAGCAAGCAGGATGTCTCAGAACTGAAGCGGTAATAGTATGATCTAATTACAGGCGATGGGTTTATGGGTCACGTGATTATATATATGAAGTCTTCTATCGCGCGCGTATCTCCAGACTCGGACTCAAGGCGCAGGGATCTATTTATGCCGTGTGAGATGGAATTTTTTACACAATACATCATGCATTCACATCGACCAGCAGATCGCAGCCATTTCGGCGCATATCCTACTTTTCACGGCCTATTATTCCAAGTCACACGGGTATTTTGGTGGACATTGTTTTATCTATGCCTATACAATTTTGCCAGGAAAGACCCTTTTGTCAATCGTGGGATCTTTAACGTGCACACCCCAATGTAGTGTACACGAAGGGACCTCGGTTTTTCGTCACATCCGAAAGACTAGCACTTGAACCCACCACCTAGGTTAGGAAAGGGGGGAGAAAATTGCTAACGCCCTGACCCAGGGTCGAACTCGCAACCTCTCGCTTCCGAGCGCAAGTGCGTTACCACTCGGCCACCCAGTCCACGTGATGTGGGGGGCGGAGCCAAACATTGGTTGATACTTACTGTGTTGACATTAGTTCATTGGCCCCGCCCCAACATCATATGACTTACTAATCCATGGGCTATCATTGGTTCATGTTTTTGGCGCTAAACTATCTGACAGGTAAAGAACTATTTTGATGTGACACGTTATTACTTGGTGCAAATACGCGCAGTGTTTAAAACCACTTGGCGGACAGAACTGTGCATTCTCACAATTCGACACTTACTACATCCATAATAACCACACCGTTGATCAATCGCTGAGAAATGGCACAAATGACAGTTGGGGAAAACATTCAGAAGTTGGAATGATCTTACCGAACGGCTGGCAGACTTTTCCAGAAAGAACGATTTGGTGTACGTGGTCAAATACAGTCGTGCTGTTCAACTTGCGAACAAGAATTCAAAACAGCCTTTTCCAGACGAACTGAAGTATGCATACGCAAAACTTGTGTGCAAGTACTCAGGAAAAGGACGACTCACAGGCCGAGGTGCGAAGAGGAGCAATGGGTAAGCGGATTAATATTTAGTTGCTACACTTCTTATGCGTCCTTGTCACAGATAGTAACTCGTATGAATGTTTGATTTTAATATTATTATTATTATTTTTTTTTAGGTTTACAATGTTTCAACATTCATTCCAGTATCGACTGATATTTTAACGAGTGCGGAAAGTCTGTCTGTCTGTCTGTCTGTCTGTCTGTCTGTCTGTCTGTCTGTCTGTCTGTCTGTCTGTCTGTCTCTCTCTCTCTCTGTCTGTCTCTCTCTCTCTCTCTCTCTCTCTCTCTCTCTCTGCGCGCACTTCTTCTTCTTCTTCTTTGTCGGACAGATTTTTCACACAAATGACCAGGAAACCAGATTACGTAAGCCGTGTCAGCTGTACCCTTTGTAAAAGTCAGCGTAGCTCGAGAACGGCATTGAAGTATTTTCGGTGTTCTTTACCTTGCCCAGGAAGCAGCGCACACTCGAGTCAAGGACGTCGTAAAATGGCCCTCGGTCAAGTTTTCACCGAGAACCATTTTATGATGTCCTTAACAATTATGTGTTAGTCGGCTTAGAATATGCGCGCAGGTTTCAAAGTTTTGATCCATTCGATTATCTCAACAGACATCCTTTGATTGTAAAGTTGAATGCGGGTACATGATGGTTGAAAATACTTAACTTGAAAGTTTCCCGCTGTGGTAGATTTGTATGGTGGTTGTCACACAGGCAGCGACGGCTTTACTGGTCGGACCCAGTTGTGCGTTACCTCGCTTTTGCCTTTAATGACTGACTGACTGGCTGACTTTGGGGATTAACGTCCTCTTAGGTAACTAGGATCTATTTGGGAACATTTACTGTGATACTGTAAGAGGAGCAAGAAAAGAAAAGAAAATATATTTTTTTAAAATAGGGGATGGGGGGGGGGGGGGGGGTAGATGGGGGGAGGGATGAGACCATGGAACTAGTTTTTAGAAGTTATGCAATAAAACATTTAAACATTGTAGGCTCAGACCACTTCGCCGTATTTAATCTTAGACACCGTACGTTATTAGACGCGAAAGTGCAATACTTAATGATCCGCTCAAAGCACTGTTGAAGCAACAATTTGTCTTTTGGTCGCAGATAAGGACATACTCTATCAAAACATGTGAATATACGTCTCAAGCATGACTAAACGCCCCGAAGGGCTCCGTCTAGTAACTCTATTTTTGATATCGTTTTTTAAATGTCAGCAATTTGCAATGAGGTCACCCATCATAAAATAAGGTTATTAATTATTTCCATACGCCATCTAAGTGAAACGGAGGCATTTTGTATCGCTGATTTTATTTACAAACTGCTCTTGCAGCGGATCATTTGATCGGAACTAAATAAGTAAAGTGAAAATAGGTAAATAAATATATAGATGGATAAATCAGAAAACAAGATTGCAAAACATAAACACGTTCATAAAACATGTTAGTTTCCACTATTGCCGTAAACAAGTTCTCTGCAAAAACATTGAAAGTCAAATACTGTTTTCGCCTCTGTTTCTTCTTGTTGTTGATTTTTTACATTAATTTTAGTCAAGTCTTGTAGATTTTATCTTTGAAATATTTGCTTTGTGTTTCGTAACAGAATTAACAGAATTAACTATGGTATTGTGTTGCTTAGAACTTGATGCATGAATTGGCGTCTCGCAGAATTAAACGCCGCTGAGGAAGGCCTGGCAACAGGTCGAAAAGTTGGGCTGCCACTTGAAATTCTTTGTTAGGCTTTTCTTTTCCTTGATTTTGTTGACATCTCTCTCTCTCTTTCTCTGTGTATGTGTGTGTGTCTCTCTCTCTCTCTACCTCTTTCTCTCTCTCTCTTTCTCTCTCTCTCTCTCTTTCTCTCTCTCTCCCACTCTCTCTCTCTCCCCTTCTCTCTCTCTCTCTCTCCCCCTCTCTCCCCCTCTCTCTCTGTCTTTTTCTCTCTCTCTCTCTTTCTCTCTCTTTCTCTCTCTCTCTCTCTTTCTCTCTCTCTCTTTCTCTCTCTCTCTCTCTCTCTCTCTCTCTTTCCCTGCCTCACAAACACAAATACACACGCACTAACACACACAAAGCAGCAGGCTGGGATGCGGCAAATTGGGTAAGGCAGACTGGGATACGGCAAGTTTGGAGAGGCAGGATGGGATGCCGCCAACGCATCTAGCAGTGCAAATTCTACAGGGTGGGGGGGGGGGGGGGGGGGCGTTCTTTTAAATCAAGTTTTGCCCAGTTTTGATTTTGCCGGTTTTGGTAATCCTACATTCCTCCGTGCGACAGCGGACTAAATGCGCATTTAAAACTATTTAGATGTTTTGCTTAAATTTTGACTTGGAGCGAAATAAATTAAAACATCTTGTTCGTTGTGCTTTTGTTTTAAATTAAAGAGTATTCCATTTCTAAATTAAATATCACTTGCCTGTTAGCTCTTTATTGTTGTTGCAATAGTTGTATATACTTGGAAGAAAAAAAAGGCATACAACGAGACAGTTATGGTAGCCAAAGAAGCAAATATAAATAAGAGACCTTCCTCCGTTTTTACGTTTTACTGACAGATGACTCAATTCGTCATCAATGACTTGTTATTGGCGCCACAAAGCCAAGAACTCACCCTTTTTCCTCCGGCGAGTATGACTCCAGGGCGTAACTCCACACACTCAGATTTGTTCAAGTGGTCTGTATTCCCAATGGGTAGGGAGGGGGGAGGCATGAAACCTGCTTAAGTGTGCCAGGTAACGTGTCACTATTTCAAGAAAACAAAACACCACAAAAGCTTCTTGTGTGATTAAAGAATTACTCAAGCGAGCGATAAGTGTGTGATCACATCCGTTCTGTACCCCAGGACAGTTTTAGAGAATGCGTCATACTCATTCAGCTATTTCCTTGTTCATGATCGAAAAGAATGGAAAGCTCCAAAACAAAAACAATCTTTGGAACTTTAAGCAAAGGGTTCTCTGAAGTTTCAACAATCATTTCAAGATATTGCCTTGACCGGGGAAAGATAACATAGATGGGTAAAAGCCGGCAAATATTTCATGAACTGATACACGTAAAATTGACGGGTGTAAGCCAGCAAATATTGTATGGACTATAAAAGCCTAAAAAGGAAGAACAGTGTTCTTGTTACGGCGATGACCTTAAAGGTTATCTCACAGAATGTTGTTTGAAACCCAACAGAAACAAATAAAAACAAAAACAAAAAGGTCAGACATTTAACGTAAGAGTTTAGAATAGGATGCTTCGAAAAACTTATTGAATTAGTTATACATGTATACATCTGTTGAAGGCTTCTCGGTACCGTAAATATAAAAGAAGGCGAACATTCAAAGAACTATTGAGGTAGGGGTCCAAATCAAAAGTAACGAAATTGCCTTACTTTTGTTCTTAACCAATATACATTCAACATTTAATATACATGCCAAGCGTTTCAAGGGTGCTGCCAATTGTTTCTTTCAGCATTTGTTGAACATTTAGTAACACTGTTTCTACAAGTAGACCCAAATTGATTTAGTCTTAAATTCCAACACAACGGGTTTTTTCTATACTGCATTTTACGTTTGACAAGAAACCTGATTTAGACCACCCAGATACGGTATTTGCAAAATATTTATCTCTTTTATATCATTTTTCAAAATTGTTGTTTATGAAATCGAAAATCACATCGAAAAATTTCACTATTCGATGTCCCCTCACTAATCTGGGTGTGAAGGGTTTTCTTGAAGTAGACACCAGGGCTTGCTAAACGATTGCCGCTTAAGCGGAGGGGAGTCAAGCGTGATTAAGTGTCTGGCCTGCCAATTGACACCTACCGGCGAAAACACACAATAGGCCACAAGGAAGTTTTCTTTTGTCGGAGAACAAGGAAGAGGCATGCTGGCTGTCTCTGGATCATAATTATGTAGACTATCTTTGAATATGTCCGAGTTTGTTTATGTTTAAGAAGGAGTACGCACAAGACAGACAGACAAGCAAATAACATATAGACACTAAACAATCTAAGTAGTAAATGGATTTATCCTGATCTGTATGTGAGCAGCACACGTCTTCAGATGTCTATAAAAAGATGTATGAGCAACTGCAGAACTAAAACATGCAGAATATTATGAAGCATCGATTGGAGATAACTATTGCGAGCATGACCAAAATGTGAAATCATGTTTTTGACAGTTTTGAACTGCCAAAATGAAGTGAGGAAATGGAGTTTATCTTTTAAGCATTGCAAGGGGTTCTAGAACTGTCCGAGGGGGTATTGGGAGATAAGTGTTACCATACATGGTGTACCTCAATCAACATTAGACATTCAGTGACTTTAAAACAGCCCTTACAGGCATGATCAGCGCGTTTTCCATGGATGATTGCGTTCATGTCTTTGATGAATTTGTCTCGACATTGCGCGTGTGTAACTTCACAACGAAGGGGTTAATTTGTCCAGTACTTTAAGTTTAAGAAATAATTGTTATGGTCATATTTGTTGTGCAAAAACTTCAGTTCGACCATTTTACACAGTTTTGAATGTTTAGTTATTTATTTATTTATTTATTTATTAAGGAGATTTCTATAGCGCATAACGAAAAGCACTATGCGCTTTACAATATCACTAAGTATAAGCACACGCAAACATACTCTGATTAAATAGAACTTAGTTTAGCAAGACATACTAAGAACACTAAACATTTGAGTTCATACACAAATTGAGAACTAAATTAAATACTGGACAAGCGATTTAAATAAGCTTAAGGCCTACACCAACTGCAATGGGCTAATTCAAATACAAAATTTTAGTTAACTATAAAAGGCAGTGCATAAAACTCCATAATCCTAAGAGGATCAAACAAATAAGAAACATAAGACTAGATAGTGTCTGTAAAAGAAGCCGACATTTACCCTTTTCTCCAACATTTGTTCCAAAACACACCTCCGAATGATTGTCGATGACTCGAAAGCTTTCCTATCTTGTGATTGCCTGGAACATAGCTACAACTGCTTTGTGTTTAATAACTATCATCATGTATTGAATCCCGTGCTCTTTCTTCGGCGGAGGTGGGAGGGGGGGGGTTAGATATTTTGCTGGTAGTATTTTTTTCGACCGAGTTATCTATATTCGTTGGGCAGTTTTCTTTGTCGGACAGATTTTTCACACAAATGACCAGGAAACCAGATTACGTAAGCCGTGTCAGCTGTACTCTTTGTAAAAGTCAACGTAGCTCGAGAACGGCATTGAAGTATTGGTGTTCTTTACCTTGCCCAAGAAGCAGCGCATATGAGAATACGTCACACACTCGAGTCAAGGACGTCGTAAAATGGCCCTCGGTCAAGTTTTCACCGAGAACCATTTTATGATGTCCTTAACAATTATGTGTTAGTCGGCTTAGAATATGCGCGCAGGTTTCAAAGTTTTGATCCATTCGATTATCTCAACAGACATCCTTTGATTGTAAAGTTGAATGTGGGCACATGAAAATACTTAACTTGAAAGTTTCCCGCTGTGGTAGATTTGTATGGTGGTTGTCACACAGGCAGCGACGGCTTTACTGGTCGGACCCAGTTGTGCGTTACCTCGCTTTTGCCTTTAATGACTGACTGACTGGCTGACTTTGGGGATTAACGTCCTCTAGGATCTATTTGGGAACATTTACCGTGATACTGTAAGAGGAGCAAGAAAAGAAAAGAAAAAAGATTTAAAACAAAATAGGGGATGAGGGGGGGGGGGGGTAGATGGGGGGAGGGATGAGACCATGGAACTAGTTTTTAGAAGTTATGCAATCAAACATTTCAATCAATCAATGAGTCTTATATTGCGCATATTCCGTGGGTACAGTTCTAGGCGCTCTGCAGTGATGCCGTGTGAGATGAAATTTTATACGGTCAGTAGATTGCAGCCATTTCGGCGCATATTTACCTCTCACGGCCTATTATTCCAAGTCACACGGGTATAGGTAGACAATTATTAACTGTGCCTAAGCAATTTTGCCAGGAAAGACCCTTTTGTCAATCGTGGGATCTTTAACGTGCACACCCAATGTAGTGTACACATTTAAACATTGTAGGCTCAGACCACTTCGCCGTATTTAATTTTAGACACCGTACGTTATTAGACGCGAAAGTGCAATACTTAATGATCCGCTCAAAGCACTGTTGAAGCAACAATTTGTCTTTTGGTCGCAGATAAGGACATACTCTATCAAAACATGTGAATATATGTCTCAAGCATGACTAAACGCCCCGAAGGGCTCCGTCTAGTAACTCTATTTTTGATATCGTTTTTTAAATGTCAGCAATTTGCAATGAGGTCACCCATCATAAAATAAGGTTATTAATTATTTCCATACGCCATCTAAGTGAAACGGAGGCATTTTGTATCGCTGATTTTATTTACAAACTGCTCTTGCAGCGGATCATTTGATCGGAACTAAATAAGTAAAGTGAAAATAGGTAAATAAATATATAGATGGATAAATCAGAAAACAAGATTGCAAAACATAAACACGTTCATAAAACATGTTAGTTTCCACTAGTGCCGTAAACAAGTTCTCTGCAAAAACATTGAAAGTCAAATACTGTTTTCGCCTCTGTTTCTTCTTGTTGATTTTTTACATTAATTTTAGTCAAGTCTTGTAGATTTTATCTTTGAAATATTTGCTTTGTGTTTCGTAACAGAATTAACTATGGTATTGTGTTGCTTAGTACTTGATGCATGAATTGGCGTCTCGCAGAATTAAATGCCGCTGAGGAAGGCCTGGCAACAGGTCGAAAATTTGGGCTGCCACTTGAAATTCTTTGTTAGGCTTTTCTTTTCCTTGATTTTGTTGACATCTCTCTCTCTCTCTCTTTCTCTGTGTATGTGTGTGTGTGTGTCTCTCTCTCTCTCTCTTTCTCTCTCTCTCCCCCTTTCTCTCTCTCTCCCCCTTTCTCTCTCTCCCCCCTCTCTCTCTCTCTTTCTCTCTCTCTATTTTCTCTCTCTCTCTTTCTCTCTCTCTCAGTCACTCTCTCTCTCTCTCTCTCTCTCTCTCTCTCTCTCTTTCCCTGCCTCACAAACACAAATACACACGCACTAACACACACAAAGCAGCAGGCCGGGATGCGGTAAATTGGGTAAGGCAGACTGGGATACGGCAAGTTGGGAGAGGCAGGATGGGATGCCGCCAACGCATCTAGCAGTGCAAATTCTACAGGGGGGGGGGGGGGGGAGGGGGCGTTCTTTTAAATCAAGTTTTGCCCAGTTTTGATTTTGCCGGTTTTGGTAATCCTACATTCCTCCGTGCGACAGCGGACTAAATGCGCATTTAAAACTATTTAGATGTTTTGCTTAAATTTTGACTTGGAGCGAAATAAATTAAAACATCTTGTTCGTTGTGCTTTTGTTTTAAATTAAAGCGTATTCCATTTCTAAATTAAATATCACTTGCCTGTTAACTTTTTATTGTTGTTGCAATAGTTGTATATACTTGGAAGAAAAAAAAGGCATACAACGAGACAGTTATGGTAGCCTGATTTAGACCACCCGGATACGGTATTTGCAAAATATTTATCTCTTTTATATTATTTTTCAAAATTGTTGTTTATGAAATCGAAAAATCACATCGAAAAATGTCACTATTTGATGTTTCCTCACTTAATCTGGGTGTGAAGGGCTTTCTTGAAGCAGACACCGGCGCTTGCTAAACGATTGCCGCTTAAGCGGAGGGGAGTCAAGCGTGATTAAGTGCCTGGCCTGCCAATTGACACCTACCGGCGAAAACACATAATAGGCCACAGTTTCTCTATTTTTCACATAACGTTTCACTCTTAAAGTTTTTAACAAAAGGTGGTCCTTAGTTTTAACATCTTTTTTGAAATAATATATGAATTAAAGATTATGCTTTTAATGGACATATTTTTCACACACATGACCAGGAAACCGGATTACGTAAGCCGTGTCAGCTGCAACCTTTGTAAAAGTCAACGTAACTCGAGAACGGTATTGAAGTACTTTCGGTGTTCTTTACATTGTCCAAGAAGCAATGCACATGAGTATACTTGACACACTCGGGTTGTGCTTGGTTTGGCCATAAACACTATCTAGTCAAGGACGTCGTAAAATGGCCCTCGGTAAAGTTTTCACCGAGAACCATTTTATGATGCCCTTGACTATTATGTGTTAGTCGGCTTAGAATATGCGCGCAGGTTTGAAAGTTTTGAACCATTCGATTATCTCAACAGACATCCTTTGATGTAGTGGAGTAGTGGTAGGTGTCACGAAATGGGATATAAGTCTGTGATAAAGGTGATGTTTATTATTATGAAAATGTTCGTGCCACCCACGCGCTTTTTCACGCTAGAAGCCAACAAAAAAGTTTATTTCATGTTGATTAATCACATTACTTATGAAAGTCTTATGTTTTCTCGTGCGCACGTGTGCGTGTGTGTGTGTGGGAAAATATTAAACAGCTGTGCTTTCATGTTACCATTCAGAGAGTGCTTTGATCATAATTAAGCTTTAAGCCCGCGTGAGAAACAGACGATACTTCTGCACGTATGGTTTGATATCTGCCGGGAACATTTTTTATGACTTGTATAATTTGACTGATTAGGCAAAGGGATTACACGAAACCGACTCAAGCCTTGTTCAATGTCAAAGAATTCAAGCATGCCGAAGTGTCTGTACGGGCCTGAGGAAAAGCACCTTCGGTAACCGTTTCATGTCCAATCCTAAAACGTGTATGGGAATACTTTAAGCATAACATTCGGGTGGTTTTTATGACTTGTATAATTTGACTGATTAGGCAAAGGGATTACACGAAACCGACTCAAGCCTTGTTCAATGTCAAAGAATTCAAGCATGCCGAAGTGTCTGTACGGGCCTGAGGAAAAGCACCTTCGGTAACCGTTTCATGTCCAATCCTAAAACGTGTATGGGAATACTTTAAGCATAACATTCGGGTGGTTTTTTTCCGAATAGAAAATATATAATACATCCATGCGATTTTATGGAATAACTCTGTTAAGTGTTTTTGTTATTGTTGCCAGAACAGCATGATCATATTCTGTAAGATAAAATCGGTTATTGTCAGTTTGTTTGTTTCCTTTTGTACACAGCGAAAACAAAATCGAATAGAAATTATACATCCATGCATTTTTCATGGAATAACTCCCTGAAGTGTTGTTGTTGTTGTTGTTGTTGTTGTTGTTGTTGTTGTTGTTGTTGTTGTTGTTGTTGTTGTTGTTGTTGCGAGAACAGCTTGATAATATTCTGTGAGATAAAATCGGTTTTTGTTAGTTTGTTTTATTTTGTACAATAAAGATATTAAACATTTTTCGCCAAGATTTCATGGTCTCGCCTAGGTGACAATGGCCGTAAGCATAAACGTTGTTTTGACCACGAGTTGAATGTATGTAAATTTCTATTTGTGTCCCCAGAATAAGATTCTATTTGGGACATGAGGTGGTTGTACGCTAAGAAAACGCTGGGTGTGTGGGGGTGGGGCCGGGAGGATGACGGGAGTGGGGCTGTACAAGTTAAAAGTTGCGTTGATAAAAGTTATAAGCGTTTGGTATTGGGCGTTGAGAATCATCCAATACAATTGACACTGGACATTTGAAGACGCAACAGTGGTCGACACGGGGAGCATCATAAACACCGCCCAATTGGATTGCATGACTTGACCGTCCTGCAGTGATGTCGTTCTCGTCGGCTATTGGTCAGTGGATTTTGAGAGCGCACGTGCCGGACAATTAAGGTGTTCATATGATTGGTTAATACACTGACACGGTTCTCACCCCTTTGAGAGGTCGTGGCCTACATAAAGTTAGTTCGTTTCGCAAATTAGCAAAAGTCCTCAAAAAAGTCGATAGTCACAGAGACTTTGTGTTCATAACAACCCAAAAACCAGAAGAAAAAGACCTGAGAGGCTACCTGGAGCTCTGCCTCACCTCTATGGTGACTGCTAGGCAGAAGCAGAGCCCCGAGGCTCTCATCAACTTATTAACGGATACCTACTGTTTTGTGACAAAAAACAAAGTGTCCGTCCCTAAACCAGACACCTATCTCATGGCCCTCAGCGCTCTCGCGGGGAGCAGAGATCTGTCGTCTGAGGAAATTCTCACAATTAAAAAATCACTGTAAGTCCCTTGTAATTCTGGACTCCCTAAATGGGGGGCAAAATAAAATAAAGCCAGCATAAATATATGATCGTCATTTGTCAACGGTATTAACTTAAACAAAGGGGACACACAGCTCGCAGGGAGGGAAGGGCATTGCCCCACCTCGCGGGCGTGTGCGTGTTTTTTTTTTCTTTCTTTTTTTTCCTGATGGTTTTAAACTCCTGTTTTCGGATTACACAATAAACATAAAAACATGATTATATAAACGAGAGGATAGCTGTTTCCTCTCTCAGTTAATACTGCTAATGTGACGTCGCCTCCCCTGCGACTATTGTAGTGGCGGGGAGGTCGACGGACAACGCAGATAGATCTTTTTATCCTATTTAAAATTAACAAATGCCGCATAGCAACTCATGCGTGCGTCAATGAAATGACCCCTAGGAAGTCAACGCATATAAAGGAAAAATTATCCCCGAGTATATTTCTCATTGCCCCACCCCCCTCCCTTATTCATGGAGAGCGGGGCCGGGGTCCTATCACGGTCGGGATTGCTTGGTCTTGCCCTTTTCTTTCCCTCCTTTTCTTCTTTTAGCGTATCATCAACTCATGTCCCTAAAAGGAAAATTTCCTGTGAGGACGTAAAGGACCCCCTTTTTTTTACAAATTAGCAATTGTCCGGTCAGACATCATATGGTGCGGGTGTTAAATCTGTCAGTTTGCAAGAGAGATAATTCGAGTTTGTGAGACTTGTTGCATACAGTGGTAAATACCTGATTTTGATGACTTTGGTGATCTTTCTCAGACGGGAGGAATAGCAGAAAGGCAAGAAAATAAAAGTGAGTGATTTTGATTCTATTGATTGTGCCTATGATTAGGTTAGATTGAATAGATTAGATTGTGCAAGCAGGATTCCACCATGGAATACATTTAATTTATATGAGGGTTAACGTTGTCTGCACCATCTCAGAAAAACTATCATATTTTCGACCTAAATCTGTGGATCTAAAAACATCATCTCGGTTATAATGTAGTATATAACAGCCTAAAGCATGTCACATTTATAGAACAAACAAAAAAAATAATAATTTCGCTAGTATCGTGTACACTACATTGGGGTGTGCACGTTAAAGATCCCACGATTGACAAAAGGGTCTTTCCTGGCAAAATTGTATAGGCATATATAAAAATGTCCACCAAAATACCCGTGTGACTTGGAATAATAGGCCGTGAAAAGTAGGATATGCGCCGAAATGGCTGCAATCTGCTGGCCGATGTGAATGCGTGATGTATTGTGTAAAAAAACAAATCCTTCTCACACGGAATAAATAAATCCCTGCGCCTTGAATATGTGCGCGATATAAATTGCATGCATAAAATAAA
Organism: Littorina saxatilis; assembly: GCF_037325665.1. Lineage (NCBI taxonomy): Eukaryota > Metazoa > Mollusca > Gastropoda > Littorinimorpha > Littorinidae > Littorina > Littorina saxatilis. The sequence continues at coordinate 26,048,996 of NC_090247.1, forward strand.
AAATGAAAAAGATAAAAAAAAAAGATAAATAAATCCCTGCGCTTAGAAATGTACCCACGGAATACGCGCGATATAAGCCTCATATTGATTGATTGATTGATTGATAGTATTTTGCGTGTGATATTTTCCGAGTGTGATAAAACAAGTTAGAATGACAATAAATCGGAAAGACTTAGTTAGGGTTAGGGTGGGTGGCCGAGTGGTAACGCACTTGCGCTCGGAAGCGAGAGGTTGCGAGTTCGACCCTGGGTCAGGGCGTTAGCAATTTTCTCCCCCCTTTCCTAACCTAGGTGGTGGGTTCAAGTGCTAGTCTTTCGGATGAGACGAAAAACCGAGGTCCCTTCGTGTACACTACATTGGGGTGTGCACGTTAAAGATCCCACGATTGACAAAAGGGTCTTTCCTGGCAAAATTGTATAGGCATATATACAAATGTCCACCAAAATACCCGTGTGACTTGGAATAATAGGCCGTGAAAAGTAGGATATGCGCCTAAATGGCTGCAATCTGCTGGCCGATGTGAATGCGTGATGTATTGTGTAAAAAAAATTCCATCTCACACGGCATAAATAAATCCCTGCGCCTTGAATATGTGCGCGATATAAATTGCATAAAATAAAAATAAAATAAAAAATAAATAAATCCCTGCGCTTAGAACTGTACCCACGGAATACGCGCGATATAAGCCTCATATTGATTGATTGATTGAAAGACTTAGTTATCGTACAGTAACAACATGTCATTTAATTACTTGATTTTGGGATAGTTTCGGAGCAGTTTTGAAAAAATTATTGCATGGGTTCAGTCTCGTTTTCACGTCCAAATCGTCAGAAAACTTTCCAAAATGTAAGACAAATTCTGCAGAGCAGCTGAGCTGCTCTTCACACAACTTTTCTGTCGGTGTCTGTGTGTCTGTTTATCTTTCTCTCTATGTCTCTGTTTCTCTGTCTCTCTCTTTCTCTGGCTCTCTCTCTCTTTGTCTGTCTGTCTGTTTGTTTCTTTTTTGTCTCTCTTTCTGTCTGTCTGTCTGTCTGTCTGTAAAGCTGTCATAACTGTTCCTTTTATTTCTATCTCTTTCCTTGTTTTTGATTAGAATTTTGACTGTCTGCGGGATGAAAAAAAGAGCATTTTAGCATTTCTTATTCTGTTAGTGTTAAGATAAAGATCAATTCAATTCAATTTAATTCAATTCAATTCAATACAATTCTCTCTCCCTCATTCTCATTCTCATAAATCAGACTCAGTGTTTGTGTTATACTGCCTTGCTCTGCTGAGTGTGTGTGTCATACCGCTTTGCTCTGCTGAGTGTGTGTGTTTGTGTTAATTACGGTCTGTCTGTATATTCTTTTGTCTGTCCGTCTGTCACTCAAGGGTAAACCGGCACGGTTAGCCTAGTGGTAAGGCGTCCGCCCCGTGATCGGGAGGTCGTGGGTTCGAACCTCGGCCGGTGTCACGATTTCATCTTTCGCCTGTGTACATATTTCCCCCTCGATATTTACTCGAGACTGAAATGTTGTTTCCTGGTAAAATTAAGAAGGGAAATTATTTATGGACGAAAAGCATGTCAGTTTCTTGCATGTGAAGAAAATTGGTTGTGAAATTAAATAGATTTCACTCCCAAAATCGAATTCTTCGAAAACGTGTACCGAGTGGTTACGTCCCTTGAGTAAGAAGGGAAACATTTTAGGATGAATCAAATTTCTAAGTTAAATAAAATAATTGGTTGGACAAATTTGGCCCCATGAATGTATGGTACACAAGGTCGCTCATCAGTACTATCGAAGGGTGTTTTTTTGTGTTCAGTGTAGAGTTTATACTAGATCAACGAGGCCGAAAATCGAAATATCAACACGGCGAAAGATAAAAACGTCACACCGGGTCATACCTAAGACTTTAAAATTGGCAATCTAGTGGCTGATCCACATCCCATTTTGGTGCAATCCCATTTTTGCCGCCGTCCCATTTTTTGCCCCATCCTATTTTCGCGACATTTCACAAGCCAAGCGTCATTTTATAAAATTTATAATTTTGAATGATTAATGAGATGAGGATGATTATAATGATGATGCTATGGATTTCCAATTTGGATTGAGACTACGTGACAGGGCATTTTACTAACATGTCATAACAAAAGCGCGACATCCCATTTTGACACCATATCCCATTTGGCCGCTATGCCGTTTCACCGTATTCCATTTATCCCCCATCCCATTGTCGCGACATTTCACAAGCCAAGCGTCATTTTACTACCGTGTCATAACAATAGCGCGTCATCCCATTTTGACACCATCCCATTTGGCCGCCATCACATTTTTTATTTATTCTTCTTGCCAAGCCTCACTATACTACTATACTGCGTTATTCAACTAGGAAGACATTCCGTTTACGCCAAATTCCATTTTTGCCACAATCCAAAATGTCGCGAAATAGAGATGGCGGCAAAATGGGATAACGGCGAAACGGGATTGCGCCAAAATGGGACGTGGAGCTAATGGTACATGACATGGTGGTAAAATGACACTTGGCCTGTAAAATGTCGCAAAAATGGGATGGGGGCGAAATGGGCTAACGACGAAACGGTATTGGGCCGAAATGGGATGTGGAGCTAATGGTACATGATATGGTGGTAAAATGACACTTGGCCTGAGAAATGTCGCCAAAATGGGATGGGGGCGAATTGGGATAACGGCGAAACAGGACTAATAGATCCCTTGACTTGGGGTAGTGCGACTCTGTCACTGCTAGCTTTCCACTCGGAGGAAGCGACCGGAATTTCCCAACGATGGGACATCCTAGTAATGATTTTTTTTTTTTTTTAATTCTTAAAATTAACAGAGTCGCGCTACCCCAAAAGTCAAGGAATTTCGTGTTTGTCCCTTGACTTTGGAGATGACAAGAAAATATCGGGCGCAAAAACGTGATTTGTAAAATTGTTCACAACATATGTCGCCTCGCGCCATGTATGTGATGAAACGATTCATATAGCTCTGCGGGAGCTCTGCACTTTTGGACGTCCCCATTTCACTTCTTTACAGCAAACATCGTCCCCAAATACCTGTTTGTTTCTAAAAAATCACGCTGGAGGTTGCATTTTATGTAATAACCTCCTGAAATGAGTTTTGACACTTTAGAATGGCATGTAAAATGACACATGGCCTATGAAATGTTGCAAAAATGGGATGGGGACAAAATGGGATAACGGCCAAACGGGATTGCGCCAAAATGGGACGTGGAGCTAATGGTACATGACATGGTGGTAAAATGACACTTGGCCTGTAAAATGTCGCAAAAATGGGATGGGGGCGAAATGGGCTAACGGCGAAACGGGATTGCGCCAAAATGGGATGTGGAGCTAATGGTACATGATATGGTGGTAAAATGACACTTGGCCTGAGAAATGTCGCCAAAATGGGATGGGGGCGAATTGGGATAACGGCGAAACAGGACTAATAGATCCCTTGACTTGGGGTAGTGCGACTCTGTCACTGCTAGCTTTCCACTCGGAGGAAGCGACCGGAATTTCCCAACGATGGGACATCCTAGTAATGAATTTTTTTTTTTTTTAATTCTTAAAATTAACAGAGTCGCGCTACCCCAAAAGTCAAGGAATTTCGTGTTTGTCCCTTGACTTTGGAGATGACAAGAAAATATCGGGCGCAAAAACGTGATTTGTAAAATTGTTCACAACATATGTCGCCTCGCGCCATGTATGTGATGAAACCATTCATATAGCTCTGCGGGAGCTCTGCACTTTTGGACGTCCCCATTTCACTGCTTTACAGCAAACATCGTCCCCAAATACCTGTTTGTTTCTAAAAAATCACGCTGGAGGTTGCATTTTATGTAATAACCTCCTGAAATGAGTTTTGACACTTTAGAGTGGCATTTAACGCTCATTGAAGTTTTAACAAACTTTCTAACACCTAAAACATTCATAGCACCGATAACGTAATTGTAGCTCTGCACTTTGTGTACACATACGTCCCCATTTCACTGCTGTACAGCAAACATCGTCCCCAAATGCCTGTTTTTCTAAAAATCACGCTGGAGGTTGCATTTTATGTAATAACCTCCTGAAATGAGTTTTCACACTTTAAAATGGCATTTAACGCTCATTGAAGTTTTAAGAAACTTTCTAACACGTAAAACAAAAGAGACCCCAAATGCCTGTGTTTTGAGCAAGATGGCATTTTGATACACAGCCGACCCCAAATGACTGTAAAACCACCTATGTGTGTGTGTGTGTGTGTGTGTGTGTGTGTGTGTGTGTAAGCACGCGCGCGTGCTGCGTCCGTTTCAGCGAGTGATTTCTCAAAACAGTTTTATATTAATGAGCACACACAAAACTGCCCCCCCCCCCCCCCCGAAAAAAAAAAGAAGAAGAAAAAAAAGAAGCATATTTTACAAACTGAACAGGAAAAGCGCGCATGATTCATAAAAAAGTTATAGCATTGGCGGGGCTCGAACCAGCGACTTCAGGAACTGCAGCGCAGCGCTATACCACTGACCTATGCGGATATCTGTCTTAAATGGAACATTTAAGAGTGCCTATTTTGTGAGATGTAAAACACACGGCAAAGCTCACTGTGCAACCCGACTCAGTGAAAGGCCCGTTGGCAGACTGTGTCGTGTGAATTAGGTCAGTTGGACCGTCGCTTACCCCGCCGCTTTTGCATGAAAAGTTGGATGATATCTGCACGGTCTTCCTACCGCCGGCTCAGTTTTTAAATTTTTTATTTTTTTTGCTGCAGTCACGTAGGCCATGTCCAGTTATACGCTTTTGAATAAACCGTTTTCATATGTATTAGGTTAAGATAAAGTCGATATACAATAAGTTCATGATGACTCTTTTCAGGCCACCCTTAGTTGTACATAATAGTTATTCGGGCCACCATGGCCCTGTCTGGTACGGTACGTGTGACCTAATACATCATGGCAAGTGGAAACATTGACACATGAACAATAAATCTTTGTGCAAAAAAACCAACCCCAACCCAGGGTGGCAAACATAGCTTATATTACCAAAAGAAGTCGGCGTGCTCTGAGAAAAAAGGGGGGAGTCTTGATTGGGGGACTCTTATGGATTAGATCTAGGTCCGTGTGCTTCAAACATAACACAAAACAAAGAAAACCTTCTGGCACCCTACCTCCAGCTGAAAGCCTCTGAACGTGGCAGTTGCCTTGCTGCACGTGTCGCCGACCGCGAAGAGACCCATGTTCGGGTACAGAACACTGTTTCCAGTGGCTGTCTTTCCACTTCCACACGCTCCGAGAAGTACAGCACGAAGAGTGTTGACTGTGAGAGAAATGATTTGCAGCTTTCAAAATAAACAAAGAAATGAAGAAACAAATCACTGAAAGACAGGAACAAGCATAAACCAAACACATGCAGAAAACAAACTTTCTGCTAGGGCATCCTTTCCTTGAGGTGAAAGTGACTATCCCATGGTGTACCCCTACTTCTCATGCATCCTCCTCAAAGTTTTACTGAAGCGCTGTCTCTTGTGAAAGGGCACCTCAAATTTAACTGCAATGTAAGTCTGCTCATAAGAAGAACAACCCCGTACTAGTACTGTTTCGTCGGCCGTGGCCATTACAGGCTGGTGCCATATAAGTATTGCATACTAAAAGACGTTAATTCAGAGCGGTAAATTTGGGTCGCTCAAAAGAAAAATCAGAAAAGAATATATTTTACTTGTCTCAGGTTTTAAAACTTTTGACATTTTGGTTGTATGTCCTTTAATTGCTTCTTGTAACAGACTATTGTTTGCAAGAAAGTGATGCGCACAAGGTCTTTTTGAAGTGGATTTGCAATGCTAGCAAATGACAAATGGCAGTTACCTCTAGAGTTACGTTTGACTAAATTGTCCCGAAAAGCTTTTAAAGGCAAAAATTCAACTGCTCTGCTGTCTTTGTCAGAGAGAGTTCGGGTCTCTTTTGCTTTTAAGAAGTTGCTTTTTTGTATGTATTTTAACAGCAGAAGTAGGAGGGAGTAGTTGTATATCGTCTTCTTCTGGGTTCATGGGATGAAACTCCCACGGTTTTACGTGTATTACCGTTTTTACCCCACCATTTAGGCATCCTTACGCCGCTTTCGAGGGAAGCATGTTGGTTATTTTCGTGTTGATATAACAGGAACCAGTGTCTTGGTATTTCTTTAAAAAAAATATGTGTGACAAATTTCGTGACCAGTTATTTATAGTTATCAGCTTGGTACTATAGAAGATATTGTAAGTGAAAAAGAATTGTAAAAGTGTGGGGAAGGGGAGCTTGGAGGAAGAGAAAAAGGTGTAGTCGCAGATTAGGAAGGAGCAGCACAAATAGTAGCGTGGAATGATCAGAAATGTGAACTGAAATAAAAAGCCGAGGTCGAAACAAGTGTTTGCTGATAGACTTGTGGTCTGTATTGTTCTTACTGTTGACGCTATCATTGTGCAGACTAAGAACAATGTCCAACAGTTGCGTCACTCCCGTCTGCCTGTCCTTGTCTGGGGTTTGATTGGTGTCATCGTTGCCAGGACTGCCACCAAGGATGACGTAACGACCGTCTGCATCTTTCAGCACCTGCTTCAGTTCTGCGTTAGCCTGCTTAAGTTGCTCGCCAAAGTTGTTCTGTTGCAAGGACAGGTCAGAAATTTTAGACTCACGTCTCAGCCCGTAAGTAGGGTGAAGCACCACTACAAATAGAAATAAAGATGAAGATACTAGTGAATCTGTTTTCTTCTAAATATTTGCACCACTACAAATAGAAATAAAGATGAAGATACTAGTGAATCTGTTTTCTTCTAAATATTTGGATTATTCTCCAGAGCTGTGTACCAGGGGAAACCATGTAACGAAGTTGACATTTCTTTACTTAACAGACATTTTAACCATACAAATTGATTTCAATAAATACTGGTTCCATACTTATCCTTGGACTGCAGAGAAAAAATTAAAAATACCTGCACATTTATTTTGTTTACGTTCAGTAAATTACAAGGTTTTCAAAGTGCGTCAACTTCGTAACATGGAATCCAAAAGTTGTGACATGGATTCGAACACTTACAATTGAAACAAGAGGCTAAGCCATCAAGGCTCACGTAATAAATCGACAAACAGTAACACAAACTCAATCACACACACACACACACACACACACACACACACACACACACACACACACACACACACACACACACACACACACACACACACACACAGAGAAAGAGAAAGAGCATAGGTGAAACTGTGCAAGAAAGCGAGACACTAGATCTAGATCTGTCGTAGCCTACTTACAAGGACACGACTGCCAACTAGTCTCGGCGCGCTCAAAATAATAATGACCGAGACTGTCAGTACTTCCTTCGCGTGACGTCTAACCCTCTTACGTCATAATGTGACGTCAATGTAATGTGACGTCTTCAAATGTTAGAGTTTCTACCACAGACATACACACGCACAGACGCACGCACGCACGCACGCACAGACAGACAAAGTTACGATCGCATAGGCTACACTTACGTGAGCCAAAAACCAGAAGACAAACAAATATACCATGTTTTTTTGTTGCATGTCTGTATCATTATCTAACCGGAGTATTACTGAAAAGGTGAAGCAAATACATTCAAGTTGCCCTTTAATATACGTTATAATCATTTAAAGGACTGAAAATGCATGTTGTAAAATGGGACACAGCTCTGGAGAATAACTCACTTACATATACAGGTCCCAGTTGTTCATGTTCCTTGTAAACTTAGTCCGGTTGTAGTGATATTTTTCAGTCCGGATATAGTGATAGTCCGCTTGTAGTGATACTATTTTGAAGTCCCGGGGAAGCTAAAGTCTGGCTGTAGTGATAATGTTTGAGAGTAATCTCCCTTTACCAAAATGGCGAGCAAAAGCTAGCCACGCACTGTGCTTACCCTGAAGCGGAAAATTGATCTGACACTTTTTCATTTAACCCTTATTTCTAAGTGGCCCTTCTCTCTTTCTCTCTCTCTCTCTCTCTCTCTCTCTCTCTAAAACACACACACACATGCACGCACGCACGCACACACACACACACACACACACCGGCTGTTCAACTGCCAGGACGGGAGTAGGTTAACACAGGACATTTGCAAGCCTGACAAAGACGACAGAAGAAACGTCACAAAACGAAATCAATAGTGGTTCCAAAATCACCTTGTTACTGCCTTGAGGCTAGTTTACCAAATGTGCCGCCGCATGTAGCAATAAAAGCTTTGAAGATATCACTACAACTACAAGCGATTGGCCGGATGTAGTAATAAAACCTACAAAAATAGAACTATAACCGGACGTCCGGATGTAGTGATAAAACCTACAAAAATATCACTATAACCGGATGTAGTGATAAAACCTACAAAAATATCACTATAACCAGACGTCCGGATGTAGTGATAAAACCTACAAAAAATATCACTATAACCGGACGTCCGGATGTAGTGATAAAACCTACAAAAATATCACTATAACCGGACGTCCTGGTGTAATGATAGTCCGGATGTAGTGATAAAAAAATTTCGTCCCGAGGGCTATCACTACATCCGGACTTCACTGTAGTATGTTTTTAAATGGGAAGGGGGTGAGGGTAGTACAAGCACAACGGTTCACAATTTTGTTCGTTGAGGGGTATTCATGTTTTTACTGTGTTTAAAAAGATACCTTACTTTAGATGTATCAATTAAAGTTAAAAATATTCTTATCAATTCACCTCATAAATATGTACGTTAAGCTCTATTAGTTTTCGTTGTTTCTGGCCTTATCACTCCTTGAACTTACAGAAACAATCAATTAAACAAATTCCTATCACTTTCTAAAGGAGTAGAATCCAGTCTCAGGGCCGGACCAAATGAGTTGTAAGGGGGGGGGTTCCTCCTTTTTTTTGGGGGGGGGGCAAATCAGCGAAGTGGCGAAGCCACAAGCGCGCGCCTGCAAAACAGGCGCGCGAACTAGGGGGGTCCGGGGGCATGCTCCCCCGGAAAATTTTTGAAAACGGTTAAAATCTGTGCAATCTGGTGCATTCTGGGCCTTGTTTTGAGGGTTAAGAGCAGAATTGTGGGGGGGGGGGGGGTACCTTTTTCTCATCGGATTTCACATTGAATAAAATTTGTTAGAGACACACACAAAATTTATTAAAAAAAATAAAATAAAATAAAAAACCACTCAAACTGAAGCAAGGTACATGCTTTTTCCAGGGGTGGGGTTCCGGAACCCCTGGAACCCCCCCCCCCCCCCCCTGGGTCCGGCCCTGGACAGTCTGAGATAACGACTGAAACTTGGCAATGCTTGTTTGTTCCACACTCAACGTTAAAAATATACTTTACTGATAATTAAAAAAAAATCCCACTCAACTTTTTACCCACTTTTGAAACTAAATGTGAACCATGAAACACAAATAAACATGTAATTAACGTGTAAAAGTGATACGAAAATTCTAAACCATTGTTACATCTAAGGTAAGGACTGAATTTCTTCTTTTCTCTGGAGCTTCCTCTTCGACCACTTCCCTTCCAGCCTCCATCACAGTAGGTTCTAGTGACATTTCTCTCTCTGATAGTGCTAGGAATCTTGGGTTCATCATGGACTCCCACCTCTCAATGAAACAACACATCAAAAAAGTCTGTCAGACATGTTACTTTGAGATCAGAAGAATAGGTTCCATAAGAAAATTTCTCACTGTTGATGCCACTAAAACTCTCGTTACATCCTGCATTCTGTCCAGATTAGATTACTGCAACTCCCTTCTCATAGGCTGCCCTGACTCCACTCTCCAACCCTTGCAAAAAGTACAACACTCTGCTGCACGTCTCATTTTCAGAGCACAGCATCGACAACCCTGCACTCCTCTCATGAAAGAACTTCACTGGCTTCCTGTATCTGAACGTATTAGGTATAAAGCTGCCTGCTTCTGCTACAATATCATCTCTGAATCGGCACCTGCCTATCTTTCTGAACTGGTCTCTCTCTACACTCCCTCTCGCACCCTTCGTTCTTCTGATGATGCTCGACTTCTCTGTCAAGGTCGCTTTAAACGCAAGGCTCATGGCTTCCGCACGTTTTCGTATTATGGACCTCAGTTATGGAATTCACTCCCCTTTCAATTACGTCACTCTCCATCCATTTCATCTTTTAAGTCCAATTTGAAAACTCACTTGTTCCAACAACACTACGGATAGTTCCTTAGTATAGAGTCTGGGGATGTGAGATGTGCATGATGTGTTGTTTGAATCTGACAGTGATTGTATGATTTTTGTCACATGTATTGTTGTCACGCGCTTTGAACTTCTGATAAGGCGCTTTATAAATGCCCGTTATTATTATTATTATTATAAGGTATCCCTTTAACCACAGTTAGAAATACTTAAAACCATACCGTATAATCTGCAGGCAGTTTATCCCCCATGGTAAAGACAACAACCATGTTACCAAACATGTGTTCTCCCAGTAGTTCTCGAGTCTTCCGATAGGTGGCGTACTCTTCCGGCGTAAAACGGACATCCGCTCTGACGACGACACATGTGGCGGAATGATACGGATAGGTCAAGGTCGTACAAAGCTGGACTTCTTTCAGCGCTGCTTCCTCGGCCGTGTCACATGTTACGTCCGGAAAGTCCACCACTTGAAGCTGAAATCAGTCAAAGCTAAGTGATTACCGACCGTAATTAATTAGCTTTATATTGAGAGGAGGGCGACCACAACATTACCACCACCACTACCACCATCATGATCCTAATCATCAGCATCATCATCATCAGCATCATCATCAACAGCAGCAGCAGCAGCATTACCCCCACCCCCTTATATTTACATGGTTCAAATCCAAACTGAGTTTTTTTTCTTTGCCGTAAATTAAGAAAAGCACATACAAAATGGCCAACAAAAAGAGATTCGTCATATAGCATTAAAATTATTACAAACACAAAAAGACAATAAGAAGTCGGAGTAAACACTTTTATCTCCTCATTGTGATGCTGTCTGACGGATTCAGCAAGTTGAGTATGCTCAGTGGCTGACAGAATTCCAGTGGACACTTCAAACTGCGGTGTAGCAAGAATGGCGTTTCCGGTTGAGCTCTTTCCGTTTCCGGTTTTGCCGACGAGAAGAACAAGTAGCTCCATATTCTGAAGTCAAAAAATGAGGGTGAAACACCATAGGAACTAAACATCCGGTTGCTGTGCCGTATAGACAACATTAGATCCAACTTTTTTTACAAGTATCAGGACAACCTGCAAGGTGTATATAACAAGAAATTCCTCCGAGGTAGGAAAAACACCCCCGTTGGTCAAAGGGAAATAACCATTCTCACTGCCACCAACTGAGAAGGTTATTTCCCTTTGACCATGAATATGTCCCTCTATAAGTCCTTGTAGAATCTTAATCCACCAATAACTCCCTAACCGTGTGTTTGACTGGTCCCAATTTTTGTAAGGACCGTCTCAGGAATGTATAGAACCTGTTCACCAAGTTTGGTGACGATCGGTCCGTTCATTCTTGACTATATGCGAACACAAACACACAAACAAACACATCGACCGAATCCTATACACACCCCTATACCGGGGGTGTAATAACATTGCAACAACATTGACAGACAAACCCACGACACCCCTTGACAACAATAATACGTATCAGGTACGTAGTTTGGTATAAAAAAAAATCAATACTCTGACAAGGGAAACAACCGCTGTATATTACCCTTTTAATTGCAGCAAGATGATTGCCTCGCCCGGAGACCATTTTCTCAGGATGGGTCTAATCGTTAAAACTTTTTTTTATAATTTAGTTGAATTAAAACACGCAAAAAACCCCGTCAAGTCAACATGGCGAAGATTGGTTGTGGCTTCTGCTCATCGTTGTAGGGAGGTTGATGGATAGTTCCTTATGAGTGAATTTCTGATTCCCTTCTCGAAGTCTACATGTGATTACCAAAGCTTACACTAAAATAAAATGAAGAATTGTTTTCGTCCTGTCTTGTACACTGAAGCGATGTAACTTATTTCCTTACATGTCGTTCATTTATTGACAAACATGGATTTGGCGAAAATGAGTCCCTTTCGTGAGTTACTCTTAATTAAGCATTACTGTGTATCAACTATGGATACTACACAGTTTCAGTGCTTCCTCCAGGGGTAATATTTTGCGTTTGATTAGCTGAAAATCACATGATGCACGAACGTGTTTCATTGTACGTATGTCTCAAGCCGTCATGAGAAGGAGCGACAGAAATTTGAACAATCAAACATTATATCATATTCGGGAAACCATATCTCACAAAGTGACATTTAATGATTTACCACTGAAAACAGGAATTTTCATTGGCTGTGACAAAGCTTCACACGCCATTGTGTTTACAGTGGCTTGAGTGTTGAATAGAGAATACTACAAGCGCAAAAGTGTTTCCAGAATGACATTTGTCTCGGTGACTGTGGCATCACGTAAGCAGTGAAAAATCAGGTCTCTGCCAGACTAGTTTGACATTACCTCTTTTACATGATATATTAACGATATTCACGGTTATCTCATGGATGGTCTCTCTCACGTATATAGGATAATAACGAATACAATATATAACATTGGCTGGTCACACGACCCGAGTTTCCCCGCAGTGGTTGGATAATACAAGAAATGAAAATGAAGAAAAAAGTTTAATAGTAGGCCTACGGATAACAAAAGGCTTTTCATACATATTTGCTATTCTATGGTTTCTGTATTTATCCGCTACAGTAGATACCCTTTACATTAACAGTATACAACTGAGCTCACCTTCAAAACAAATCACCATGTAGCTTCTGAATTCTACCACAGCACCTCATGCGTGTATACACTTCCATAGACTAGTTATTTATAGTGACAGTGTGTATACCTTTCTTGAACTACGAATGCTCGCATAGCTTGCAATGACGAACGTGGCAGGGCCAACAACAACAGTGGCGACAACAGTGGTGTGCGGGCAACAGGGGAGAGAGAGAGAGAGAGAGAGAGAGAGAGAGAGAGACTGAGAGAGAGGGAACGGGTGGAGAGAGAGAGACAGAGAGAGACTGAGAGAGGATGGAGAGAGAGAGAGAGATAGGGTGGAGAGAGAGAGAGAGGGTGGAGAGAGAGACTGAGAGAGAGAGAGAGAGGGTGGAGAGAGAGAGACTGAGGGAGAGAGAGACTGAGAGAGAGAGAGAGAGAGGGTGGCAGGGAGGAGAGACGAGGAGGGCCTTGTTTTCCACTCCGCCCCCCCCCCCCCCCCAGAGCAGACCGTGAGTCATGCGCCCATTCACACTCCCCCTCTCTCTCTCTCCCTCCCCCTCTCTCTGTGTCTCTGTCTGTCTGTCTTTCTCTCTCTCCCCCCCCCCCCTCTCAAATCACTATCAAATGTTATAGTCCTTGACATTCCGTGACCTTTTTTTTTGTGACTGCGTTGGGGAGTTTCTGAGAAACGCGGGTAGCTGACGAAGCAAAAATGTTTATGTTTACACATGTTTATGTCGTGCCCAGCCGAGCATATTGACCATAGTCTGATTTGTGTGTGTGTGCGGTCATAATCATGTGTTTCTCTTCTTCATGTATCCGCCGCATCCTGAACTCATGTCAAAATGAGTTTGGCTCATTCTCTCCCTGACCGGACGCTACAGTCCTACGCGAATCTATCAAACCAAAAATACAGAGTTATCTCCCATATGGTTTTCGCGAGCACTGATCTAAATTTGAGATCAAGTCAGTGTTCGCGAGACGCAAATGATTGCAGATTGGCCGACTTCGACAGTGATCTCCGACCGTTCTGTTCTTCACAGTTTTGATAAAGACATCGTTCTAAGGTCAAAACAAGTCGAAATTTTGGGACTGCTGCCGGAAGGAGACCGTAATATTGCTATTTCATATGTTACGTGGATTTTCATTGCTCAATTGGGAAAAACTGAGCTCAATGCAAAAGTGATATCGACGACATTTCCGTCGATATCGGTTTTGATATCGACGACCTCTTTATTGCTTCCCCACTTCAAAAACAAAAACACGTAAATTTAAAAACAAACAAATTTATATGAAAATGTAATGATCCCAGAATTTAGTTGAGCAAGTGACAAAAGACTTTTTGAAAGAAAAGACATTAATTTTGAAACACTGAAAAGTACAAGAAAAGAGTGAACAAAAAGAAATAATAATCAGAGGGAGGGATATGGAACAGCCAAAACTGAGACAAATACTTTTGTAATTTCTTTACAGCAAATACAAAATGTCCAGCAATATATCTAACATTGACTGACTGTGTGATGATATCTTCTGCTATTGGTCTGTTTCGACAGTGATATCAAAATCTTGACCTCCGGTCTCGATTTTGATATCACTGTCTCAACAGACCATAGCAGAAGATATCATCACACAGTCCGTCAATATTGGGTAATATTTGGTTTCATCACTGTCAACTGGTTACAGAAAAAATCGTCTGCTCCAGTTAGCGCCGAAACCAAACGGTTGATTATCACGTTACACTTTTGCCATATTTAGAGTTGTTTGCACAGTAAATACAGCCGCGAAAAATAGCTCGCTTGAAACTGTCTTACATATCAATTCCTTTGTAATTTAAAAATTACAAAACACCTGGACTGAAAATCATTATCGACGATCGCGAATCTGCTTATATCAATAATACATTACAAAAAGCTCTAAATATGTAAAAAAAAAAAAATCGGATTCCTTGCCAGACAAGGAAACTCAAGGCATCCTGTCAGGGAAAGAATGAGCCGAACTCATTTTGACCTGACTTCAGGATGGTATCCGCCGTTGTTGTCTTCTCTCCTTTGAATGAATCGTAGTCTTTCGTGCAATTGATTGGCACTATAAAGCATTTCGGATAAGAAAGGAATTTAGAAGAAACAGAATCTAAGAAAAAGAGACATGTTTATTACAATAACACAAATGAACATTTTGCTTTAAAGGCCCGTCGTGTTGACGGAAGTGATTTTTTCTTTGCGTGCGTGTGTATTGTGTGTGCGTATGTGTGTCCGTGTGTTTGTGCGTGCGTGTGTGTTTGTGTGTGTTTGTGTGTGTATGTGTGCCTGTATGTGTGTGTATATGTGTGTGTGTATGTGTGTGTGTTTGTTTGTGTGTGTATGTGAGTGTGTGTGTTTGTGTGTGCGTCTGTGTGTGTGTGTCTATGTATTTGTGTGTGTGTGTGCGTGTGCGCCCTTGTTTGTGTGTGTGTGTGCGTGTGTGTGTGTGTGTGTCAGTGTGTTTGTGTGTGTTAGTGTGTGTGTGTGTGCGTGCGTGCGTGTGCGCCCTTGCAACCACGAAATAGAATAAAGGAAATTAAATGAAGTGCAATGAAAGGATAGAATGCTAAACCAGACAAAGGCATATTGCTAGCTAAAACTTGAACATGAAGTATTCATTTTCTCTGTGCCTAGCTATTAAAGTGTGAATATCCGCCGCAAGAAATGTTTATATTTCAGAAACTCATGAGGGCCCCAAAGGGGGGGTATCATCACGATCACGGGAAGGGAAATTTTCGCTTTCACGATCACAGTTACCTTGATTTTTGTTTTCACGATCACGAACACCAGTGGCAAATCACGGTCACGGTAAAAGTTGCATGTACAGAAAGCACGTGTCAAAGTAAACACAACCACACAGTAATTCGCTCCTCTGGATCTATTGTTTATTCAACACAAAGCGACAACTGTTGCACTTTTTTATAATAAATTTTTGAATTCTCTTTCATACACACATAGAAATACATATCATGATTTGCAATCAGTAACAAGAATGTTGTTTTCATTGGGTTTTTTCTCTCTCTCTCTCTCTCTCTCTCTCTCGTTCTCTCTCTCTCTCTCTCTCTCTCTCTCTCTCTCTCTCTCTCTCTCTCTCTCTCTCTCTCTCTCTCTCTCTCTACACTCATACACATTCAACCCCCACACCCTCACTCACACACATGAATATATACTTGCACAATTTCACATTTCCAGAGCTAAATCTTGTAAACCCATTTTCTCAAAAACTATTGGGTGGATTGAAATTAAAGTACATGTATGTGTGATGGGTTTTTTATTTTCAACTTTGCCGTACAATTTGAGGTACACCATCGCCTGGTTCCATGGCCTTGAATAAAAAACAGGAATGCTACAGGCTAAAAACGGTTTTACCTGAAAGAAGCGCGCAGTACCAGTAGCGAAGCCACAAGCCTGAGCCTGCGAAGCAGGCGAGTCAACTAGGGGGGTCCGGGGGCATGCCCCCCCGGAAATTTTTTCAAAAAACGGTTAAAATCTGTGCAATCTGGTGCATTCTGGGCATCATTTTAGGGGTTGTAATAGTGTTGTGATCTTGTTAAAAATCCCATTTTAGCCTCCCCCCACCACCATTCAACACACCTCCAAACTGGTGAAAACAACACTACTGTGCGCTGGCTTCATTGAGACCGGCGCCCGGTCGCGTTGCGCGATATTCACACGGATCGTTTTTGCGGAAATTTTTCAACTTCACCGGAAAAAATTTGACTTTACCGGATTTTGAAAACGGCTTTATCGGATTTCCGGCAATTACCGGAAAAGTAGCATGCCTGACAAAATCCCCAACGAACATGACTTTGATCGTCTTTGACATGAGGATCAAGTGACCCAAACTGGCGCGTCTCCCCGCCATTGTTTCTGAATTTAACCCATTGTTGATATTAAAGTTTACAGGCGCTAAAATAAATCCAAGCTTAATGCAAAGAAGCGACAATTAGAATCTATGCCAAGCGTGTCCACGTTGCTGGGATGAAAAACACATTTCTAGTTTCGGTTTTGGCTAAACGCAGACTCGATCTCGAGCCAGTCGAGGTCACACTGAGCGAGACAGCCGGACGTGGCAATGTCGACAATGTCAATGATCTCACTCAAACTCAAAGATCTTGAACAAATTTCAAGATCTTTGCCTACATTCAGAACAGTCATAGAGCAACATAGATCAACATACCTTGGTATTTCGTCTTCAGAAAGACCGACCCGTAGCCTGACCTTTCCACCAAGGAAGGCATTCTCGCCGCCTGCTTTGGTCTGGCTTGAATCCACAAAATATAACAGAAGTTCGATGACAGTACCGCTGCACGCCATTTTTGATCTTCGAATTCGAATTTCACTCAAACCTTTTGCACGAAGCCCTTCCATTGGATGAAGTTTGGTAGAATTTTGCAATTTGCCTTCTGATTGGATCTCTTTTTGTCAGTGTGTAATTGTAAAGGGAAGCAATCGCTCTCAAAATCATATTTCTGAATGTGTTGTTGCTTCCCTTTCAATCGGGGTTGGCTCCTTACCGAATAGACTACAGGATCATAGAGTGTAATACAGCTGTGAAAAAATGTACGTTGAAAATAAAATGCTTTGCAATAATGCCCATCACGATCACGAAAACAAATGACGATCACGATCACGAGAC
Source organism: Littorina saxatilis (assembly GCF_037325665.1). Classification (NCBI taxonomy): domain Eukaryota; kingdom Metazoa; phylum Mollusca; class Gastropoda; order Littorinimorpha; family Littorinidae; genus Littorina; species Littorina saxatilis. Next base: position 26,066,396 of record NC_090247.1, read on the forward strand.
TTGATTTTTTTGTCATCACGGATCACGGGCAAAGTCCCATCACGATCACAGAAATGGAAATTTCGGCAATCACGGTCACAGAAAGGTCAAAAAACGCCAATCACGATCACGGTTTTAAACCCTTTGGGGCCCTCACTCATGACTAGCACTTAATTTTTGACCTGTCCAAAAGTTGTGCCGAATGTTCTGTCAGAATTCTACTTTCAATTTTTCCTTCCATGCACAGTTATACAATAGGCGACTTAGGTTCTCAACATTCAATTACTCTTTTGGAATAGGCCGTGTCGTGAAGTCTGAATGTGTACTCGTACCTAACTCAACCCTGATTGCATAACAAGTGCTGTCTGCTTGCTGAAAACGAACTAAAAGTTCTTTGGTGTCATTGCAATAACCGTTTCTCTTTTTTCTTAGTTTCTTTTTCTTCTTTATTCCTTTCTTACCCGAAGTGCTTCATTATGCAAGTCCAATTCACAAAATGTTGCAATTCATTGGAAGGAGAGACGACAACGACGGATACACGAAGAAGATAAACACCTCATATGACAGCACACACACAAAAACGATATAGGCCTAGATATGATTGAGCACGACATAAATATGTACAAATGAAAGGCTCTTGATTGCTTCGACAGCTACCCGCTTTTCTCAGAAACTCCCCTACGCAGCCATAACAAGAAACGGTCTCTAGCTGTCTTTCTGAAATCTCTCTCTCTCTCTCTCTCTCTCTCTCTCTCTCTCTCTCTCTCTCTCTCTCTCTCTCTCTCTCTCTCTCTCTCTCTCTCTCTCAGGTTATTTGAAATCACTAACCGCTTTCCAACCAGGACTGCCGAAATGAGCCCGTCGCGTTCCTTTGCACAAGTGCATACATGTCTACATCACAGCCAATACTCATCAGTCTTTGTCTGCGTAATTATCCACGCACGCACGTTAGCTACTATACTATAACCAGACTAAGGCTGTTTCTGGAAAACTCTCCGTGGGAGTAATGAACGATCGATAATCTCAGGTCTGCAAGGTGCCATTGAACAGCGCTGTATAGCCTACTGCTGCAGATCGAACCTGCAGTTACTGTAGAAATATTGGGGAAGGTTTTGAAAAGGTGAATTTTTCCTTCTCTGCCTATTTAAAAACAATAATTGTAGTTACTTTTGTACTGATGATTTTGCTTGTTCGTTTTAGGTCTTTTGAAAACGCAGGCAGTTCACTTTGTTGCATCAACGGGAATGTAATTGAATAAAGATGCGAATTAAAGATTGTCTGTTCATAACTTCCAACAGGAGGCATGTAATGACGGATACGTTAATCGCACTTGAAGAACATTAGGGATATAACATAACAGTGGTGGTTTTCTAAAAGCATAAATGAAAAGTGGAAAAGAGAAACGCCACAAACAACAGACATAAAATACCCATATTTTGCCTATGTCTTTTGAAGAAGGACACACTCACGAAATGGCGGGACATGGAGACCCACTACACAGTTCAGAAAAGGGATTTTGAAAACTGAGTGTGTTTTGATTCTTTGCTTGAGTAATGGATTTATCATTTGACTGATTGACCTTATCCTGTTGTCGTTGTTGTTATTTTTGTTTTTGTTGTTGTTCTTTTTCTTCTTCTTGTCGTTGAAGTTGTAGTGGTGGTGATGGCTGTGGTGCTACATGTTGTCTTTGAGGCGAAAGCCCACTGAGTTGAATTAAAAAAACACAAATTTCATTATTCTATTTGACGTTTAATTTGTACATTTCAAGCACTTGATTCGCTTGCGTGCGTATGCCTGTGTGTGTGTGCCTGTGTGTGTGTGTGTGTGTGTGTGTGTGTGTGTGTGTGTGTGTGTGTGTGTGTGTGTGTGTGTGTGTGTGTGTTCTTCGATCTTATTTTATTACCGCCTCGTTTTAAATTCCTCTAACTTTGTTTTTATTATACCAGAAGACATTGCAATTACTTATAACCTAACATCTGCTCTATATCAATACAGAAATAGAACGGATGCGACTGATTCTGATTGGGAAAACTGGATCTGGGAAAAGCGCAACCGGAAACACAATTCTGGGAGATGAAGTGTTTAAATCACAGATATGAATTAATTCTAAAACGAAGGACTGCAGTGTGGCCATCAGAGTGCGAAATGGACTGGAGATCTTGGTAAGACATTACTCGGAGGAAATGCAATGCATTTTGTTAATTCTGGTGTGGTAATTTTTTACTGATGAGTTTTACGTGGCCAAAAGTCTGTTGCTTTAAGTTGTTTCAAAAATCGACTTTTTATTTTTTACAAACGCGTTTTCTTAATATCAAGACCACTGAGTCAGCGTTGTACGAGTGTGTGTGTGTGTGTGTGTGTGTGTGTGTGTGTGTGTGTGTGTGTGTGTGTTTTGAGCATATTTTGAATATGAATAAAACATATGCATTCGTTTTTGCATTCAGAAATATTAAAAAGATTACAGTGAAATCATTTATGAATTTGTCTTTATAATTTCACTTTCCAGCAGAATGTTCACAAACAAGTACAGTGTTTACATTTGAATCTTCTGCTTTCCAGTTCTTTTGTCTGGACAAAGCCAAAGATTGCTCGAAAGCCTCCCCCTCCCCCCCAACAAAAAGACCCACCCCCCAAAAAAACAAAAACAACAACAACAACAACCCCCACAAAACAAACCACCCACAACAACAAGAACAGCAGCAACAACAACAACACACCAAAACAAAATAGAACACAAACAAAAGAATGCAACAAGAACAACAGACATGAGCACACACACACACACACACACACACACACACACACACACACACACACACACACACACAGTTTTGCAAGCCAAGACGAGCCGCATCTATGAGAAAGGCTAATGGGTGTAAAAAATAGTGCGTGCCACTAAAGTAGTTTTGTGAGGTATCTAGCTCGGTCGGCAGCAAAAGTCGTGACCTAAAGCACAGTGCCAGTGGATAAAGGTAACTATGACACTCACAAACAGACATAAACGCGACATGCCAGTTCATGTGCTTTAGTGCCTTCGTCAGCGGGAATTGATTTTGCAGTGTAAGCAAGTTACATTTCCCGAACATGTTTGCCTGGCATATCTATTTTCTATTTAAAGAAATATTGCACCCCTTTGTGGTTCTTCTGTAGCCTGTATTGAAAGTATTTCAGCTTTGAGGTAATCGAATTTTTATGCCATCTCGTTCGTACGTCGGACAAAGAAACAAACTTTGATTCATATGTGTGTGTGTGTGTTAGTGTGTGTGTGTGTGTGTGTGTGTACGTTTGTTTTTGCGCGTGTGTGTGTGTGTGTGTGTGTGTGTCTCCCCCTCTCTGTTTTTCTCTCTCTATATATATGAAATATCAGAAGTTGTAAAAAAAACCAATTTAAAGCCTGCAAAGACTTTCTTTTGAGATTTGTAAACAAATCTGTTAGCAGAGCAAATTCAAGAGAGAGAAAAATTTCCCTTCACAGATAGCGTTATTGGGGATGAGACCGATTAAAAAAAATGAAGCTAACCCCCGAAGCGGAGAGCGTATCAACAGAGAAATCAAGTCCAGAGGAGGACCATTGTTTTACTATATATATGTGTGTGTGTGTGTGTGTGTGTGTGTGTGTGTGTGTATGTGTGTGTGTGTGTGTGTGTGTGTGTGTGTGTGTGTGTGTGTGTGTGTGTGTGTGTGTGTGGGGGTGTGTGTGTGTGTGTGTGTGTGTGTGTGTGTGTGTGTGTGTGTGTGTGTGTGTGTGTGTGTGTGTGTGTATGGATATATACGTATGTGTCTTATCTCTCTGTCTGTCGGTTTGTGGTGGTGTGTTGAAAATATATGTTTGTTAATTTGTTAACCAGGTGTACACTCATTGCTTTTATCAAATGTTGAAACAACTTGCTTTGCCTCTTATTTCAATACAAAACAAACACGCGTTTTAACCTGGTAGGCCTATCACACAGTAAGCCATTATGTATTCTCTATCTTTATATTTTTAGTATGAAATAAAACTACTTTGATTTCTGGTATATGTATATCTGAACATGTAAAATGTGTTCGAAGATACTGCGTGTTTGGCACTGATGTTCTGCTTCTGGGAAAACGTTATTCGCGATGATAAGAACAAAGAAAAAGTATACATTTCTGTCGAAAAAGTCATTAAAACTGAAAACAAAATTTACAACATGTGTTTAATTCGTGTGTATTACAGTTCATTAAACACTAACCTACAAATGTAACTTTGAAATGCATTTACTTTATGGTTTAGCATTCCAGTCTATCATATGTTTCCTGTCAGTGTATTTCAACATTTACAAACAGATTAATTGACGACGTCAACTCTGGGAAATTATATGAATACAAGTGACTTTCTCTATATAATAATAATGATAATAATAATAATACGAGAATTTATATCGCGCACATATCTCACCACAAGGCGACTCAGGGCGCACAGTACGAAATATGAGAGAGCCCTGAAAATGCAGCCGCTCGGCGCAGAAGGGACAGCACTCTATATTTTGGGAGAGGCATGCTGGGTATTTTCGTATTTCTATAACCCACCGAACTCTGACATGGATTGCAGGATCTTTTCCGTGCGCACTTGGTCTTGTGCTGGCGTGTACACACATAAGTCTGCACATAAGTTGACCTGGGAGATCGGAAAAATCTCCACGTTTAACCCACCAGGCGGCAGCGACCGGGATTCGAACACACGACCTTCCGATTAGGAGGCCGACGTCTTACCACCACGCCACTGCGCCCGTCTATGTCACTGTACGTTTTTGTTGTTGAATGAGTATCGACATTTTCACACACACACACACACACACACAGACACAGACACACACACACAGACACACACACACACACACACACACACACACACACACACACATTGGAACGAAAAACTAGTTTACCTTAAATAAAAACACGTTAAACAAACTTCTATTAAAACAAACTTGGAACAGCTATATATCAAATTCTGGAGAAATAAACCAAACAGTTCATCAAACAGAACAGAAAGAAAATATAAACAGGCATTGTGCAAATTCTTATTAAAAGTGCTGGTTCATACTTAAATACGCCCGTTGAGTATCATAAGCTAAACTGCATTTGCTAGATATAGTTGCATCAAATATAATCATCTTAGAAAATCATTAATTTAAAAAAACCCACCACGAATCCGTATTTTTATATGCCAGCCAATATCACAAGATGTCAGCCTAAACCACAAAATGGGGAAAATGTGTTTAAAATTTGTTCCTCAAAAAGGTGTGCCTGGTGCAACTTTGAGACTCTAATGCTTCATTCGTGATAGACTCCCAATCTTAGGTGTCCAAACTAAAACGGGAATAAAATTTAGCTCAGTATCGAAAACATAACCTTTTTGCTGTTGATCGTGAACTTGTCTTCACCACCTTTGTGTGCTGTCAGTGATCACCTTTCCCAAGTTCAACTGCACCAGACTATTTTAAATCTTCCTCTTATGCAAATCACAGGCCTGATAGAAGTACATTTTACTGAAATATTTGAATTACAGGAGACCCTTCAACCAGGATTACATTATGCTGCATTTTTCCAAGGAGTTTAGGGCGACCTTGGTCATGCCTTCCTTGATCTTCTGCCCAACAGACGTGACCGCCTTCTCCATCTCTTTCCTCTGAGCCTCGTTCATCCCCTCTGGGTTGTTGATGATCTTCTTTCTAAGGGCGTCTTCAACGAGGCGCTGCTTCTCTACCATGGTCATATTTGGCTTTTCAGAGATTTCGTAAATGAAACTGCCGGAGTCGTCCTCAAGTTTCAGTTCCTTCACCAGCTGGTCTTGCAGATCGTCCAAGACTTCTTCCATATTACCTTTTTCACACCATGAGCAATGTATGATGTCGCTGTGAGCTGAATCGTGTTGCGCTGTCGAATAGAGATCTTGCCCAGGACCGGCTGATGTTCTCCACATGACTCTGCCGGCCTCAGGAGTTTTCTTCTGCGCAGGACGCGGAGCTCCTACAGTTTTCTGAGGAGAAACCTGACCAGGACTCCACCTGGTTTCCACTGCTTTTGGCTGTTGATTCCTGATTCCCATTCGTGGTAAGTTACACGATTTGTTGTAACGCCGGTCCTCAATATGGGGCTCAGGTTGTGTTTGATTAAACTGCTGCAGCCTAGTTTTGACTGTGCCTTTCTTTTTTAGATTGCTTACTTCCTTATTCCTTCGCCTTGCTTCCAGCTCAGCGTGTGGGATGTCATGTTCATCTGTTGTCCCTGCACCTTCCAAAGGTTTATCGCTCCCAAGACTCGATCTGCGACGGGTTGGACTGTGCTTTTTTCGTTTTGAGATGACGGGCTTTGAAGTTTCCCTGATAGCTGTTGTCTCTGCACTGTCCAAAGGTTTATCGCTCCCAAGACTCGATCTGCGACGGGTAGGACTGTCAACTTTTCGCCTGGAGACGGCGGGCTTTGGCGTTTCTCGGATAGCTGTTTTCCCTGCACCTTCCAAAGATTTATTAATCTCAACACTCGATCTCCGCCGGGTTGGACTGGGACGTTTTTGTCTTGGGGGTATGGCAGGCTTTGCCTCTTCCTGTTTGGCTGGAATCATTTTTCCCGATCTTATTCGGACTTCTTCTTTGATCATCTCGGACATAGAGTCGTCCAACTTGCGGGCCATCGTGTGGCGAAAGCAGCTGCCGCCATTGTGAGTAACAACCTGTTCCACCATTTGCAGCAGGTCTGTTACCATCCGAGCCTTCTCCGTTTCGGTGCCGTTGTTGTTGAAGAGTAGGTAGCGGGAGCTTGCTTGTTCCACAATATCCTTAGCGTTCTTCGATTTTTCTAGCTGAAAACGTTGGTAAGAAATGTATTCCATACGCACCTACAGTGTCTAATCTTGTATATGTGTTGAGTGCATTAACCACACCAAGCACTGTCCTTTTTGTGCGTTTGGTGAGATAAGACACCGATCGAACATTTGCTGGCTGTTTTGCCTGTGGTATTTTCAAAGTGTATTCAAACAAGTGTCAACAAATTAGATCCATCTTCTCGACAAACTTTATCATATAGACTTTTGAATATGTCAAGAATCATATAACGAGGATCTGGTAATTGTGAAGTACATTCACTTACCAGCCACATTGAAAGACACTTTACAATGATTCCAATTGAAACACATCATTATTCCAAACACAAACCAGGGATTTACAAGTTGTTAGCATTTGTATGGGAGACATGTTGGGAGGTCACCCTGTAAAATCTGGGGTTGGGTAATTGGATGGGGTATCTAACCGATTAATTTCAATCACAAATCAACTGCCAAACCGAAACAGTTTATTGGTCTAACCAAAGTTAAATCAAAATTTTGGCAACAAGTTTTAAAAATATGGATTGAGAACAGATATTTATTTCCTGTTCAAAAAGAAAGTTTGTGGAATAGTGCAAATATTATTTTTAGAAAGAATGTGTTGTGTTTTGATAAATGGATTGAAGCCGGTGTGAATTGTGTACGTGATGTATGGATAGACGAAAATATTGTGTCATTTGAAGATATTTGTGCCATTTTCGGATATAGTGCCACAAGGCTGTTTGAGTACAACGCTTTGCACACGGCCCTCTGCGCGCGAGCACTGCGAGACAACACAGTCAAAGAAGACGCGGGTGACGAGCCTCCTGCGACCTGTTTTCAGGGCATGCTAAATCCTTGCCCGAAGAAGTTTCATGCGATATTAACGCAATCCAAAGCCAGTGAACCCTGCTCTGTAAAATTTTGGTCCCACAAATATAACATTTGCATTGACAAAAAGTATTGGGTCCTGGCAAGTGCATGTACAAGCGAAGAAAGATTAAAGTTACTCCAATGGACAATTTTACATAATATTTATCCCACAAATATGTTATTGCATAAAATGAAGTTAAAATGGTTTATGTAGTCTTTGTAATGAAATGGATTATATTGAACATTTCTTTTTGAAATGTAGCAAAATGAAATTGTTTTGGGAAAATGTTAGTAGATGTATATTTGTTAATACGGGAGAAAATATTATATACTGTTCAAAAAAAGAAACGCATAGCTTGTAATATTTGGTTAATTTAGTTATATGGCTACAAGAATATCCACCAAACTGCAGAAAATGTTTATCTGGTCGTCGACCTTTCGTCCATTGCCACAAGTGAGCTCTGCACGTGACGCATGCGTTATCAGTGGCTACAATGTCAAAATTGCTCATTTGGCATGACCACTCGTCATGCTTCAGTGTAATCTCGTGAAACTCGGGGAATATTGAGCTCTCACCATGTCTTCCAAAACCCATAAAAGCGGATTGTTCGCCACAAAGAAATCAGACGACAATTCAGCGACGAAAGATGGCCCGATTTAGCAGAGAAGACCGCCAAATTGCATTGGGTCGTTTACAAGCAGGCCAAAGTCAAAGTGCAATCGCCAGGCACTTCCACGTGTCCCAGAGCACCATCAGTAGACTGTGGGTCAGGTTTCAAGCCTCTGGCTCCGTTGCTGACTTGCCACGAGCGGGAAGACCAAGGGCGACAACTGCTGCTCACGACCGCTTCATACGGCTCCGCCACCTCCGGAATCGTTTCCTGTCGGCCTCATCTTCTGTCCAGGCTCTCCCCGGGCCACACCAATTATCGGACCAGACCGTGCGGAACCGCCTGCATGAAGCTGGTTTGAGAGCTCGCAGACCTCACAGAGGAGCTGTCCTCACCCGCCGCCATCGCCAGAACCGAGTGCAGTGGGGCAACCAGCACCTTCGCTGGACCGTCCGGAATCACTGGAGACACGTGTGGTTCAGCGACGAGTCATACTTCCTGCTCCAGCGACATGATGGTCGGAGGAGGGTCTACCGGAGAGTAAACGAACGTTACGCGCCCAACTGTGTGGATGAGGCACCCGTTCATGGTGGTGGAGGCGTCATGGTGTGGGGGGCGATCAATACCGCTGGAAGGAGCACCCTGGTGCACGTCCAAGGGCGCATAACTGCCCAGCGATACGTGGAGGAAATTCTGCGCCCACACGCCCTTCCTCTTCTGGCTGACCAGGATGCCATATTCCAGCAGGACAACGCTCGCCCGCACACAGCACGACTCACCACCCAGTTCCTCACCGACCACCATGTCCAGGTGCTTCCCTGGCCATCCATGTCGCCAGACATGAACCCGATAGAACACCTCTGGGATGAATTGCACAGACGTGTGCGCAGGCGAGAAGAAGCGCCGGCAAATCACCGCGATCTATTGCAGGCACTTCAGGAGGAGTGGGACACCATCCCACAGCAAGATATCCGGCATCTGATCCAGTCCATGCCCAGAAGGTGCCGGGCAGTTGTTGCTGCTCAAGGCAGTCACACCCCCTACTGACTTGACAGCCTCGGCACCCAATCGTATTGATTGACTGATTGATTTGAAGATGCAAATGAACTGTGTGTGCATTCAACTGTGTCCATACCAAATTTCAAACAAATAATCTAAATATTGGATTTTCTGTTAATTTTTTCGAAAAATAAAACAAATTTGGCAAGTAGCAACTATGCGTTTCTTTTTTTGAACAGTATATTAACAGAAAAAGATGTATTGTTTGGTTATTCTCCAGAAGTGCAAACCCCCATAAACAAAATTATTAATCATATTTTGCTCATTTCAAAAATGTGTATCAGTAAGTATACATATGGTAGGCCTATTTATATAAATGTGATGTTAGGATATGAATTAGCGTTAAGATATTTCAGTATTGTGTAAATGTTGAAGGATGAATGATGATACGTAGTAGACGGATGCTTGATTTTTTTTATTATTAAAAGCCCCACAATGATGTACTTGGCAAATTAAAAAAAAAAAGAAAAAAAAGAAAAAAAAAGAGAAAAGATTGTTGACAAGATTTCAAGTGACAGATGTGACAATTAATATCTGAAGTTTTACGAGTAGAACCTTTTTCACTTCATTGTGATAGACCTAAATGTGACAAGTTTCAAACACGTCGACCACTTTTGTTTTACACTTAGAAAGGTAACAAAATGGAATCGGTTCCGAACAACCACAATAGGTTGAAGGGACATGCAAATCAACATCGAACCAAGCAACACATCCTTCAGCTGCTTGTCTGATCTGCATGCTCAACATATATTCATTCTATAAAGGTCTTCCACAGTCAAACTTTGGGAAGTTAACCTACCACACCAAAGTCAAACAAGGTAAGATCACGATAAATAGTCAAAAAGGTTGTGTTTTCTAGACAAGCGCTAAACTATACTACTGTTAGTTTTCAACTAGGTAGATGTGTGGCTCTGTAGATATTTGTACTGGGGCTTATTTATGTTAAAATCAATTAAAACGATAAAAAGTACATTGTAGTTTCTTTATTCTCCCAACCAGGAGTTACGTGTTAGTGTCTTGGCGCCAGGTATATCTGTGAAGACGATGAGAGAGAGAGAGAGAGAGAGAGAGAGAGAGAGAGAGAGAGAGAGAGAGAGAGAGAGAGAGAGAGAGAGAATGACAATGACAATGACAATGACAATTCTTTATTTAACGAGGGTAGTAGATTAAGCAGTGGTCTGCTTTTTTACATCCAGCCCTCGCCCTAAAGAGGGACTAACTACAAAAATGAAATAAAAATACAAGATAAAAGAGAGAGAGAGAGAGAGAGAGAGAGAGAGAGAGAGAGAATGACAATGACAATGACAATTCTTTATTTAACGAGGGTAGTAGATTAAGCAGTGGTCTGCTTTTTTACATCCAGCCCTCGCCCTAAAGAGGGACTAACTACAAAAATGAAATAAAAATACAAGATAAAAAATAGAGAGAGAGAGAGAGAAAGAGAGAGAGAGAGAGAGAGAGAGAGAGAGAGAGAGAGAGAGAGAGAGAGAGAGAGAGAGAGAGAGAGTTCTAGTAGAGTTATTATTTAAGAGCACGATCAACAGAAGAGGAAAAAAAAACTATCGGAACCGACCCCTAACCCCGAATAAGGTCTTCAAACACATACAATAGGATCATCACAAAAGAGCCCTCTGATATGTTTTCCTAACTCTGTAGATTTGACTTAAACTCTCTCCACCTTCCATGGCCTTGGCTAGCCTACCCTGTATGAACAATTGACTGTTCGAGAAAAGCGTCACACGTGAAGGTTATTCTTATTGTTTGAGGTCAAGGCAATGGGAGATACTTTTTAATCACGTGATCAAAGAGTGGCACATGTATTTACATTTTGTTAAACAAGCTACACACCAGACTTAATTTAAATCGACCCATAAACATCAGAGAACTAAGCGCAGAAGGACAAACAAACAAACAAACAAACAAACAAACAAACAAACAAACAAACAGAGTGAATCCTTTACATCAATATATAAAAGAAGTAATAAGCATGCACTCAGCATGAGAGTCAATGCGTATTTAATCTCCTGTAACCTTCTAGTGCCATGCACTTTAAATGGTATAGTGCTTGACAAGCGGTGACCTTTTTCTTTTGTGGCTCCGTAGGGGACTTTCTGAGAAGATCAGGTAGCTGACTTTCTGAGAAAATCAGGTAGCTGACGAAGAAGAATAAGAGAGAGAAAAAAAGGCTTCCAAGAATACATGTTTATGTCGTGCCCGAGCATATTTATCAGAGTCTGTGTGTGTGTGTGGTCATAATCATGTGTTTATCTTCTTGAACAATAATATATTATGCCGTCGTTGTTGTTTTCTCTCGTTTGAAAGAATTGTAACATTTCGTGAATTGGACTTGCATAATGGAGCACTTCTAATCAGAAAAGAGTAAAGAACAAAAAGAAACTAAGAAAACTAGAGACATGGTTATTGCAATAATACAAAAGAACATTTTGCTTGTCGTGTTGTGTTGACTGTCAGTCTCTGTCTTTCTGTTTGTCTATCTCTGTCTCTGTTTGTCTATCGTGTTGACTGTGTTTATTTCTGGGAAAGGCTGAACTTCTTTAACCCAGTGTGGGACTTTCAGTGGGGCGACAACCCCCAACCCAGCGCGTCCCCGGGTGGCGGATAGGGGAACGGACTTCAGATATGAAGACCAGCCGCTTGCGGCCGCGGACCAAACTGGCGGTGTTTCCTACCAGGGTGGAGTGGGGAAGCAGGCGGCACTGCTACTCTCTTCGAAATGCTCCATCGCCCTCCGACGGGACTCATCTAATGCGACTATGGGCGCATTAAAACCCTAGCTCCGGGTGGGATCTCGGCAAATCCTCCCCCCTGTGCTCTCAGGGTAGGACGTACGGGCCATGAGCTAAGGGTGAGGCAACCCCGACAGAAACCTCGAATGCTGAAGACGGAGGTACTGGGCTGCACGGCGCACTCTAATAAACCATGGTACCACGCATCAACGCCACTGTGTTTATTTTGTCTATTCGTGCATGTGTGTGTGTGTGTGTGTGTGTGTGTGTGTGTGTGTGTGTGCGTGTGTGTGTGTGCGTGCGTGTGTGTGTGTGTGTGTGTGTGAGTGTGTGTGTGTGTGTGTGTGTGTGTGTGTGTGTGTGTGTGTGTGTGTGTGTTCGTACTTGCAAGCACGTATTAGAATAAAAAAATTAAATGAAGTGCAATGAAGGGATTAAATGCTAAACTAAACACAGGCATATTGCTAACTTAACCTTGAACATGAAGTTTACTCTCTGTGTCTAGATATTATACTGTTTAAGAATACCCCCCCCCCCCCCCAAAAAAAAACGGAAAAAAAACGAAAAAAAAAAACCACCAAACAAACACGTTTATATTTCACGAACTCATGACTAGCGCTTAATTTTTGACCTGTCCAAAACTTGTGCCGATCGTTCTGTCAGAATTCTACTTCCCATTCTTGTTTCTATTTACAGTTATAGAATTGGCGACTGCAGTTCTCAACATTCAATTACTCTTTTGAAATAGGCCGTGTCGTGAAGTCTGAATGTGTACTCGCACCTCCATGGCTCAACCCTGATTGCATAAAAAGTGCCGCCTGCTTGCCGAAAACGAACGAAAAGAAGAATTAGAAGGCTCCGGCATGTAAACCGTTCAAAGGCAGCATGCTTTGAACTACGAATACATGGCGGCAAAATACTGCATGCTCCTTTCATACTGGCAGGAACTCGGTTTCCAAAGCCGCTTTTGGAGAATGCCATTGAAACCATGTGACAGAAAGAGCAAGTTGTGTACAGTGATATCAAAACATTAAATCTATCGGTCTAAAAGATTGAAACTGAACAGGCTGGAGCATATAACACCGAGACTAGTAAGGCGTGGGCTGGCTGAAACAATTCGACCCAGACAATGCTGACTGAGCTGACTTGGTAACAGAAAGGAAAAGTGAATCTAATTCGTATAAATCGGATTTTCATTATTATTGAGCCTATTTTAAACATAAATTCGATAAATGTCTGTATTCACATTTTAAATATCCAGATACTAATTTATTTATTTATTTATTTATTTATTAAGGAGATTTCTATAGCGCATAACTAAAAGCACTATGCGCTTTACAATATCACTAGGTATAAGCATACGCAAACATACTCTAAATAGAACTTAGCCTAACAAGACAATACTAAGAACACTAAACATTTGAGTTCATACAAAAATAGAGAATTAAATTAAATACTGGACAAACGATTAAAATAAGCTTAAGGCCTACACCGACTACAATGGACTATTTCAAATACAAAAATCTAGTTAACTATAAAAGGCAGTGCATAAAACTCCATAATCCTAAGAAGGTCGATCAAATAAAAAAACATGAAAGACTATTTAACTATAATTACTTCGTAAAAGATAATAAACATGGTATACAAAGCTGTAATTTTTAACAACAAATCTAAAAAGATTTTCACTAACAGGTAGACTGAACTCGGCAGCCCGGTAAAGCAATCAATCTAGGAGAGCGAACACTCTGATATAAAAACAAGCTGAAGTCGGATGTGCTGGGCCTGACTTGTCAGGCGCGTAACGGCAGCACAACGCATCTACGCTCACATGAGCGAACGACGAAGAAGAAGAAAAGATTTTCATGCCATATTGCACAACACATTTTGACACACACCCAACCTCATACAAGCACACATACACACTTACACACATATACACACACACACACACACACACACACATGTACTCACACACACACACACACATACACACACACACACTCACACACACACACACACACACACACACACACACACACACACGCACACACACACACACACAATAAATTCAACAAATATTTAAATACATAAAAAGAATTAAGCGTTTAAAACATATTTTACAAACAACAGTAGTACATATTATAGTGTTAATGTGAGACTACCCAATAAAAATATTTAACTAGTGAGTTTATTGGAATGCTGGCAGATAAAAACATATCACGAGGCAGGCGTGTGCTTCAGGTATTGTAAGCAGACTTGAAAAGGTGGGTTTTAAGGGACTTTTTGAAAGTGGAACATATAACGCGAATGTTTTCGAATTTGTACATGTAATTTTAATTTTAGGTAGATTTTTATTTAAAACTGTGAATTACCGATATTATGGTCGATATTAGAAATGTTCACTTCTGGCGCTAACATGCCATCATACAAAGGACGAGTGGGGTGAGGACGAGACAAAACAAAACACGTTGTGATACAGGAGTAGGACGGAGAGAGTGTGTGTGGGTCCGGTGGGTGGGGGAGCTTACTGTTCGCACCGCCCTCTCTACAGCCAGACCTGAGTCAGAGCCGCCCCCTCCTCCCCCTCTGCTCACACTATTTATCTTGTATCCGTCAGTCTATGTCTTTCTGTTTGTCTATCTGTCTGTCTATCTGTCTCTGTCGGTCTCTCTCTCTCTCTCTCTCTCTCTCTCTCTCTCTAAAAAAAAAAAAAAGCATGATAATAACAACTAGGCAAAAACGCCAGAACATAACCTCAATATTTCACGATCTAACGGTTAATGATAAACTTGTTGAAAAAGTCGACCATCATAAAGTTTTGGGAGTGACCATTGATAACAACCTGTCTTGGTCACACCACATCGCACAACTTTCAAAACTCGTGTCCAAGAAAGTTTATCTATTATCTAGAATCAAGCATTTTCTAAATTTGGAAGCCAGGAAATTATTCTTTAATGCTCATAATATTTAGTCTGTTATTGATTACGCGTCTACCTTGTGGGACTCGGCAAGTGAAAATTCATTCAAACCACTAATTAGATTACATAAACGAGCGCTTAAAGTAGTCTTATTAAAGAAAACAACCCTATCTGAGTTAGACTACATAAACTTAGGCATTCTTCCTCTGAAGGCAAGGCTAGGTTATAATAAAGGTACCCTTATGCATAAAATTATTCATGGATGTGTACCTCAAACCATTTTTTCCAAATTCAAGTTGAAAAATTCACGCCGATTGATGAGATTGAACACGCCTCTGACTAGGATTGACCTATTCAAATCTAGTTTAGTCTATTCAGGTAGCAGTCTCTGGAACACTCTTCCGACAATCCTACGGCAAACTAGCAGCACAAACGTTTTTAAGACCAGATATATATCTCATGAAGTCGAAATAAACATCTGTTGTTGCTAGAATGGTTGTTAAAACCAACAACCGGTGCTTTTCAACAATGTATTATTATTATTATTATTATATTTTTTTCCCCTGATTTTTTTGGAATGCAGTGTATGTCAATGGGCATGGCGTTTACAGCTTTGTTGCGTCAGCGCAATCTACTCTATAATACTTAACTCACGTCAAATGAACTTACATTTTTCATATAAGCAATGTATTGTATGTAAATTGATGATATGTTCTTACTTTAATTTTTATTATAATCATGTAGCAGTAGTTTTCTTTACTTGCTCATTCTTTAGCAATTTTAGACTAGTCCCTCTTTAGGGCGAGGGCCAGATGTAAAAAAGCAGATCACTGCTTACTCTATTACCCTCGTTAAATAAAGAATTGTTCTTGTTCTTGTTCTTGTTCTCTCATACGTTATTTTGAAATCACTCTCCGTAGCTTTCCTTCCAGGGCTGCCAAAATGAGCCCACGTTCCTTTGCACAAGTGTGCACAGCTCTCTCTACAGCAAGCCCTGAGTCACCCACTGTGCAACCATACCCCTCCCCCCGGCCCCCTCCAACCTTATGTCTCTGCTCACACTATTGATCTTATCTTGTATCTGTCTGTCCCTGTCTTTCTGTATGTCTGTCTGTCTATCTGTATGTCTGTCGCTCTCTGTCTGTCTGTCTGTTAAAATCACCAACTGCTTTTCAACCAGGACTGCCAAAATGAGCCCTTTTTCGTTTGCACAAGTGTATACATGTCTCAATCACAGCTTGAACTCATCAGTCTTTGTCTGCGTAATTATGCTCGTCAGCAGTTCTCAGATACCACTATACTATAACCCGAATTAGGCTGTTTCTGGAAAACTATCCGTGGGAGCAATGAACGATCGATAATCTCAGGTCTGCAAGGTGCCATTGAACAGCGCTGTATAGCCTACTGCTGCAGATCGAGGTTACTGCAGAATGATCGTAAGGGATTTTGAAAAGGTGAGTTTTCCCTTCTTTGCCTATTTAGAAACAATAATTGTAGTTACTTTTGTACGGAATGTTTTGCTTGTCCGTTTTTGGTCTTTTGCATACGCAGGCAGTTCAGTTTGTTGCATCAACGGGAATGTAATTGAATAAAGATACGAATGAGATTTATCCCTTGCGAATGAAAGATTTTCTGTCGACAACTTCCTACAGGAGGCAGATAACGACGGATACGTTAATTGCACTTGAAGAACATTAGGGATATAACATATTCTAAAAACATAAATGAAAAGCGGAACAGAGAAAAGCCACAAACAACAGAAATAAAACACCCATATGTTTTGCAGAGGGACACTCTCACGCAATGGAGCGGCATGGAGACCCACAACATAGCTCAGGTATGGCGGATTTTGAAAACTGAGTGTGTTTTGATTCCTTGCTTGAATGACTCAAGACTCAAAATGTTACTGTCCTTATAAAAACAAGGAAAAATAATGGATTTATTATTTGACTGATTGACCTTTCCCTGTTGTTGTTGCTGTTGCTGTTGCTGTTGTTGTTGTCGTTGTTGTTGTTGTTGTTGTTGTTGTTCTTCTTCTTCTTCTTCTTCTTCTTCTTCTTGTCGTTGAACTTGTTGTTCTGGTGATGGTTTTGGCGCTAAATGTTGTGTTTGAGGCGAAATTTAACTTGTTTAAACATTTTTATTATTGCTTTTGACGTTTAATTTGTATATCTTGCTTTTTAGAGTTGAGAATCTATACATATAATAAAAGAGAGTGTCTGTCTGTGTGTCTGTCTGTCTGTCTGTCTGTCTGTGGTCGCCATACCTCTGAGATGGCAAGAGGCAGGAACAAGATAGTGTGCACGTACACTCCCCAGGTGCCGCAGATGTGCACCTGGGTTTTAGTTTCTTGATTCACTGTTTCCTTTCTCAGATTATGGACCTCCCATTTATTGAATACAGCCTATATGGTGCAAGACCAGTTCAGTGCCTACTGTTCACCTGTAGCAAGCACATCATGCCAGTGATATTAGAGACTCGCTGTTGCTCCTATGAGGAGAAGAAATGAAGAATGAAAAATTAACTGGACAGTTCCGGAAATTTCTAGAAGGTAAGGGAGATAACTGTTCACCTGTAGCAAGCACATCATGCCAGTGATATTAGAGACTTGCTATTGCTCCTATGAGGAGAAGAAATGAAGAATGAAAAATTAACTGGACAGTTCCGGAAATTTCTAGAAGGTAAGGGAGATAACTCTTTTTTGTCTGTGGTCGCCATACCTCTGAGATGGCAAGAGGCAGGAACAAGATAGTGTGCACGTACACTCCCTAGGTGCCGCAGATGTGCACCTGGGTTTTAGTTTCTTGATTCATTGTTTCCTTTCTCAGATTATGGACCTCCCATTTATTGAATACAGCCTATATGGTGCAAGACCAGTTCAGTGCCTACTGTTCACCTGTAGCAAGCACATCATGCCAGTGATATTAGAGACTCGCTGTTGCTCCTATGAGGGGAAGAAATGAAGAATGAAAAATTAACTGGACAGTTCCGGAAATTTCTAGAAGGTAAGGGAGATAACTCTTTTTTGTCTGTGGTCGCCATACCTCTGAGATGGCAAGAGGCAGGAACAAGATAGTGTGCACGTACACTCCCTAGGTGCCGCAGATGTGCACCTGGGTTTTAGTTTCTTGATTCATTGTTTCCTTTCTCAGATTATGGACCTCCCATTTATTGAATACAGCCTATATGGTGCAAGACCAGTTCAGTGCCTACTGTTCACCTGTAGCAAGCACATCATGCCAGTGATATTAGAGACTCGCTATTGCTCCTATGAGGGGAAGAAATGAAGAAAGAAAAATTAACTGGACAGTTCCGGAAATTTCTAGAAGGTAAGGGAGATAACTCTTTTTTTGTATCCAAACAAAGGAGGTAAAGCTAATGATAATGGGATAGCGAGCGTCTTAAATTGCTACAGGACTCCGCTTACTCCCGGGCGAAGCCGGGCTTAACTGCTAGTAATTGTAATAAACGTAAAGCGCTTGCTTCGTGTCTGTGTGTGCATGTGTGCTATTTTACTACCGCCTCGTTTTAAGTTCCCCAAACTTTTTTTTTTTTTTATTATACATGAAGACAATTCAATTACTTATAACCTAACATATGCTCTATCTCAATGCAGAAATAGAACGGATGCGACTGATTCTGATTGGGAAAACTGGATCTGGGAAAAGCGCAACCGGAAACACAATTCTGGGAGATGAAGAGTTTAAATCACAGATCGGAGTTAATTCTGAAACGAAGGACTGCGGTGTGGCCACGAGAGTTCGAAATGGACTGGAGATCTTGGTAAGACATTACTCGGAGAGAATGCAATGTATTTTGTTCATGCTGGTGTGGTATTTTTTGTGGTTGTTTTCAAATTATTTTATCATTTTAATGTCTTTATATTTGTTCCTTTGGGTGGTGGGTGTTTAATGATGTATTTTACGTGGCCGTGGTCTTTTTCTTGAAGAAATGCTCAGTTGTGTTAGAAATTGGCTTTTGTGTGTGTTTACAAACACGTTTGTTGCTAATTTGTCAGAAGTTTTTCTTCTCAGATTTTTTTGTATGTACATGTACATACGTAGTATAATTTATGTGATCGATGGTGACGCAGTAGCCCCCTCTCACCCCACGCCCCTTTTTGTCACAGCAGTTGCTCTGCAGAGGTGTGTGCCGGCCTTGAGCACTGAACTAATTGAAGCCCAAATGCTCAGTGGCTGCTGGCGATACACCTGTGGGTTTAAGAGAGCTGTTTCTGATAGAAGTTTGAGAGTTGTTGTTTTCCTGGTACGCTCTTGTAAATCATAATGTTCAGCAACACAGGGCTGTTAAAGTAGACCAACACTCACTCCTCTTTGACTGACTTTGATCTAAAGGTATTTCAAATGTTTCTTACACTTGGTTCAATTTGTATTGTAACATTATGAAATATTGCCCCTAGTTATGTAGTCATATGCGTGTTTTTTTAAAGTATTGTCGTAGACGTGGTATGTTCACATGAATGTATTAGTACTTACGCATGTTTAACATGATAATTTCAGGTGATGGACACACCAGGCCTCTGTGACACGGACGGAGAAGATGACGTGATAGCTGAGAGAATCACAAAGTCTCTGTTCGCTGTGGCCCCTGGTCCTCATGCCGTCATCCTGGTCTTGAGATGTGACACCAGATTCACTGACGAGGAAGTGAAGGTACATCAGAAACTCTATCCAATTCTTCTCCTTTTTAAGACCGCCGAATGTCAGAGAAAATAGAAAAAAAACCAGAAAAAAACAGAAAAAACCCCAGCAACACATTTTTTCTGTTCTTTTTTTTCTGTACTTTTTTGTCTTTATACAATGCGGATTTCCCGTTTCACATGCCCCTAATGGCTTTGCCGTAAACGCGTAAAACTTACAATTCTCTGTCAGAGAAAATAAAGTCTTTTGGAGAGTAAATCTTAAAATTGAAGTGAAGTTAAAGACGTTATGAACAGGAACTTTGCGAAGGCGAGGTCTTACCGGGATTGGCGGGAGGTGTCAAATGATAGTGCGGAGGGGGTGCGCGTCTGAAGTTAGAGCATCCCTTTTTTGATCTCAAAGGTGGTTGACGCCTCAGTCGGAATAATGTAACACAAGAAGTATACCAGATGCCCATTCAGGACAAACTTCTGCAAAATGTTCTGCATATATGGTTTAAAGGATTTTCTACCTGTGTGTTAACATTTATGAAATTTGCCTGTTCTGAAGTATTGTAGATTTTTGTATAGGAACCTTACTTTTGGGGGGGGCACTCGAGTCATTTGAGCAAGTGTTCCGTGACCCATGTGATAGAAATATTAAATCCGAGAAATGTACCAGAAAGCCATGTAAAATAACGCATACACATTTTCAGATAAATAACACAGGTTTGACGTTTAGATAAGGTACAACCACTTAAGTCTTCAGCAGTCGACGTGAACCTACCCCATTTCACAGATCTACGTTCGCGAAGCCAAATCTATGACGATGACAATCAAATGTCACTTTTGTGTGTTCACAGCTCGGACCAAAAGAAGAGCAACAGGAGTTTTTCCTTTTGCCTACCCCATGCAAAGTGGCAATCACTGAAATAAAATAACAACAGTTGTTATAAGATTTACAGCTACATTTGGAGAAGAAAAGTCATATATAAATAGAAAGCCAACTCATCCAAGCATGAATGTTTCTCAGATTCCCAACTCTTTCTGTTGCAGGTGTTCAATATGCTCAAGTACATGTTTGGGGATAAGATGACATCGTATGTGATCATTATTTTTGTTGGAAAAGATTGCCTGGACAAGGAACAAATTAACTTTGAGGAACAGGTATGATGCGCTTCTGGAAAAGCGGACACACAATTTCTTCCCCTTCTCTCACACTATTAGTTTTATTCTTAGTGAAGTTACGCTAGTATGTTATCGGTAGCAGTCGTTGAAATTTGAGAAACGCCATAATTATTATCTTCTGAGAACTAACGTGGAAGTGCACAGACTTAAAAATAGGGCATTCCTTATGCACATTCTTATTAATGAAGTGATGGTGATTATTTGGCCAATTAATTATGGAAAGAAAAAGTGGGGGAAGGGTGGGGTGATAATATTATGACCGTTAAAAGTAAAAACTTACCATTGAGTATACATAGTCTAGAGGGCTTTTATCTTCAGGGTTTACAACAAATAATGAACGAAGACGGATTAGTTGGCACACAACAATAACAACGCTGGGTGTAGTTAACAGGGTCAAGAAAATCGGAAGACACACGTTTAGAAAATGTAGGTACTTTCCTTACATTTGTCGATAACATTTTCAGGTGGCAAAATCAGCGAAACTGCAGGGCGTGCTGAAGCAAGCAGACTTTCGCTACCTACTCTTTAACAACAACGGCACTGAGGTCGAGAAGGCTCAAATGGTCGAAAATCTCATACAGATGGTGAAGCAAGTTGTCACGAAAAATGGCGGCAGTAGCTTTCAACACAAAATGGCTGACAAGGTAAACAAAGCAAAGTCCGAGATGATGCAGGAAGAAGTCCGGAGAAGATCAGCCCCGATACCAGCCACGAGAAAAAGAACTATTCCTAGGCTGAGCGCTCCAGCTCCATCTGGGCGGAGACTGAGTCTTGAGAATGATACATCTTTGAAAGGCACTGGGAAAGTCTTACCCCGAATAAAGCCGAAGCCCACAACTGCTGAGGAAAGTCAATACCGCCGTAGGTCGAGTATTGGGAGCGAGACATCTTCAGATGGTGCAGGGACAGCAGATGTGCAGGATTTGGCGCACGCCGAGAGGGGAAAAATGCACTTGAGAAGGGAAGTAAGCGCTCTCAGAAAAGAGAGCAAAGTCAAAACTAGACTGCGGCAGATTGATCAAAACAAAACTGAGCCCCTTGTTGTTAACAGGCGGTACAACAAGACTCGCACCTTATTACGAAAGGACTTCGAGAAGCAGCAACCACTGACAGCAGAAACCAGGAGGAATCCTTATCTGATATCTCCACAAGACACCCCAGGAGCTCCTCATTTTCCACAAAAAGAAACCCCTGAGGCCAACAAAAACGCGTCGAGAAAATCGACAGGTTCTTTTCAAGATGTCCAGACAACAGCACCACAGGATTCAGCCCACAGCGACAGCCACACAGAGAATGAGACACACGAAGACAGGTCGATCGGTACTTGGCAAGACGTCGAGACTACGACACTACAAGATTCAGTCCATAGTGACATCAGTGCACAGAATGAGACACAAGACGTCCGCGAAGACACCTCGATCGGTTCTTGTCAAGACGTCAAGAAGACAGCTCCTCCAGACACCATCCTCCGCCCGTGGATTGAAAAAGACAACATGGAACAAGTCTTGGAAAATCTGCAAGACCAGATTGTGAATGAACTCAAACTTCACGACGACTCTGGTTTTAATGACATCATCCCTGACAAGCCTAGGATGACCATGGCAGAGAACCAGAGCTTGGTGGAAGACGCCCTGAGGAAGATGATCGTCAACAACGCAGGGGAGCTGAACGAGGCCCAAAGGGAGCTGTTGGAGAAAGTTATCAACTCTGTTTGGCTGAAGATCAAGGAAGGCATGACCAAGTTCGCCATCAGATCAATTGACAAGTGTAGCTTAATGTAATTATGTTTTGGGCCAACTTCTGGGGGTAAAGGGGACTGTGAAATATGATTTCCCTCGATCACTTGCTTGTCTGATCGGTACATATTCTTAAAAAAAAGGATGATGCAGTCAACTTGGGCAAGGTCACAAGATCACGATCAACTGCCAGAAAGTTTTGTGCTTTCTAATCTATGCTAGTCTTCCTGAAAAACTAGGTAGGTGCGTTTGGGTGTGGACATTAAAGCTGAGGCTGTTATGTTCCAACCAATTACAGTGATAGATTTCCATGTATCTCACCACCTTGGAAGAAGTGTGAGAGGTTTGGCTCCAGAGAGAGAGAGAGAGAGAGAGAGAGAGAGAGAGAGAGAGAGAGAGAGAGAGAGAGAGAGAGAGAGAGAGAGAGAGAGAGAGAGAGAGAGAGATGCAGCCAGGCAGCCAGACATACCACAACACGGACAGAGAAGCTGTATTATATATCTGAATTCGTAGGTATGAGCACGTTAATACAACAACAACAACGTTAATACAACAACAACAACAACAGCAACAACAACAACAACAACAATTAACGGACTCCTAATCCCCGAAAAATGTGTAATCACAAACAAGACGATCAGATGACAGCTGAGAACCCCGTCATGTTTTCCTAAGCTTGTGGATTTGACTTAAACTTTCTAACCCTCTGTAGATCAAATTTGAAGTGCACGGCACTGTAAGGGTTTCACGATTCTTTACTCAGTGACTCCATTGCTGAGTGCAACCTTTATTTGCCCGACCCGTAACCCCCCCCAAAAAGGCTTTTACCGCAAACACCACGATCAGAGAACTATGACATGTTTTCCTAAGTCTGTAGATTTATCAATGTCACTCGAAACCTCTGTCGCCTAAGATGCCGTGTACAGGCAATTGACTGCATCAAAGTAGAGTTGTACGTTAAACTTTCTTTACCTTAGGCGTTCAAGGCAAGGGCATTTTAAAACCACTTGATAAAACGGTGTTGGTAAAATTTAATTTGGTTTAAAGGCACACTCCGTCTCGTGAAAACCGTTCGGCTCACCATCTCAGACCTGGCCAGGCTTTTACATGGGGGGATAAGACCATCCCTCCACTCGGACACATACCCAAAATCAACACCCTGGTTGCTTGCAGTGGTGAGCTGGACACGTTGATGAAATAATTTCAATATTTTGCGAAATTCATTTATAAAACAAATTCTCACTGTGCAGAGAGCATCCCCTCTGTACATGTCTGGTATGTGTCTAAGTGGAGGGATGGTCTTATTTCATGTGAAAAGCTGGTCAGATCTGAGAAAGAGAACCCAACTGTGTTCACGAGAAGGAGTGTGCTTTGAAAAAAAGCGAACGCGCGCTCAAACTGACAGTCAATGAATAAATATTCTCTGGCACCCTTCGAGTGCCGTGCACTTCAACGTGTTATGTCCCTGATTTGCCTTGGCCTGTTCTTTTATTCATGCGGTTGCCCAGGAGAGTTTCTGAGAAAATCAGGTAGCTCACGAAGCAAAATGAACAAGAGGCGAAGCCTTCAAGGCTCACGTAAGAAATCGACAAACAGTAACACAAACTCAATCACTCCGTCACACATTCACACACACACACACAGTAAGCATCTAGGTGAAACTGTGCAAGAAAGCGAGACACTAGATCTGCCAACTAGTCTCGGCCCGCTCACAATAACAATGACCGAGACTTTCAGTAATTCCTTCGCGTGACGTCTAACCCTCTTACGTCATAATGTGACGTCTTCAAATGTTAAAGTTTCTATCACACACGTCAAACACTTTTGACCGAGACGTAATCTTCTTATGCGAGCTTTATCCATAGACTCGGAAATGTTAAAGTTTCTATCACACACACACACACGCACGCACGCACAGACAGACAAAAGTTAGCATCGCATAGGCTACACTTACGTGAGCCAAAAACAAAGAAAGAAGAAAAGAACAAAATGGCTCATGTGAGTACATGAGCATATATATTAAACTGCTTTGTGTGTGTGTGAGGGTGGTAATATGATGTGTTTACTTTTCTCGTGCATATGTTGTTGTCTTCTCTCCTCTGAATGAACTGCTCCTTTTCTTGCTTTAGAATTGCACAATGAAGCATGAACAGTTGAAAAAAGGGAGAGAGACGTACGTGCATGGTTATTGCAAATAAACAATAAAACATTTGCAACACGGTCGGTTGGGTGTTTTTTTCTCTCGCTCATGTATAAGTTCGTGAGTGCGAGTGGTTGCGGTCGTGAATGCGTGCGTGGATGCGTGCGTGGATGCGTGCGTGGATGCGTGCGTGGATGCGTGCGTGGATGCGTGCGTGGATGCGCGCGCGCGCGCGCGTGTGTATGTATGTGTGTGTGTGTGTGTCTGTGTGTGAGTGAGTGCGAGTCCTTGCAACTATTAAATAAGATAAAGTGAAGTAGATAAAATAAAGTGAAATACAATAACATGAGATCAAATGCAATGAAATTATAACAATACTAGACGAGACAAAGTCATTGCTATCAAAAGTGATCATAAAGTTCCCTCGTTGTGCCTCACAATTATACTGTTTGAGAAAATCTGTCTCAAGCAAACGTTCATATTTTAAGAACGTCTTATTTTTGGACCTGTCCGAAATCTGCACCTGTGAATTTAACTTCTTCTTTCGAGTTTTTTCTTGTCATTCCTTTCTGTTTTCTTTTCATTTAAGAGGGTTTCTATTTAGAGTTCAGTTCTAAGCTCTTAATTACTGTTTTAAAATAAATTTTGTAGATTTTAGTGTACTCGTACCTGTTTCATCTCTGGTTCTACATACACAAGTTCCATTTGCCGAATTGTTATGCTTGCTTAAACAAACAAGTCGCGTTAAGCAATATAAAAGCATTTGACCAGTCTGTCGGCCTGAAACTAAAAGATCGACGCCGAAAATCTAGGATCAATCATCTTCGTGACTACTAAAACCTGGTAGGTCGAACTCCTTAAACCGAGACAGGTACCTATATATTTTTAGATTCAGTAAATGACAAGGAACACAATGCAATCATTGTTGAAGGCACTGCTGCATGGCTTGCATAGGATTGATACATACTTTTCGGATGGATAAATGGTCAGATTTGGCCAAAATGAATATAGTTTAATTCGTAATAAATTCAAAATAGCATCTTTTTATGTGGTTTCTTATTCAAGTTATGATAACGATAACAATCACAGACAAACATCATTGAATGAAATGAGGTGGATATGCCCCACTTAAAATGGCCGGGCTGTGTGGTGTTGTGCCACACATTTTTTCTCATGAAAACACAGACGAGCCGCCTTTTTGGGAAATGCCAAGGCGTGTAAAAAAAAACCCGTGTGCCACTCTAATCAATCTGAGGGGGTATCAAGCTCGCCACCTATAGTGCAGAGGATAAAAGTAACCATGGCGAGCCCAAAACAACCACAAACGCCATATGCCAGTTCATTTGTCTTTGTGCCTAGTCAGCGAGAATCGATTTAAAAAAAATGTTGCAGTGTAAGCATTAATTTCCTGAACAAAATTGCATGGGTGCTCTGCATACATATTTAAAGAAATATTGCACGGCTGTGTTAAGTCGCATGGTCGTTTTGTACTCTTTGAAGTCTTTTGAATTGTATGCTTTTTTCTTTCGTACGTATAGGGTTTACTTTAAAAAAAATTGGTTTAACTACCTTTGATGATACCTTTGCGCATAAATGACTGACTGCGTCTGTATGTTATGTAATACACTGACTGTTTGCTATCTGGAAATGTGTCAAGTCGTAATTTTGCTATGAAGACACCACTTCAACCATCACTTGTTTTTTCATACCTACGAATGTAAATGTCATGGTTATATTACAGAATTAAAATGCCTTAGATGTATTACATGTAGTTGCACCCATCCAGCCGTATTATCTTCTTTTTTCGCATGGCTATAATGTATCTCACGCTAATGGATAACACACACATACACACACAAACACACACAAACACACACACACACAAACACACACAAACACACACGCACGCACACACACACACACACACATACAGAAAAATACACACGCACGCACACACACATACACACACACAAACGTTAACAATGAGACATGTTGTATGACTTTACTTATGTTACATTACTCAGCCTTAATACAAACGATGAAAACAGACAAAACACAAAACAAAACTGTCTAGTATTTTTGATGATGTTTTTTTGTTTACAAATTGGTAATATAAAAGAACATCGTTAAAATGAGTATACAAATATAATTATATGCTGTACACATAAACTTCAGCCTTTTGTCCAATACATTTTGTACTCTTTTGAAAATCACAGTGCGCTGCATTGTCTTGGTAAAAGATACATTTCTTCTCGTGAAAAAGATACATCAGCACAGATCTGTTCAGGCTTTAACACAAGATAAGTCTTCCCTACATAACTACTAAAATGGTCTGGCTGCTTTAAGTGAAAGGAAGAGATTTTTGGAGCTTTGTTGTCGCATTTTGACGAAAACTAACAAAATTAACTGAACAAATGACACAAAAAAATCTGCTCACAAAAGCCAACGGGCAGGTTGAAAAGATAAGGCGTATTTTTAGCTGGAAGGTTGCTCCTATCCTTTGTTAAAGCCCATACGAATCTTTGGTGTTCTACGGGATGTTTTTTTATTTTTTATTTTTTTTAGATATGTCTCCAATGATCAAGTCAAAGTTGTTAAGCTTATTCGTCTTGACCTTTTTGTCAGATCCTCTGTTCCACGAACCTGACTGTTCCTTTTGGAATGAGACATTCAGAAAATGTCTGTCCAAAGAACTTGGGGATTCTATAGCAAAGCAGTTACGTTCTTTTTGTGTGCACGATAACACAACGTTCTCTTTATCAATGTCACGACTCACATAGACGTATCGAGTTTCTCGACACTTGGCATTTCCCCAGGCACCTTCACTTTAAGATCTTGGCGTATTCTAGCGTAAAGTCTTCTTCAGCGAGATTTCAAGGAATTGCTCAAGCAAACTGACTTGAAATTGTGTTCAGCACAATCACAAGGCTTCTCCACTTTAAACTTAGTCCCCCCATCACCGATTTTTCTGCCCAGTGCATATCGATGTCTTCTCTAGAAAAATCACATGACGCTGCACTTGTCAAGGTTTTCGACCTTGCACCTGATCATTCTCTCTCGGATCGTTTGCCCCAGGGGTCTTGATGTCTTCTCCAGTCAAATAACACAAACTCTTCTTCACCAATGTCACACACAAAAAATCAACCAAATCACATGACGCTGCACTTGTCAAGCTTCTCGACCTTGAACTTGGCCATTCCCTCACGGATCTTCTGCCCCAGGGATTTTGAGGTCTTCTCCAGCTCTCTCTGCTGCTCCTGATTGAGGTCAGC
The DNA here is from genome assembly GCF_037325665.1 of Littorina saxatilis. Taxonomy (NCBI): domain Eukaryota; kingdom Metazoa; phylum Mollusca; class Gastropoda; order Littorinimorpha; family Littorinidae; genus Littorina; species Littorina saxatilis. The sequence continues at coordinate 26,094,381 of NC_090247.1, forward strand.
TCCACCTCGGGCAATCTTGTGCTTCAGACGCTCTTCAACCATCCGCTGTTTCTGGCTGAACCTCATCCTGGGCCTGTCCGGAACCTCATACGCGATCCTGGTGTAGCCGTCATCTTCAACCTTGGGAGAAGCTGGAGAAAATCCGAAGCGTTGGAAGACGTCCTCAAGGTCGTTTTTCTGTCCAGGTGGTGATCTGAGGTGAGGTCTTGGAGGCTTCTCTGGAGGCGATCTGGAATCTTCAGAAATAGCCTGGAGGCCTGGTGATTCATCTTGGCCGACTGGAGTTCCGAGAGGTTTTCTTTGGGGTCTGCCTTGCGGCCTTGTTTGCTCCGGTAGTTGGCCGCCTGCCGGGCTCTCTCGGTCTTGCCGTTCCGGCTCTCTTCCGTCTCCTGTCTCTGGAAATCCTTCGACCGGTGTATCTCTATTCTTCGCCTGAGACGATAGCCCTGGTCTTCTTGCAGCACCTAGAGGAGCACGGTGGCTCTTAGCAGCGTCTTCGCGAGGTTTTCGTTGGAATTTTGAGGAGATTTCTTCTCGCGTAGGTTCTGGTGACTGGGCTTTTGATTCGAACTGCGCCCTCCTCTCTGCGACCTGCTTCTTCTCCTTCAAAACCATGACGCTCTGCGGCAAGGTGCTTGTCTGAGTATCCGTGCTTCCTTCCCATTCTGGCAAAGTCGGTTTATTTCTTGATTCTCCCTTCGCACCAAAGTCTCTTGCTCTCGGTTGTGGCTTGGATGGCTGGCCAGCGTGGTGGTCAAGGTGATTATACACGTTTTCTTGGCCAGTTTTGGTATCAGCTGCTGCTTTTGTCATCCTGATCATGGACTCGTTCAGCATGCAAGTGAGGTTGTGTTTGAAATAATCGCCTGCGTTCAGAACGACGACCTCTTGTACTTTGGCCAACAGCTGTTCCACTTGTTCCCTCTTCGTATCTTTGCTCAAAGTCTCTCTGTTGTCGAAGAGGACATAGCGGTTCCCTGCTTCTTCCAGAACCTTCCTCAGCTCTGTGCAGCGTGCGAGCTGGATAGCAAACACAAATGAATGGATGGATAAGTGAATTTGCTGATGGGTGAATGAATGGAAGAATGAATTGAATGCAATTAATGAATGCATGAACCAATGTATTAATGAATGAATGAATGAATGTATGAATGAATGAATGCATGAATCAATCAATCACTCGATACATCGACCAATCCATTAATCAATCAATCAACCAATCAATACAAAAAAGCAATCCATCACTTAATGACTCATTGAATCAATCAATACAAAAACTTTATGAACACGGATTATAAGATCTGTGAAATTAATAATGTCAATCGCAACCCAGACATAGAAGAACTCTGTACGCATGTCAGTATGTATGGCACCAAGTTTTGGAAATAATTTAACCTCTTGAGCAGGAAATTATGAGCGGTCTTGAAAGCAAACAATGAGCACTCACATTAGTTACAACCCAGGCTAGTTCTATTCACCAAAAACAGTAAGCAATCACACTTCCTACTGCCCACAGTTGTTCTGCTAAGATAACCCTCAAAACAGTGAATGTCTATACCTGGTTTTCAAAGCACTGCTTCTTGGCTTCAAGTGCGTCTCTCCTGGTCATGACAACTATAAGGTATTTCGTCATGTTCTCTCCGAAGATGTCCTTCAAGGCTTCGTAGACCTGCACATACAAATCCTCGAACTGTCAATCGTCTAGAATAACACATATTGATTTATTCCAAATAACCGCTGTTCTCAAAAACTACAGAGCACATCCGATTGTTTTCTCACAACCGTCTGTTCTGATGCATTTATTCGTTATTAAACAGAGTGTGGGACCACCCAGCAAAACGACACATAGATTGACGATCAGACTAAACGAATTGTTACTCCTAACCTTAATCCACGCAATTGTTAAACATTTTTGCAAAGCAAGACCCTGAACTGGTGAGAGAATTGTAAAAACACAAGAATGTCGCAAAATCATGGATTCTGAACAACAAAACAGCAATTATACAAGGCTTTTGTACACTAATTTATAGAAATAGGAATCATAGAAAGTGCATATCGTCTCACGCTTACTGCTCCCTATCCCATTTGTGACCCTCCACCACGGAATGAGTCGCATGTCACCTTTGCATGATTTTCATATTTTTACATTTTCCTAAAGAGTTTTTTATGCTCTATCCAGTGGTGAAAACCGTTTTAGAAAAGAGCGAAAACTGTTTGAGTTATAAGCCTGTGACTAAGATGACCCTCACACTGTTACCAGACACTCCCCGGACTTATATTGAGCCTAGCGCAGAACCGCGCGAGGTGACATGCGACTCATTTCGTGGTGGAGGGTCACATTTTATCTATGTATTATTGTGGCTTTAACTCCTGTGTGTACCTAACTGTTACTCTTATTTATTTATGTATTTTTGCTGGTAGATATGTTATGTAATTTTTCTCACCTTTAATTCGTCTTGTGTGAACCTTTGGTCACATGACAGACAGAGGATGATGGCGTGGGGACCCGGATGCATGGCCATCAACGATAGTGTGATTCTCTGCGAAATGACGTCATTTTTCACCTCTGTGTCGTGAAGTCCAGGGGTGTCCATCACCTGTGTATACAGAGGGGTAGATAGAAAATGTAAGCTTAATGACAAGCTTTCATGAAATTTCAAAAGCTAAAATAATGTTAAAATGCATGTATCCCCTTCTCGTGTAAACTGTTCGACTCGCCAACCTTGCCAAACTAGATCTCCCACAGCTTTTACGTGGGATAAGACTATATCTTTCCACTTGGGCACATAACAAACATGAATAGCTTCGGTGCTCTCTGTGCACATGTACACGTTTTTCGTGAATTGTATGGATTTTTTTTAAAAAGTCAATTCATTAATAAAACATTTAACACACCACTAAAAGAGCAGTCATGGTGTTGATTTTTGGCATTTCCAAGTGGAGGGATGGTCTTATCACACGTCAAAGCCTATATATGTAAGCGCAGTGCTTTAAAGATGTCCATGTGGGAATGTGTAAGTGGGCGTAGTCGAATGTCCATGTGTGAATGTGTAAGTGGAACGTATAAGAATGTGTAAGTGGAGCGTGGTCGAATGTCCATGTGTGAATGGGTAAGTTGAGCGTATAAGAATGTCCATGTGTGCGATGTGTAAGTGAGACATGGATGTGTTCATGACTGAATGCGTAAGCACAATGCAAGGAATGGCCAGAGAGGTATGTGGGAGGTGTGTTTATAACCTGCCCTGTTATATAGTGCTATATGTCTTATGTAAAACAATGTCCTGTTTGTATTATTGTTATGTACCACGCCTGAATTTCTCTATGAGATAATAAAGTATTCTTATTCTTATTCTTCTTATTCTTATCCAGATTTGAATTTTCTTGAATTTTCAAGAGAAGGATTGTACCTTTAAGTACTTTGCTTGCTCAGAGCTACGTCCTATTAGCACAACCCTCATATCCTTCTCATTACCGTTGCTTATGCATGGGATGATCTGCTGGTTAGAAAGGTCGTACTGCTCGAATAGATAACTATTTCAAGACTCATATCTATACGCTCGGTAAGCTTACTGACTGATACCTCAAAAGATCACTAATTTACCTGAATTTCAATTTCTCCCATCGTCGTGGATTGTAAATCTCCTTCCTTAGTGCCCGAGTTGATTCCAACTTGGGTTTTGAACGCCAGCCGTCCCAGAATGGTGTTTCCAGTGCTGCTTTTGCCATGTCCGGTTTTCCCGATCAGTATGATACGACACTGACCATCTTCAAACAGGCTTGGTTCCAGGACTGTGCCTGCAGGAGTTACGAACACATGTTCCGGTATTTTTGCCAAGCAGCTCACTATGCCCGGAGAATAGGCCTATGTACAAGTATGTCTGTTTACAACAACAAAAAACCGACTTATGTATCACCTATTTATATACATGTAAAGTTATTACGGCAATTACTATTCCTGCTGATCTCTCATAAAAAAAATATTTATGTCACCAGATCACCTCACCTCACACCTCACCTACGCCTGTGACCCCGTCTGGGGTATAGGCCGCCAATCAGCTCACCAGATCACATCAACAATAAGTTATCACCGAGTGTCGTATCTATTAAAATGATGTACTCCCTGAGTAAACCTGACTTTGAAAAAAAAATAATCGACCTCCGGCAAAAAAAAAGAACAAACAAAGTACAAAAACAATTTTTCTATATTGCATCATCCCAAAGTATAGAAAAAAAGAAGTATTTGAGCGCAACTTACCTGTTGGAGTGTCCATTTCAAATGGCTGTGCTGGTGAAAAAAAGAGAAGACAACTTGGTGTTAGACTATGTTATGTAGACACAATGTGTAGCAACTTAGTTCAGCAACAAACATTTCACGAACAAATAATCGTTGTGGTATCCTTACCTCGGATTAAAAGTGCAGATGCCACAAGGCATTTTCCTATCCAATATACACACCTGAATCATCACACAATCAAGTTTCTTACACACAATTAAGTATTCTAAAATCACCACCACACAAAATGCTACTCACCCAGTTCATACATTACTGCAATCTCCGTTTCTCGAAAAGCTAATTCCGAAAAATGAGCACAGCTGAATAAGGTCAGTAGGACACATACATGTACGCAACCGCGCGAGTCTGCACAGGCTTTCACAGCTATGCATCTGCCTGGATCCCCTATGGCGCGGTGGTAACACACCCGGGAGCTAAGTCGAGTCACCAGACAAGTTGTGCAGAGACCTCGACACTCAGCCTGCTGCACAGGGGTTGAGTGCGCGAGATCGGGTATACCTAGCTTTGTGGGATATCAACCGTTGAAAAAGACACCACCCTCCCCCCCCCCCCTCTCTCTCTATACTGCCTTAGGCCTACTCCCCTCTTTTCACCCGTTTTGCCCCCTCCCCCCGCACCCCCTTGTACAATTACGAACACACAACACACTGTCTGTCGATAAGGTTGTTTTTTCCACAAACACGCACGTACACGGCTGTCTGTCGATTTTTTTTCTCCGTCTCCGCTGTCACCGTTTTCATACCTGCACCGACCGAGACCTCGGGCATGACACTCCAACCCGCAGGGGCGGGGAGGGAGAGGGAGAGAGAGAGAGAGAGAGAGAGAGAGAGAGAGAGAGAGAGAGAGAGAGAGAGAGAGAGAGAGAGAGAGAGAAGAGAGAGAGAGAGGGAGAGAGAGAGAGAGAGAGAGAGAGAGAGAGAGAGAGAGAGAGAGACTTTGACGCTTTGAGAGTTTATTGTCCTCAGCTTTAAAAGCCCTTTAGACAAGGGGATACAATTTACAGAAGAAGTAAACATAACCATCTTTGCAAACACATCCACACACACACACACACACACACACACTCACACACCCATAGACCCACAAAACCACACGCACACACACACACACACACACACACACACACACACACACACACACTCTCTCTCTCTCTCCCTCCCTGTCTCTCTCTCTGCTACACACACAAACGCACACGCATTGAAGCTCGTCCGCACTCGCGTTCACACACGGATTCTTCCTCCCAGTTGCATAATCATCATACAATAATGTATTAAAACTCGTAAAAAGGTCTAAAAGCATCAAACACATCATTGAAACTTAAAACATTAAGAATGTTATGGGAACAGACCACCCATCTGTTGCTTACTTAATACTCTACAATGTACATTCTCTTTCTTCCATTTTTTTCTTCCTTATATCCAAAGCCATGGCAATAAAACATGCAAGTGATCTCATCACTCTCAAATCACTCGATGCCAGCAGTCGAAACACAGTGTTCATGTCGGGCTGAGGGGACGCACATTAAAAAAATGCAAACTTTTGTCTCAAACTCGCATAACATTTACACTTGAAGAGGAAGTGGACTTCATCTTCTGGTTCCTCTGTACACAATGGACATAAACAATTTTGTACTTGTTCATCAATTACAAACCACTGTTTATTGCTATATAAACCACATGTCCTCAGCCTGAATCTTGCAAAATTATCCCTTCTCCATCTATCCGTAATGCACAAATATTTCTCTGCTTGAAATGCATATTTGAAGGAATAAAACCACTTATACTTCACATTTTCTTCTATTTCAGAATGCCAATTCTGTTTATAACAACAAAGAAGCCTGTCCTTAAATTGTCTTAAAAAATGCCTCTCCATTCCGACTCCTTGACTTAACCATACGAAGCCAAATTCCTTCTCAACCAATACTTTCTTCACCTTTGTTGTCCAATTCTCTCTACCTGCCTCAGACTGTGCCAATAACATTTCGTAAGCCTGCCTGCTAAGACGTGTCATGGGCAACCTGGTCAACTTAATCCAATACTTTATACACTTCACTGTTGTTCTAATAAACAGCGGGTAGCCACCAGTTTCTCCATAAACCATTTTGTTCGAAAAATGTAATGGCACATTTAAAAAGCGTTTTATTGCAAAGGTGTGGACCTTTTCTATTGACTGAGCTTCATCTAAACCCCACACTTCTGCTGCATATGTCAATATAGGCTCGATCTGTGTGTCGAACATTTTCCAAAATAAACATGGATCTGCTGTGTTCAACTTCCGCAAGGTCTTCTGTATCGCCATGACACGAGAGAGAGAGAGAGAGAGAGAGAGAGAGAGAGAGAGAGAGAGAGAGAGAGAGAGAGAGAGAGAGAGAGAGAGAGAGAGAGAGAGACACACACACACACACACACAAACAAAGAACGGACACGGACAGACAGTACTTCAACTCATTTTTACATCAAGCCTTCGCTGCATAAACTCAGACAAAAAAGAGGGAAAAAGGTCAACTGTGTGGAAAGTGTGTGTAGACAGTAATGCACTTTGTGTTCGTTGTACAAGAACAAGCAAACAGACAAAGAAAGAGAGGGGGAATAGAATAATAAAAGGGACGGAAAGAAAGAAAAATCCCACAAACAAACGAGCAGAGCTCTTGCAAAATAATTGTGTTGACTATCGTCACACAACACGTAGTCGTATCTTTTGGATCCGTCTTGCCGAAAATGTCATTGTAATTTGTGTGGCTTAGAGTGAAACATAGCAATGGATTTATTTTGCAGTTGTTACTGAGAGTTGCTTGAAACTTGACTGCCACTACATGGGTTCGGTTGACTGATTATATAGCCTGTGCACGAATAATGCAGGGTCTTTTTAAGTGCTGAGAATTTACCCCTTGCTGTCGCTATTCAGCGCAAGTCTATTTGCAACACAAAAACGCATGGGTTTTACCATAATATTTATTGGGTCAGCTTAGGCCTTTTCGACCAAGCCAACTGTCGACTGTCACGGCGTTTTCAGTCCACATTGTATTGGACTTGCTATTCCTAAGTTAGAAAGAGAATGTTGGCATTTACTTCGGAGAGGGGCGTATCGATCTATGTGCTTGAAAAGGATCAATATTTCTCCGGAACAGGTTTTCTTTCTGAGAAAATGCGGTGACGTTTTTAAGGTAAATCGGCTGAACTGTTCACTGTACCGAAACCATTGAAATGCAAAACTGTGCCGTTGCCTTAAGCTGTACTGAAAAGGTAAGATTTATATGTGGTTTTAGCCTTTTCCTCAGGAGCGTTAAATAGGTTTTTGCTTAAAATCTATTTTGCAACTAATTGCTCAGCCGGATTTATGTTTTCACTTGTGTGTATAACCCAGTTCAATTCTTCATATACAGCCATAGGGTATCGTTGTTTAACGATTCAAATGCGAATTAACTGCATTCCAACGTTTACTCTCCGAACGCAATCATTTTATTTAGACCGTATTTCAACATCATGCAGATGACATTAACATGATTTACCATTTCATGATATTTGTACGTTGTTCTCATGTTTGGCCATTTCAGTGATTAGTGATGAATTTATTATCGGAAGTTAGTATTTGACAAGCTGATCTGATCGTAAATCAAATGCGGATTATATTTGACAATAAAACAAACCTTATTCTGCTAGACTGGGATAGGCCGGGACAACAGGAACAACAGGATCAATGTCACTAAAACTGAACAAAATATTTGTTTTATTTCAGCTGTGAGTCTTCAGAATGGCAACACAAACATCACAAACAGGTAGGAAGAACCGCCTCTTTCGCATTTCTCGACTTCACGCATTAAATATCCATAATATTCCATGCTAATAACACTTTGAATTCATGTGTGAGTTTACCAAGAACAAGCAAAACCATTGGTTATTGAAAAGTTCATAATTCAACATTAGACGTATGAAAAGGAATTGCAATAGACAAACAAGAAAATAAAAAGCAAAGGAACAATTTATTTTTGTCTTGCATTTTTGTTTACTTATCAAACTCTGTGTGTGTGTGTGTGTGTGTGTGTGTGTGTGTGTGTGTGTGTGTGTGTGTGTCTGTAGTTTTGCAGCCTGCACTTTTCAACGATGGCCAGTGCCGTCTGATGCTCATTGGGAAAACCGGAAATGGCAAAAGCAGCACCGGAAACAGCATCCTGGGACGTCCAGCTTTTGAAGAACATTTCGGAATGAACTCAGGCACACGAGAAGGAGATTTGCAATCTGTAACGATGGGGGACATTGACATTCAGGTGAACCTCAAACACTGTGATTATTCCTTTGAGCTCCTTTCAGTTCCTTTCACGATTCTTCCGGTTATGTTAATGAAAAATGAAGATGGGAAATGTGTATTTATGTCTTTTGCTGTTAGAACGATGGGGCATAATTATGTATGTATTCATGAATTTGCTTGAAGCAATAGATGAAATACAGCGATGGAGCAGTTTAGTTTTCTGGACTTATAAGCCTCTTGTATGCAGTTCTTTCAAAACATCAAACGTTTGTAGCGGGTTAAACTCTGATATAAAACTCTGCAGCCTTAAGAATCTGTAAGTTTTGATTGATTTATTAATTTAGGCTTTCATTTATTAACTTATTTATTTACCTAAAACCACAAAGTATATAACATTTTATCTCAGATAATGGACATTATGTTTTTGATAGATTCCCTTTTAATTTAAATTTATGTATGTATATAAACCCAGAAACCCCTCACCTTTGTACAGGTGATGGATACCCCAGGTCTGTGCGACACAGAACTGGAAAATGACCTCATCGCAGTCAGGATCACAAGGTCACTGCTGGCCATGCATCCGGGTCCTCACGCCGTCATTCTCTGTCTGTCGTGCGACAGGCGCTTCACTGAAGAAGAATTTCAAGTTAGTAACCAGTTTATAATTCTTTTCGATAAACACTCATGAAAGGTGTCAAAAAGAAGTGCCCAAGAAGAAGAAACAAATCACCTTTGTGACACCTGTGCTTTTTCCCAGACTGAACTCTAGTCCAGCATTTGCTGATGATACGCCATAATAATGGCTCCTTTAAATAAGGCACAGATGTACAAACACTCAATATTTACGCTTGGTTTGGTCACTTTAGGTGGCCTCTTGTTTTCGGTGTTGACGGGATAAAAATGCCTTATCTTTCGCTCCACGCTTTAAAATAAAATGATAAGTTGTCAAGCATCCCGCTTTCATTCGTCATAAGCTCAAGGATGAAGGGTAAGTCCATGAATGAAAGAGTAAGGGGTCTATCTCGTATATATCCATTTGACATGAAAACACCTTTGATCTGGCCTTTTATCATTTTCTCAAAAAAAAACCTATGCAAAGTGTTTGTGTGTAAAATCTGTAAGTGTGAAGGCATTTCTTTACCCCCCCCCCTTTTTTTGTGCTAAATGTCACGTCCCTGCTTGAGTTGAAAACAGTATCAAACCAGCAAAAATGTTTGTTACTGGGTTTATTTCAGACTTTGAGTCAATTTAACTGTCACGTTTTGGAATAGATTTATTGCAGGTTCTGTTGATATCCAATTGTAATTACACATGTATTTATGTTTGTTTCTTTCGTTTTCGAATGAGCCGTTGGCGGCATTAACAAGTGCGCAATTAAAGCATAGCAATCTAAAGATAAACATGCTGGCACGTAAATCGAGCGTATTTTGAAGAAAAATACATTAAAATAAATGCAGTTATTGCCGTAACACACTGAACCGAAGAGAGCTAAAACTATCGCATTTTCCCACAGGTTTTTGAGGCTCTGAAGGACATGTTTGGAGATAAAATGACGTCACATCTGATTGTCGTCATGGTCAGGAGAGACCTGCTTGAAAAAGCAAATATCTGTTTTGAGGACCAGGTGAGTTAAAAGAAATATTTTGAATAAAGTGTTCGGTAAGACATTGTCGAGACTTGGTCCAAAAATAAAATACCTGGTTTTAGCACAAATATATGTATTGATCAATAAACAAACTGCGAATTCTGTACTGAATTAACAAACAAATCCGGAAGTTACGTTGCCTTTGGTTTATAGTCTTGTTGCTGTAGGTGTTGCTTTTATTGTGGTAGTTTTAGTTCTTGCTGTTGCCGTGGTCGTCTTAGTAGTTGTTGTTGTTTGTCAGTTAGGTGACTCAAATACGTTTCCTGGTGATTAACCAAATGATAAGGAAGGATAAGGATAAGGATAAGATTTTATATAGTCCATGAGGGTAACCTCACAGAAATTCGGGCTGCTTTCTCCCTGGGGAAAGCGAGCTGTAATACAGTATACGGCGCTACCCATTTTTTTTTCCTGCATGCGTGTATTCATGTTTCCAAGCCCTGAGACTTCATGCCGTGTGAGATGGAATTTTTTTTACACTTTATTCCAAGTCGCACGGGTATTTGGTGGACATTTTTATCTATGCCTATACAATTTTGCCAGGAAAGACCTTTTTGTCAATCGTGGGATCTTTAACGTGCACACCCCAATGTAGTGTACACGAAGGGACCTCGGTTTTTCGTCTCATCCGAAAGACTAGCACTTGAACCCACCACCTAGGTTAGGAAAGGGGGGAGAAAATTGCGGCCTGACCCAGGCCTGAACACGCAACCTCTCGCTTCCGAGCGCAAGTGCGTTACCACTCGGCCACCCAGTTCTGCATTTCTTTTGGCGACCACTGAGGCATTGCTACGTTTGGTTTCAGCTTCCTAATTTTATATTGATGTTTAAGGTTGTTCACTGTGGGTTAAACCAAATTACTGTGGTTGAAATTTCTTCCATTTGACTTAAATGATATTGCAAACAGAGACTTTTTTTCTGTCTTCCCACAGCTCAAAAGTTGCAGAGATCTGAAAAATGTCATGACGCAGGCCAGCAACCGTTACATCCTCTTCGACAACAGAGAAGAGCTGAGTGAAGAGAAGAAGAGGGACCAAGTAGATCAACTGATGTCCATGGTGCACCAGTTAGTTAAGGAAAACGATGGCTTTTTCAAACACAAACTGACAAACATGTTGAACGTGGCCATGACTGTGCTGAGAGCAGCAGAGGTGATGAAACGAAGACGGACAAAATCAAAACCCAAGCTGAAACCCAAACCCAAGCTGAAACCCAAACCAAAGCTGAAACCCAAACCCGAAGGAGCCACAAATGTGCAGGCTTCAGCTAAAAGCTTAGACCTGACTTCATCGACTGCAGCGAAAACGTTTACTGACACTCCCCCACCAAAACCACCACGAGCTTTTCCCATCGAAACCACGTATGCAACAGAAGATGAAGGGACAAGGAATGCCAGAGAATCCATAGAGAATATGCACCTCGAAGACAAAATTCTACAAGAATCTACAGAAGGAGGCGCAGCCCTGAAAGATCCTGGAACGTTTGTCTACGAGAGAGAAGCGAGTACTCAAGAAGAATCTACCGAACAAAGCGCGTCTTCGGCAGATCCTGTCTTTTCTATGGACGAGGTTACAGAACAGCGGATGGTGGAAGAGGACCTGAAGAGGATGCTGGCTCGAGGCACTGCAGACCTCAACGAAGAACAGCTGCAGGAGCTGCAGAGGGCTTCAGGGTCACTGGGAGAAAACTTCCAAGAAGGGCTGGCCAAACGTTCTATCAAGAAGCTTCGTCAGTGCAGTGTGATGTGACTGTTTAGAGCAAGACTCTAAATCCCTCGTGAAGATAATACAATAACCGATGATTCAGAAAAAGGTTAACTCCAGAAGAAACATTGTTTTTAAGGCTTTACCATTTTTTGGTGGTGGTTTGTGTGTGTGTGTGTGTGTGTGTGTGTGTGTGTGTGTGTGTGTGTGTGTGTGTGTGTGTGTGAGTGTGTGTGTGTGTTTGTGTGTGTGTTTGTGTGTGTGTGTGTGTGTGTGTGTGATCAAGATGCTTCATCAGTGCAGTGACTTTGCTGAAGAAGAAGACGTGTACATTTCGCAGGTGAAAGATCAACCAAGGGGTGGCCCACCAAAGTTATAAAGCTTCACAAATTACACACGTTGAAAAAAGCTTGGCATGGCTTTCCTTGATGATAACGTACTTGATTCATTCTGGTGGGTTAAAAAGGGAAAAAAGGAAAAATCAGGTGGTTTTTTTTCTCGAGAGTTTGGTGCATAGTAAATTTGCCAAAGAAGATTGCATGCACCCATTAGACATAACTGACAAAAGTTCTGAGAGGCCACATATAATCATGGTGTTAAAAGTGTACGTAGAAATAGTTGGTTTGTCTATAGATGTAAACAATCTCTATGTATTTCTATACAACACTTGTTTAAACACTTGTTTTAGTTGTGCACTTTTGTTTGCATTTTTAATTAACAATAATACAACTAAATAACTGGATAAAGTTCATAAGGATTGGCGCTTGTATATGCATGTTTTGATGTAATCCTGAGGTGAATGTTGGTAAAATAACTTGATGTGTGTGTCTGTATAGCGGGAAACAACGGCTAATACACATTACTGTTTTTCTTTTTCAGGTTGGTGTGCACACATTCTCATTTACTAGTACTCCTTACTTGACTTATAGTTTTCCAGAGCTCATGCAAGCAATCATTGCACAACTACTCATGCTAGTTGAAAGTTGTAGATAAGTGCAAAATGTGCTACATAACCAGCCAGTACAAACGTTCAGTGACACTTGACTGGAAAGGTTTACAATAAATTCACATCGTAGCATGCATAATATCACATGCGGCTAGATAAAAGGTGCAGCGCATAACGGTTTTTTTAACTCAATATCCAAGGGCAACTTTTAACTTTTTCGCTCCTTGATACAAGCATCGTGTGTTTCTTGAAATGTGCTGTCTATAGAGCTTTTCATGTTTAAAATGTAACTAAAATTACAAACTGTAAATAAATTGGTTCCCCAAATATACATGTAAAGTATTAGCGATTGTGCTTGATTGGTAGTAACCGGTTGTCCTTTGCATTCACATGTGCGCTTGTTCGCGCGAACACGCAGCCTGTATTCAAATACACTGAGTGATGCTTTCATGCATGGCACATAGAAATAATAGATTCTGATTATGGAGACGCACATACACACCGGAATGTGGACACACACACGCACACACACACACACACACACACACACACACATACACACACACACACACATACCCACACACATATACACACACACACACACACACACCCACACACACACACATGAACACGGCCAAACATTTGCTAAATGATATGCACTTGTTCTGATTATTGTGCCAATAGCTCGACCTTCGGTCTGATTTCATCGAGTTTATATTACATTTACATTATGTAATTGTCACATTTGCGCTGTTCACATTTATATGGGGCTAGAGAACAGGGCTGCGGGGCGGGGTGGGGTAGGCTTCATGAATAATAAAATAAAATTATCGTGCACATTGTACAATACAAAGTCTCTTTGGCAGTTTAGCAAGAATATTTATTGAGTAAACACCTACCTATATCTAACCTATTCGCCCCTTGACAGAATTGACTGACACCGTTTTGTGCAATGCCCTTGACCTCTGCACTCGAGACATTTATTGCAAGGTTAAGAGTTCTTTGAATTACCTTGTCATGGAAATTCTTCAGAACACTTGACTTGGTTTCTGTACAGCGTGTATATAGGTCAGCTGACAAGGGCATTGCGGATCGATTGGTTGTACTTGCTAAGGGGCATATCAAGGAAAAGGTAAGTGTGTATGATGATCTCAGAAAACAAGTTTAATGGCATTTTTTGTAACTGTAACTAGTCACCTTTCCAAAATATCGTTTGAAGGCACCTTAGACTTTTAGGGTACTTTTGTTCAGGATGGTGGCAAGCAGCATTGACTGTTGAAGTCAATGCCAAAAGATGTCTAAAAGTTTGGTGAAAACAGCTATGATGTTAAAATAATTCGTTTCATTGAAGGATATTTCCACCAGTTTATGTGATGGAACAACATCGCCCGACGATCAAATTGCCACGCCTTCCGCCCGTCCTCCC
>NC_090247.1:26113639-26156139 GCF_037325665.1 Littorina saxatilis
TAACCGCTACGTCCTCTTCGACAACAGAGAAGAACTGAGCCCCTACAAGAAGAGCAACCAGGTGGATCAACTGCTTGCCAAGGTACAGGAATTGGTCAGCAAGAACGGACGTCATTTCGAGCACGATCTTGCTTGGGAATTGATCAAGTCCATGAACGTGTTGAAGCGGATTGAGATGAGGAAGACACCTAATCCAGATATTGAAGTACATGCGCATACCGATCTGGAACACCACGCAGCTCAAGAGCCAAAAGCCAAGCACGAGTGGAGAGGACCTCGTGCCCGTAAATTACAGTTTAATTTAGTGGAAGTGGACACAAGTTCTATGTCTAGCTCAACAGGTAATCTGTCTCAAGGGAATCTGGACACCATGGACGGACACGTATACTCCTCCCAGGAGTGCGAAGCTTCTCAGGCACCAGTCAACGCACCCACATCTATATTGAGAAAAACCACTGCACAGAACAAACCAAGAGTACGTTTTAATAGCGTTGTAGGAGAGGAAGAATATCAGACAAGACTTACTGGTCTAAGTGGTCACAGCATTGATGCTGAGCCCTTGTGTCCTAGCAAGGAGCTCAAAGATGCTGAAACGAATGACAACATGCCAAGATCGACTGAGAATCCTGTAAGAAACTTACCAAGGAGACGTTTAAGCTGGGCTCCAGGTGATGGGATCGACTTTGCCAAGTTACCATCTAAAAGCATTATGCAACTGAAAGATTCAAAGCAAGTCGCTAACAGGTTAAAGCAATTCGAAGCAATTGCTAAGCAGGCCAAGCAGGCCACTCTGACATCAGAAGATATCGCCTCAAAATTCAAGATGAAACCACGTCGAGCTGACTCGTTCACACGTTCTGTGAGTGCAGAAAATAAGGACAGACCCACACTCGTAGGCAGGGTTCGAGAGCCAGGAGACATAGGACTGCGGACTACGAAGTATTTCTACAAACGTGAGGGAGACATTCGACTTGAGGAACAGGACTGGGCTCAGAGAAAACCATCGGAAACACCATCATCTCTGGCTACAGCACACGACCAGGGCTTGAACGACGAAAGCACTCCACCTGAACCCCAAAAGCCTCAAGAACAGTCTGAAAGAAAAGTTCCGGAAGTCCCGTCATATCCTCCCATACCACAAGCCCGCCACACACAAGACCTAAGACCCGAGCCAAACAAGCCTCCAGATTCGCCTGGAAGAAAAGTCCTTGAAACAATTTCAGATCCATTAATAACACAAGCTTGTGACAACCGAGACCTAAGCACTCAACTTGAATCAAGAGGTCCAAATGACAGATTTGACAGAAACCCTAAAGGGACCGTGTTAACGCCAGCAATAGCACAAGACCTCAAAACTCGTCGGATAAACACTCGATTTGAGACAACAGAATCTCAAGACACACCTGAACGAGAATCTTGTAAAGCAGAAGCTGCGGATCACGGCAGCTTTTCTCCATCAGAAGAATCACAGCACGAAACAACGCCGTACTCAGGACAGTCAGAAATGTCACAGCAGGAATCGCCCTCAAGCCCGCAGCATTCAAGTAACCTTGGGTCCCTGTTTCAACAGTTTGGGTTCACTAGAGGCGCAAAACAAGGATATGTACCAGAGATAAAGCTATCTGAGAGACAGCAAAAGATGCTAGAAGACCGTCTGAAAGAGAGAATAGCACAGGGCACTGCTGGTTCAAATGAAGAACAAGTAGAACAAAGTCTGAAAGAGAGAATAGCACAGGGCACGGCTGGTTTAAATCAAGAACAAGTAGAACAAAGTCTGAAAGAGAGAATAGCACAGGGCACTGCTGGTTCAAATGAAGAACAAGTAGAACAAAGTCTGAAAGAGAGAATAGCACAGGGCACGGCTGGTTTAAATCAAGAACAAGTAGAAGAGATAGAGAAAACCACGAGCATCATAGATAAGGCTGTTGAGGATGGACTGAACAAGTTCCTACTTAGGAATATGAATAATTGCAGCCTGATGTGATCTGAAAGAAAGAAACAACATACCAAAACTCAGACCAAATATACACGAAAGCGCCAAATCTGCCGTAATATATAACAATGGACGAGTCTGTCAAAGACTGCATGCACCTACAGACACTCTGAAATCGTTATTGCTTCAAATATTACCCAATATTGACGGACTGTGTGATGATATCTTCTGCTATGGTCTGTTGAGACAGTGATATCAAAATCGAGACCGGAGGTCGAGATTTTGATATCACTGTCGAAACAGACCAATAGCAGAAGATATCATCACACAGTCAGTCAATGTTAGATATATTGCTAATTCTCTGGACATTTTGTATTTACTGTAAAGAAATTACAAAAGTATTTGTCTCAGTTTTGGCTGTTCCATATCCCTCCCTCTGATTATTATTTCTTTTTGTTCACTCTTTTCTTGTACTTTTCAGTATTTTAAAATGTCTTTCCTTTCAAAAAGTCTTTAGTCACTTGCTCAACTAAATTCTGGGATAATTACATTTTCATATATATTTGTTTGTTTTTAAATTTAGGTGTTTTTGTTTTTGAAGTGGGGAAGCAATAAAGAGGTCGTCGATATCAAAACTGATATCGACGGAAATGTCGTCGATATCACTTTTGCACTGAGCTCAGTTTTGCCCAATTGACCAATGGAAATCCACGTAACATATGAAATAGCAATATTCCACCATGTTAGTGGAGCGAATGCAATGTTTGTCTCTGTTACATGATGGCACTGTTGTTGTTAACACTGATGAGCTGTCTGTATTTTAATTTCACTTTCTTCACACTGTTGAAGAGACTCCCACACGAAAGCACTCCACCTGAACCCCAAAAGCCTCAAGAACTGTAGTTGTTCATTTGTAATCTTCAACGGAGGACGCCTGGACTGTTCCACGAGATAACACATCGTTCGATTCTTTACTTGAGTAAATGCTAATAAATTGTTGTCGTATTACCTAACCTTACTTTTTTGCTCTTGTACCAATAAGTACCCTCATCTCTTGAAACACATGTTTTAGGCCTGCTGCAAAAGGGTTAAAGCTGAAGTCCACCCCTGAGAACAGGAAGTAGAATTAAAGTTGGACACTTGCTCAATTGTATCCAAGCAATCGCCCAAAAGGTAGACATAATATAAAAACAGGTAATCCCCCCCAAAAAACCAACATTCTTTTAAATGTTACTAATTTAGTCAGTGGTGTTTCTTGTGAAAAAAAATGAAACTCAAGATTCATATAAATATTAATTAATAAGGGCTTACCGCTTCCTTTCCTTTTTATTTATAACCTTAGCAATGCTTGAACTTGCATAAAAAGTATCTTTTAAAAACCCGAGGTCACTTTTAAGTACTGTTTCGCAGGCGTACATTTGAAGCATATTTGTTGCCAAAAAGGGTAGGGGTAATGGATAGTAGAACAAGAAGCAACACAGTTCAAAACACAGTCCTTTAATTAAGGGATATTAAAATTTTTCTGCTGTTTAATGTATACCTTACCTTACCTTAGACGCAACAAGGTTGTATAATGTCTTATCCCATTTACACGTTTAATTCCATGTTTTTATGTGTTCATGCTTGCAATTTGTCTTCAAAGGTGGGTACAAAGTTGTCGATTTTTGAATTTACCAGTAATTTAACTGTGTCTTTTGCTCTATTTTGTTCCTCACTCAAGCCTTCCAGGTGTGGTGATTTGATCTTTGATTTGTTTACATATCCACAATAGAGTCGTAGTTAATTCCTCAGTAGTGTTTTTGTTAAAGCATATTATACCTCACGGTCATGTTTAAGTCGTTAACTTAGAAATGTACAAGTTAAGTCCTATCTTTTTGTTGTAACTTCCTTGTCACTCCTTGAACTCACATAAACAAAAATCAATTTTTAAAGGGGTAGACTCGAGCCTCCAGCATTACTTCGGTTTTGCCTCGAAGTACCTTCTTTTCGTTTTAGAACATCTGGAAAACACTTGCTCGTTTTTGGGCATGTTCCCAAGTGGAAGGAAACGTTTTTTTCATGTAAAAGCCTGAAGAGATCTGAAGTGATGAACACTATCATTTGCCTTAGAAGGAATGCATCTTTAAAAGAACATTCTGTGCGTTGATTTTATTATTTTTAGGTATTTGCAAGTTCGGCAAAACACCTCAGCACTCTGTAGTTCCATTATCTTTTACAATTTTACATAAAGTCGTTTGATTTAGTTTTTACCTAGTCCCTTTATGATTTTTTTTGGGTGATTGTAACAATGAATTTCATCTATATTTGATCATATTCGTAACTCATCATAGTGTAATACTACTCTTATTGTATGATCATCATTGTCAAAATATCCTATTTGGACTTGATTATGGCAACAGATTACGATGTAATAAGTTAATTTTGTTACCATTACAGTTTAACCTCGTGTGATTGGTTGTAAAATGAGGACATTGTTGAAAGCAGAATCGTTTCCAATAACTGAATATTTTATATCATCATATCTTTTCTCTCTATGTCCATGTCTTTTGCTGTGAAAGTGTACGTAGTATGCTTGTGTGTGTGTGTGTCTGTGTGCGTGTGTGTGTGTGTGTATGTGTGTGTGTGGGTGTGTGTTTGTTTGTGTGTGTGTTTGTGTGTGTGTGGGTGTGTGTGTGTGTGTCTGTGTCTGTGTCTGTGTCTGTGTGTATGTGATGTTTTATATTTTTGTAGACAACGTTTGTCGTCTTACTAGGAATGGCATGAAATAAATCTAAAAGCTTGTGTTGCAGTTACATTTATTTGTACTTGAGCAGATTTCTATTGCTTTTGTTTCTTCTAATTTGTTGTTGTTGTTGCTTTAGCAAGTATTTCTTTAGTAAGTAGTAAAAGGTATCCTTCACATTATTATTACAGTAAATACTACCCATGAAACGAAACTTAACATATGCAATTTTGCGTTGGTTTTGCTATAATGCGAGATTTGTTTTGTCATAAGATATTGCTTATTCCATGGACACGATATACAATTGACTGTCACGAATGATGAGCTCCCATCAATGACACCAATCAAAACATTGGTAGAAAGAAGAATAAAATCCCTGTAAAAGGCTTTTACAAAAGGGTAGGGTTTGTTCGGCTACTCTGCCCAGCAAAGATGCTAAAAGACATTACGTGTGATGGGAGTGTCTTTAACAAAAGAAAGGAGTTTCATTCTTATTTCAATCATATGAATTTCTAGCACGGACTCTATTTAATCCAGAAGATCTTCTCAGGAGACGCTTGTCCCACCCCCCCCCCCCCCACCAAAAAAAGGTGATTAAAAACACACAACGTTCTAAAAAAACACCGTGATAAAGCATGTGCAGGGGTTAGTAATCACCAGAGTAGGCTGGTGTGCAAACATTGTAACTGGTACTCCTGAACTGATTAAGGTATTCAGTGCTTATGCACGCAATCATCACACAATTGGCCAAACTAGGCGAAGGAACTGAAGATAAGTGCAAAATGCACTACATAACCAGCCAATACAAATCTTCACTGACACTTGACTCGAAGGGTGTACAGTTACTTCACTTCGTAGCATGCATAATTTCACATAATGCTGAACGAAAGGTGCAGCGCATTGATGTCTATAACTTAATAAGACTCCGTATGACTCTCGGATATGTGCTGTCCATTGAGGTTTTCATGTTTAAAATTTAACTTGAATTACAAACTGTGAATAAATCGGTTCCCCTGATATACAGTGCACACCTGCGCTTGCACACGGAAACACACAGCCTGTTTTCAAATACACCGAATGACGCTATCAAGCATATCACATAGAAATAATAGATTCTGCGGATTGTTGTCATGCATGCATGCGACCAACACCTACACACACACACACACACAAACTCACACACACACACACTCTCACACACACACACACACACACATACACACACACATAAACTCACACACACACTCACACACGCACACACACACACACACACAGGAAGACACACACAGACACGCATGCGCACTCACAGACACACACTGACACACACACACACACACACACACATACAAACACACACACACACACACACAAACTCACACACACACACACACACACACACACACACACACACAGGAAGACACACACAGACACACATACGCACTCACAGACACACACTGACACACACACACACACAAACACACACACACAAACACAAACACACACACACAAACACACACACAAACACACAGGAAGACACACACAGACACACATACGCACTCACAGACACACACTGACACACAAACACACACACACAAACACAAACACACACACACAAACACACACACAAACACACACACACACACGGCTACTTTTTATCTACAAAATCTGCTATTGTTCTGATTATCTCGCGGATAGCTCGACCTGTGGTCGCATTTCATCGAGTTTACATTACCTTCGCATTATGTCATTAACACAGCTCGTACGTCCTATATACTGTTCAAACTTATATACGGCTAGAGAGCAGGGCTGCGTGGTGGGGGTGGGGGTGGGGAGGGCTTCAAGAATAATTAAAAGATTATCGTGCACCATACAAAAGTCTCATCCACTTGTTACTTTTTTATGATATCGATGAATGCTAGCAGATCTACAAAGCGTAGTGTACGAGGAGAATTGATAATCACAAGGAGAATTAATAATTGACATATTTTAATGAGTTTGATAAGTTCTTTCATTCCAAAGCTCAACTTGATTCGTTTAAAATGTACGTGTGTCTCTTCCAGTTTTGAACCAAGCCAAACGCAGTTCAACTTATTCAGTTGGACACCCTTTTAACCTCTTCTTGAAGACTTTTAGCAACTTTGAATCTTTGATTCGTTTTGATTACAGAGCAATGTTTGAAACCAAGACAAATGTTTTCACTCAGTTGTGTCAACAATTTGATGAAAACAAGCATAGCTTGAACAGAAGTCGTTTCATGGTATACTATTACTCCAGGAAGTTGTTTGTCATTGAAAAAAAGAATCACCTAAGGCTTCAGCTATAAACCCTTCCGTCCTTCCAATCTAACACGCTTATCGTAGTGATAAACAGCAATGAATTTTTAGAGCCTCAAAAACAGATCAGCTCCTTGAGTTTTTCGTTGAGGAGTTAAAAAAAAATTGCCAATGAAATACCAACTAAGAAATGGGCTTTGTTCCATTACCTGATAATAAACACTTGTGTGACTTCCCCAATGTTCGTAATGCACTACCTAGTGCAAAGATGAGTTAGTAGGTATGTATATTCCTTTCAGTTATTCTAAAATAATTGTTTTTGGCAATCGATAAAAAACGCAAAATGATTGTTGCTGAGTAAGCAGTTTTCACGCGCGTTCCATCGTTCTACTTGCATTTGTAGCAATAGGAAGCATATATCCATTTGACTTTGTATACTCTATAGTCTCTGGTCTGGTCGCATTGTTTGCTCAGTCTCTTTGTGGTCGGCTAATTGGATAATATGTAACGCGAACGTGAAGCGGAATATGAAATCCCTGAACACAAACATGACATGACTGTTACCACCCTTCCTTTGAATGTCTTTTCCTTCCCACATAACACATTGCACAAATAACAAGCGATCCTTCCAAAGTTTTTCATAAACCACAAGCACTCTGCCACTTATATGGTTTTTACCACACTTCAACTTAATTCTTAATTTATTCGGGCAACTGCAGCATTTCACTGGCTACTTTCTTTTTGCAAGATATAATGACAGCCTTGCCAGACTTTTGAATCAATAACTCCCCGTCGGTTGCTAGTCATCGACTTTTCATTGCATTTGAATCTCGTCGACACTATAATGTGACTAGAGGTCGAGAAGGAGGTTAGAGTAGGCAAAGACGATAAGTGATTTTTGTTTGAAGGCAATACAAAAGCTTTTGTTTTATTATAAAAGGGGATCAATTTGGGGCAACAAAGAAAGAAACTCCTTCACAACCTCAATCATTTTCACCTTTTGGCCAATGCACCTATTCAGATGTGATTCTTAGTTATGGAGTTTGACCTTGTAAATATTAAGCCCGTATCATACTGCAGTTCCGTGAACTCCTTAGTCGTGCAGGTTCAACGAAACACTAGTTTTATGTCGATGCACAGTGTAAATAGGTCAGATGACTAGAACACAGATTGTTTGCTGTACCCACTTGCGGCGAGTATCTGAAGCTGTTGTGAGTGGTGGTGTAGGAGTGAAGGGGACCGGAGTGAAGTATGCACTACACCAAAACCGTGCTTTACGGGTTGTCGTATTTCCCCTTCAACAGCAGTTACTGGACACGTAAAAAGTAGTTGATACGCCACTTTGGAGACGTTTTCTGGTGAATTTAACCTACAGAATTCGAAGAGACATTTACTGTGTCTAAGCCAAGAAGCCCACAACGTACGCACACCCAGGACGACTTCCTAAATAGTGGCTGGGTCTGATCCATTTTTCTGAAAGGTAAGCAAACAATTCAATCATACATTGTGCAAGCCGTTTTCTTTAGGGCAAGGAGAAGGATTTATTTATAAATATGAATGTTATAGGTGCTTCACTGTTGAAGGGTAACGTTCAGGAAACTGAGCCACACAATAAAAATGTCCCCCTCCCTTCCCCCACCTTGCCTTCTACTTCCTTTGCTTTGCCTTATATGCCCATTTGTGACGGAAGGGTAAAAACAACTACTGTTTTCTGACTCTGAATATGTGTGTGTGTGTGTGTGTGTGTGTGTGTGTGTGTGTGTGTGTGTGTTTGTGTGTGTGTGTGCGTGGGTGCGTGTGTGTGTGTTTGCGTGTCTGTGTGTGTGTGTGTGTGTTTGTGTGTATGTGCGTGGGTGCGTGTGTGTGTGTGTTTGCGTGTGTATGTGTGTGTGTGTTTGCGCGTGTGTGTGTGTGTGTGTGTGTGTTTGTGTGTGTATGTGCGTGGGTGCGTGTGTGTGTGTTTGCGTGTGGGTGCGTGTGTGTGTGTTTGCGTGTGTGTGTGTGTGTGTGTGTGTGTGTGTTTGCGTGTGTGTGTGTGTGTGTGTGTGTGTGTATGTATGTGTGTGTGTGTGTGTGTGTGTGTGTGTGTGTGTGTGTGTGTGTAATGTTTTGTATAGTGTGTGTGTGTGTTTGCGTGTGTGTGTGTGTGTGTGTGTGTGTGTGTATGTATGTATGTGTGTGTGTGTGTGTGTGTGTGTGTGTGTGTGTGTGTGTGTGTGTGTGTGTGTGTGTGTGTGTGATGTTTTGTATAGTTGATGCTGATGGTTTACCAGGAGCATATTTAAATCTGACTTTACAAATGTTATGCAAATCAGCCTTTATCTGTAAACAATTATGAGGTCAGCAAATAATACACTTTTTTTCTGAATTTTTTATAGCGTGATATCGCTTTCCGTGAGAGTAATAGTACCCAATATTGACGGACTGTGTGATGATATCTTCTGCTATAGTCTGGTGAGACAGTGATATCAAAATCGAGACCGGAGGTCGAGATTTTGGTATCACTGTCGAAACAGACCAATAGCAGAAGATATCATTACACAGTCAGTCAATGTTAGATATATTGCTAATTCTCTGGACATTTTGTATTTACTGTAAAGAAATTACAAAAGTATGTGTCTCAGTTTTGGCTGTTCCATATCCCTCCCTCTGATTATTATTTCTTTTTGTTCACTCTTTTCTTGTACTTTTCAGTATTTCAAAATGTCTTTTCTTTCAAAAAGTCTTTAGTCACTTGCTCAACTAAATTCTGGGATCATTACATTTTCATATAATTTTATATTTGTTTGTTTTTAAATTTAGGTGTTTTTGTTTTTGAAGTGGGGAAGCAATAAAGAGGTCGTCGATATCCAAACCGATATCGACGGAAATGTCGTCGATATCACTTTTGCACTGAGCTCAGATTTGCCCAATCGACCAATGGAAATCCACGTAACATATGAAATAGCAATATTACCTGAAATGATAGCTTGGTTAAAGGCACAGTAAGCCTCCCGTAAACCATCACAGATACTGTCAGGCTTTTGCACACAGTACAAACACCCTTTCATTTAAACACTCACCGCTTGAGAACATCCTAGGTGCCCTCCGTAAAGAGCGAACAATTTTCAAAGAATTTATTTGTGCGTGGTTTATCTTACCCCTGAGCCATCGTGAACCCGTGTGATCCAGTTTCCCTTTTTCACAATGTAGTCGTCAGTTAGTAATTTGAATGCGACTCGATGTGAGCTTATCTGCAATAGCCGTTATTATGTACCTCTGACTATGCACGAAACAAACGGCTGTGGTTCACAAGAACTCTAGCGATGGCTTTTGACTGTTCAGAGGAAGTTGGCGATAGGCATAAACCGTCGTCTGCTACGAGAACCACGACCTTGCGTGACCCTGCTTCCGGGCTTTTCTTTTTTCAAACTTTCAAAACTTCGAATTGTATACGTACTGATCTTGTCTTGATGAAAAAAGAATTCTTTTATGATTTAAGAATGTTTGTTTAACAAGCTGTCAATTTATTATTTAGATTTTAAAAGTTAGGTCTAGCGCCAAAACACACCACGGTCCGATTATCTACTAAGACAATCCGCAAAATTAATTCTTTAAAAATTGCTCGCTCTTTACGTAGGGCACCTATAGGATGTTCCCGTTTGGTGAGCGTTCAAATGGAAGGGTGTTTGTACTATGTGTAAAAGCCGCCTGACAGTATCTGTGATGGTATACGGGAGGCGTACTGTGCCTTTAAGTATATCGTGACCCATAAAAATGCCATCCACGAAATGCTGATACCTTCTACATGTGTTCAGCGAGTAATTCAATATGTAAAGGTTACACACTCCGAGTTCTGAATATCGTGCATATTTTCCCTAGGGTTGATTTTCAGGTATTACCGAGCCTCTGGCGAAGTAATACCTGAAAATCTACCCTGGGGAAAATATGCAAGATATTCAGGACGAGGTGTGTAAGCTTTTTATTCCTTGACCACGACGTTTTCATCAAAAACACCAACTTTTCCAACACAATCCTGCTCTTGCCTTTTTCCTTTAACCGAGACCTTCCACAAAAACAATATTCATGCGCGGAGCTAGTTCTCTTCCCCGCATCAATTGCTGGATTTGAACAACAACAAATTGACAAAACAGAATGCTTACAGTTTCATTTATAGTTTTCTCTTGTCAAAAACGCTTAGTTAGATAATGATTTTTCTGCTGAAATTGATCCACGATTAGTTTGTTCGAGAGTTACCCGCCTTGAACCCTACACGGTGAGCTTTGGCCCGATGCTGCTTGTCGAAGACGCTTTCAGATTGAATATTAACAGCTAAGTGTAATTGTACTGCTTCAACAGCACAGTTTGGATAGTTAACAAAATGACGACACTTGTCAGCAGTACTTTACCTAACGAAATTGGCTTAGCATGACTGGAAATGAACTGAATGCGTCTCTGTAAATGACGATAGGATTATCGACAAGCAAAGTTTTCCCCCTTTTTTCTTTCATTTTTCTCAAAAATGTTTTTTTGTGTGGTTTAATTATGTAAATATTTGGTAAAATATAATTTGACATTGTTGTCCTAGTTGAGCAAGTGGACATTTATAGTTTGAATGGCTTTTCGTCATTTATCTTTAACAAATAATAAAGGTGTTTCTAGTCAGTACGTTTTAGAAAGGCGACGAATCGTGTTTGGAGAGGAATATTATTTCTTTTGCGACCAAGATCGATTAGCAACGAAAGAAGTGCCTCGATTATTATGAAAATACCCAGTAATACGCTGAAAAATCACCTCCTCAGCTAGCAGAGACAAAGAGGCAGGTCATGTGATAATCAGTAAATATGAGCTTTAGTTTGTGCAAGATCATTGGACAAAGTCTACAGTCCGTAAATCAAATGGTTTAACTTTTAACTTCTCGCCACAATGCGTTTCAAATTACCCACTTGGTGTTGCAGGTACACAACTGCCTGTATGGGGATTGCCCTGTTCCCGGTTTTATTTACTCCTTGTGTTTAAGTCACCCATTGTATACGAGTTGTTTTTCATGCATCTTGTCTATTAGATAACCTCAGAGAGAACAGTTTTGAAAGTTAAGATCAATTCTAATTCAATTTTACCCTTTCTACGGATGAGCTGAGAGGATCACGTAAAAGTCGTACAATTTGACCTGCACACTGGAATCTTTGTGCAACGATTATGCGTTAACTAATAGAGATGTGCACCGAATGTGAAGTAATGGGCGAGCATATGAAGATATTATTAGCATTTAGGTGATTAGTATTTGTTGCGTCTTTTTATGTTTGTCAGATGATCATACATTGCTTCAGACACTCGAGATCTAACTCAACACACCGTTTGTATGTATCTTACATACTTTTATTTCCGGACGTGCCCAAAGTCTTGCACAGACGAGAGGTACATGTACAATATATGTATATATGTGTATATAATGCCTGGATGGCATTTGTGCAGATGCCTCTGAATCCAAGACTTTTTCCACACAAACAATGTCGTCTGATACTCATCGGAAAAACCGGGAATGGCAAAAGCAGTACCGGAAACAGCATTCTGGGCAAAGACGCGTTCCAGCCTCAAGTTGGAATCAACTCTGGCACCCAAACAGGAAGTCTGCAAGTAACTCAGAGAGGGGGTATCGAGATTCAGGTAGGTCAATCTCAAGAAAAGGAAACTTTTTAGCATCCCACATTGACTTCTTAGTCACAACGATACATCATATTATTTTTATGGCCCTAGATAGAAAATTATTATTGACCACGTTAGCCGTATTTGTAATAATACATATTTGGTTTTAACTGAAAGTTTGCAACCATGGTATTTCTTGCTACCTCCATGATTATGCATATGCTATATAATCATGAATACGACTTCTTCTATTTTTCAAGACAGTTAATTTTTAAGTTGCACCCAAAATCTTTTTAACATTATTTGACTGTGCTTCACCTCAATGGAGATTGAAGCTCACATTATGATGAGGGCAGGAGATTCAAAGTTCGCCCAACATGAGACATGTTAGGGGTTTTACAAGTCTGTACTGATGCCAAGTTTATTGTGGTGTGTGAACTGAACAAGGAAAACATACATGGGTACTAAGAAGTGTGAGGCTTTTGTATTCCAATACAAATGGGGAAAAAATAACCTGATGTTAGTTATGATGACAAGATACACAGCGACAGTAATGATGAACCCTTTCCAGAATTGTCTACATCCAATTTGCAAAGGTGTGATAGGGTTGTCATTTTGTGTATGCGATCCAGCCATTTACACAAGCCAAAAGTGTGATAGGGTTGTCATTTTATGTATGCGATCCAGCCATTTACACAAGCCAAAGGTGTGATAGGGCTGTCATTTTGTGTATGCGATCCAGCCGTTTACACAAGCCAAAGGACGTGGTGCAGACCCCACAACTCTTGATATAATTTCGAGAAAAAAAACCACCCTAACGAATTTAAAATGTGTAAAAGTATCGCCCCAAGAACTCATCATTTGAATGTACCATATTGGATCACCAAAATAGGATCCTATTATTGACGCGTGTATTGTACCAATCAGGGATGAATGAATAGACTGTTAAAAGCCACAGAACTAAACAAAAACAATCCTAAAACAAGCCAATGCCAAACAATGTCCTCGTTGATCTGATTTCAATCCTTTTTATCAACAGGTAATGGACACACCAGGACTTCACGATACAGAAGTAGGAGACAAAGTTATCTCGGAACGAATCACAAGATCTTTGCTGGCTATACACCCGGGTCCCCATGCTATCCTCCTCTGCCTGTCATGTGACGTTCGTTTTACCGAGGAAGAAGTCAACGTGAGTACCATGTCATCATGCATTTGGTTTTACATACACGAGACAAAAATAGATAGAAAAAAGTAGTTATCAGAGGTTGGTCGTCTAAGTTTAGGAGAGAGAACAAGAACAAGAACAAGCACAAGAACAAATCTGTAATTGTCTAGGGCCGCAGCCCTTTACAAGAATGGTAAAATAACGGTAATGGTATGCACAATTATACATTATAATCACTCATAAAATTTAACAATACATTAAAACCCGTGTCATTTTTGACATATTACTGAACCTGATTTATATTGTCGAAGGTTAAGAGAGAGAGAAAGAAAGAAAGAGACAGAGAGACAGAGATTCCGAGAGAGAGAAAGAGAGAGAGAGACAGAGACAGAGACAGAGACAGAGACAGAGAGACAGAGAGTCCGAGAGAGAGACAAAGAGAGAGAGACAGAAAGAGAGAGAGAGAGAGATTAGAGTGAGACAGAGAGGTAGCGAACAGACACAGAGATATCGGCCGAACTAATGTATGACCAATGCATGATCAACCTCTAATTTAGACGAGTTTTTGTTGCCAGGTTTTTAACGCCCTGAAGGAGATCTTTGGAAAGAAAATGACGTCATACCTGATAGTGGTCTTTTCAAAATTCGATGTCTTCAATGGGAACAGATCTGCCTTTGAGAAGCAGGTATGGACCAACACTAATCTTGGAGACTGTTTTTGTTGTTGAGATAATGTGTTACTCAAAAATTATTTTTCCATTTATTATTTTTACAGTGAATAGAACAAAACCAAGCAATACAGGCTTTCGTATAGGGAAATCATAAACAGTGAGTCTGTATTTAAGAAATTAATAAATAAATTGATGTCGTGAGAACAAGCTTATATTTGGCCTGAAGAATGAGATGATGTTTTCTGGAAAATAAACCATGTTGCAAAGCATGAGCAGAAAGAAGTCTGTGCACTTGCATTCGTCTGTGTGAGTTGATATGATACAAATTGTTTAAACTTCATCACTTTGTTTTTCTGTGTTGCCCCCAGCTGTCCAAATGCACAGAGCTGAACAACGTTCTGGCGCAGGCCCAAAGGCGCTACGTCCTCTTCGACAACAGAGAGGCACTCAGCGCCTACAAGAAGAGCGAACAGGTGGATCAACTGCTTACCATGGTACAGGAAGTGGTCAACCAGAACGGATGTCATTTCCGACACGATCTAACCCCTGAACTGATCAGGTCTATGGATGTGTTAACAAGGGTTGAACTGATGAGAATACGCGGTCAAGATACCAAAGAAAGAAACGCCCATACTCGCCTGGAGCACCGAAAAGCTCAGGCGCAAGAAGCTACACCCGATTGGAGACAGTTTCATGCACAAAATGAAACAAGACTGCGATTTGATCTGACAGAAAAGGATACACGCTCCTTTTTTGACGAAACCGGAAATTTGCCTTCAAGCCAGCAAGATACTGCTGACGGACGTGTGTACGATCCCACAGAGGACCAGACTGCTCAAGTCTCGGACGCCACACCTACACCTAAGCTGAGAAAGTCCCTTGCGAAGAACAAAGAAACAGGACAGTTTCACAGAGTAGTAGGAAGGGAGGAATGCCAGCGAAATGGTCCGAGCCGTCACAACACTGAAGATGAGCACTTGCGTACAAACAGGGAGGATCAAGTTGCTGAAACGGATGAACTCACATCAAGATCACTTGAGAGTCCTGCATCGAACATGCCAAGGAATCGTTCAAGCTGGGCTTGTGGAGATGGAGGAAGGGGAAACTCGGCTGGGATGCAGTCCAAAAGCATAATGCAACTGAAAGAGTCCAGACAAGTTGCCAACAGACGAAAACTGTTCGAAACGATGTCCAAGCAACCCGCTCTGACACAGGAAGAGATTGCGTCAAAATTTAAGCTCAAACCACGCGGAGCGGACCCATTGAATCGTAACGACAACAAGGGCCCATCCTCGCAGGCGTATGAGCACAGACCCACTCTCAAAGGCAGGTCTCGGGAGCCAAGAAACAGAAGAGTGAGTTCACCGCAAGATTACTATAAACATAAGGGAGACACTCAGCCTGGAAAACATGATCATGAAGACAGGCCACAGAGAAAACAATCGGAAATGGCGGAAAACAAGGACTCATCCACTAAGACACCCGAGTACAGACCCACCCTTGAAGTCAGGGCTGGGAGGCCAGGGGACACAGGAGTGAGAGCAGTGCAGGATGATTACAAAAGCCAGGGAGGCACTCGACCTGAGCCTCTTGACTCTCAGGATAACCCTCGGAGAAAACTATCGGAAAAACAATCCACTCTGGCTACAGCACACGACCAGGACTGTAACGATGGAGGCACTCAACCTGAGCCTAATAAGCCTCAAGAGCGGCCTGAAAGGAAAGTCCTGGAAGTCTCATCACATCCGCCCAATGGACAGGCTGGAAACAACCAAGACCTAAGCGCACAACCTGAGCCAAGAGGTTCCTTTGACAGATTTGACAGAAACCCTCGAGTAACTTCATTTATTCCAGCATCCGCACAAGAACCCTACAGTCATGAAAGTAATACTCACCAGGAGTCAAGGAAACCGCAAGACACACATGAAAGAAAATCTCTTGATGCACCAACGGCGGCTCACTACGGCAAATATCCCCCAGAAGATTTGCAGAACGAACCAACATCACATCCAGAACAACCACAACAGTCTCAGCAGGAATCTCCTTCAGCCCCACGGCGTTCAAGTAACCTGGGGTCTCTCTTTCAACAGATCGGGTTCACAAGAGGCGCAGGACAAGCATACATACCAGACATCAAGTTATCTGAGAGACAGCGACAGATGCTAGAAGAACGCCTGAAAA
This sequence comes from Littorina saxatilis, assembly GCF_037325665.1. Taxonomy (NCBI): domain Eukaryota; kingdom Metazoa; phylum Mollusca; class Gastropoda; order Littorinimorpha; family Littorinidae; genus Littorina; species Littorina saxatilis. The sequence goes on from NC_090247.1 coordinate 26,130,213, forward strand.
AGAGGATCGCACAGGGCACCGCGGATTTGAACGAAGAGCAGGTAGAAGAGCTCGGGAAAACCACTAACACCATAGATAAGGCTGTTCAGGATGGACTGAAAAAGTTCCTTGTTCAGAATATGAACAATTGCACCCTGATGTGATCTGAAAAACCGAAAAAGGCCAAAACACGGACATAACCCACACAACATAACGTTGCAAGTGCCGAACCTGCTTTAATTTGTAGGAATCGGTTAAAACAAACACTCTGAAATTGCTACAGCTGCAGATGTTGCACTACTCAGAACTCAGAACTCAGAAAGTGTATTGATTCGGCCAACTGACCCGTTACATCTGATACATATCTAACATGACTGAATACCTCTCTCTTTCACTCTCTCTCTCTCCGACTCACTCCCACACTCTCTCTTTCTCTCTCACACACACACACACACACACACACACACACGCACGCACACATACACACACGCACAGACAGACAGACACACACACACACACACACACACACATACACACACTACATGACTAGAGTAGTGAATACAATGTTTCTTTCTATTTTTCTTTAACATAATGTTTGTCGAACGACTGATGAGCTGTCTGTATTCAAAACTGACTTTGACTTTCATTTGTAATCTTATGTGAAGGACGCTTGGGCACTTCCGTAACATAACGCATGGTTCGATTTTGTACTTGAGTTCATGCTTACAAATTGTTGTCAATTACCTTACCCTACCTTTTGGTTCTCTTGTACTGTAAAAAAATCATTTCATTCGTCTCTGGGCCCGCATGTTTTAAGGCTGTTTGCAATGGACTCAAGTAATACTTCTTTTTACATTTAGTCAAGTTTTGACTAAATGTTTTAACATAGAGGGGGAATCGAGACGAGGGTCGTGGTGTGTGTGTGTGTGTGTGTGTGTGTGTGTGTGTGTGTGTGTGTGTGTGTGTGTCTGTCTGTCTGTCTGTCTGTGCGTGTGTGTGTGTAGAGCGATTCAGACTAAACTACTGGACCGATCTTTATGAAATTTAACATGAGAGTTCCTGGGCATGATATCCCCAGACTTTTTTTCTTCTATTTTTTGGATAAATGTATTTGATGATGTCATTTCCGGCTTTTTGTAAAAGTTGAGGCGGCACTGTCACACCCTCATTTTTCAATCAAATGGATTGACATTTTGGCAAAGCAATCTTCGACGAAGGCCGGACTTTGGTATTGCATTTCAGCTTGGAGGATTACAAATTAATTAATGAGTTTGGTCATTAAAAAAAATGAAAATTGTAATTAAAATTATTTATTTTATAAAACGATCCAAATTTACGTTCATCTTATTCTTCATTATTGTTTGATTCCAAAAACATCAATATGTTATAATTATGTGGATTAAAAACAAGCTCTGAAAATTAAAAATATAAAAATTATGATCAAAATTAAATTTCCGAAATCGATTTAAAAACAATTTCATCTTATTCCTTGGCGGTTCCTGATTCCAAAAACATATAGATATGATATGTTTGGATTAAAAACATGCTCAGAAAGTTCAAACGAAGAGAGGTACAGTAAAGCTTGCTAGGCAGCACAGCGAAACCACTACCGCGCTAAACAGGCTCGCCAGTTTCACTGCGTTTTGCATGAGCGGTGGACTACGGTCATTGTTAAAAAATGCAGTGCGTTCAGTTTCATTCTGTGAGTTCCACATACTAAATGTAGTATTTTCGCCTTACGCGACTTGTTTCTGTTTAGATGCATCTTCTTTTCATGTTTGACCGTCTTGACAATGGCGTGTATTGCTTGTTTTCAAGTTGAAGTATGCGTTTCTCTCATGTAAAAGCCTGGAGAGTCTGTTTGTAATGCACACGATCATGATTGTTTTGTTTGTTGATTGCATTACTTTTATGTTGGTATTTGCTAGCTTGGAACTCCTCTTATCTTTATGTGTGGAAGATACACTATTCACTCCATTACCTTTCAAAGTTTGTCCTAATGTCCCTTCAATGTATTTTTGCAATTTGTTAAATGCACAATTTCGTTGTTAAATCGTCTTAATGAGTATACTTAAGTTTTGTTTTGTCTTCAGAACTATTCATAATGTAATATCAATTTTACTATCTGGCCATTATTATCCAAATATCGTAATTACCCAGATTTTGACATGCATAAGGACTTCCCTCTTGCTCGTGGACTGGTTGCAATAATGCAGCAATGGATCACAGCATAACCCTCGTTAATAAATCTCCCCCTCTCTCCTTCGACGAAAGTTTGCGCGTGTGTGTGTGTGAGTGTGTGTGTGTGTGTGTGTGTGTGTGTGTGTGTGTTTGTGTGTGTGTGTTTGTGTGTGTGTGTGTGTGTGTGTGTGTGTGTGTGTGCTTGCCTCTTCCTTGTTGTTTTGTTCGTTCGTTTATTTATTTGGAGACAACCTTTGTCGTGATGCCAAGAAAGACATGGAATAAATGTAAAAGCCTGTAAGGCAGTTTTAAACATTTGAATCGTGTGTTTGGGCAAAAGTCACTTGTGTCTTCTTTTTAAGAATTGATTCGTCAGAAACGGTTAATATAACAGCAAGCAGTCAAGGCGTTGATTAATATAATGTGATCAAGTGGAGGGGTAGTTTTATCCCACCTAAAAGCCTAGACAGATCTGAGATTGTGAGCCAAACCGTTTTCACAGGATTGAATGTGCCTTTCATCGTTTCTGTTAGTTAGTTGCACCAACCGTGTATTATAGACAGTGCTCACAAAAGCAGACACTAACGATTTGTGTGAAATGCACTGCACAAACGGTATCCAGATCCGCACTCAGTGACACTTTATAGGACAGGTTTCATTTTCTTCGTTTTATATCATGCTTGATATTATTATCCTGCGCATTTATATTTACTCAGCAAAAGGTACAGCCATTATGATTATTTAATTGCTAACCCCGAACATATATTTCTTGCATAAAACATCAATGCGCGCCTATTTGATGTTTATTATGAATACGATACTTATTGCACACACACACACACACACACACACACACACACACACACACACACACACACACACACACACACACACACACACACACACACACACACACACACGCATACGGTATCACATTTGAAAAAAAGCCAGTCATTGAATCATTTCAAAGGCTTGGAAATTGCTATGAAAGCGCCGATAAAGAACGCCTCTCTGTGCCCTTTCAGCTTGTGAGCATAAACTTTGGTATATCGAGGACAGCTATAATGAATGTTTGATAATGGCTTTGGCAAGACTTGGCAAGGCAAGTAGCATGGCACTCATGGAGTGCAAATCACTGTGGTTTGCACGAATATTCTTTTTTCCGAATAAAATAAATGTACACAAATTAAGGTCAGAGAACTATGGTGTTGGTAAATGTGGCGGCGAGGCGACCCCTCCCCCCCTCCCATAAAGAAATCTTGTCAGGCAAGTCTGAACTCTTTGCATGAGAAAGGTTTAAGCCCTATTAGAAATTATTTAAAAACAAGAGGCATACATAGCCGCCAGGACTCACTTATAAATCACAAGTTTATCCACCATAACATCTGGTATGACCTAATGTTGAACTAATCGATTTGTTTGTTTTGCGACAAGTTTTTTTGTTTCACTGGTGCATTGTCTGTTGCGCGGAACACTAACTGCTCCGCGGTGTACGTATTGTCTTTGTTCCGCCATATGAGACGCGCAAAGAATTGTGGGATGTCAATAAAATTAAATTGTTTTGGCTAGGATGTATGTAAGTGTAGTTTACATAATGATTTATGAATAAACAAAACATTCGGAAATTAAAAATGCAGTGCTTATAAGATCTTGATTTTGTCTATTACCATAGAACATCTGGTGCATGTAAGGTGGTTCTGTAATATCGTCAAATATTAAAGTTTGCTACACCACACACACACACACACACACACACACACACACACACACACACACACACACACACAAACACACACACACACACACACACACACACACACACACACACACACACACTCAAGCATGGTCGCACGCACGCACCGACGAATAACACACACAAACACGTACACACACACACACAAACGTGCTACTGTATGGTTAGTATTTTTATCTGAAAGTAAATATAAAAAAATGTAATCAAACACTTGAAATTGCATCAAGCATGGTTGGTTGACACAAATCTATATTTGGAGTCGAATATATCATCGTCCTTCAGTTTAAGTTCTGCAATTTTAAAGTGAACAAAATCCAAAATGGGTGCTCTTAAGCGTGAAGCGGAGATATAATATTTGATAGTCTAGTTCTTTGTTTCTAGAATTCATGAGTTGGGTCGAAATATCTGTGAATGTATTGTTTTGTCAATAACAAACGTTCCAACAACCTACCTTTCTTGTTTTTTTAATTTATAATTCATGAGGTAAAAGCTTGCAAGACGAAGAACGTGAAACGCGTCATTTAAACTACAGAGCTTTCCGAACATTCATACCAGGGCCGGACCAAATGATTTGTAAGGGGGGGGGTTCCTCCATTTTTTTTTGGGGGGGGGGGGGAAATCAGCGAAGTGGCGAAGCCACAAGCGCGCGCCTGCTTTGCAGGCGCGCGAACTAGGGGGTCCCGGGGGCATGCTCCCCCGGAAAATTTTTGAAAAACGGTTAAAATCTGTGCAATCTGGTGCATTCTGGGCCTTGTTTTGAGGGTTAAGAGCAGCATTGTTTTGGTGCTAAAACTAGTAAAAAAATAAACCCATTCAAAGCAAGGTACATGCTTTTTCCAGGGGTGGGGTTCCCGAACCCCTGGAACCCTCCCCTGGGTCCGGCCCTGCATACTGACATACAAGCACAAAGGACCTTCGCAATACTAGCGCAGCTGAATTGTTCAAACCTTTTAGGAGCCAACGTGTTAACGTACAATATTACCTGGGGGAACATATTCAATTACTTTTTTGTCATTAAAAAGTCAGTGTTAGCAACTGAGTAAAAGGAGCATAACCCGCCAATCAACTGTCTCATACATTGCCTTCTTAGGTGCCCACTTCGGCTTGGGGTTAAACTAGTAACGTCACCCTCCAAAATATATGTAAACTTGTTTTTAGAAAGTCAAATTATACCGAATTAAGCAATATCATTATATAGCCTACAAAGACGGCGATTCCCGATCCATTGTGTCTATACTTATCCTTATTTGCCCCTAATAGCAGAGGAACTCGATGGAATTTGCTAGAACCCGCATTCGATTTCCTAAAATCAAATTGGTTTCGTAGCTAGCTTACCCGACAGCACTCAACATATATGACAAAACATAATCATGACCCGTCACTAAATAAGCAACTTAGCCCGTTCCGTAGTCATTTCAAGAAGTATCAAATAACACGGATAATGTTTCAGTAAATCACTGCAAGTGCGGCTCAGTTACGGTACATCAAATGTACCTGAGACTTCTCAATGTTAAATTCGAGGGAAAACATTTCCAAACGGTACCGGCGGGTTGAGGACCTTTAAAAAACACACCAAAGGAGACAGGTATGTTCGTCCGCATTATCATATTTGTCAATACAGGTATAAAGTATATCCGACACGTTCATTTCTTTCTCTCTCTTTGACTGTGTTGCTTGGGCACCACAGAGAGATACAAACGACACACAACGTTAGGCTCATATGATAATAATATACAATCAACATTTGTTATTACAATCGTGAATACATCTCTTACATTTAATACAACATCAGTACTCCTTAAAAATAAAAGTCAGGCTTAGCGAGGAAAAGTTTCCACGGAGGATTCCAAAGGAAGATCATATGAAATTGTTGCTACTACGATGGATCAACTTTTAAAGACGACGGCAATGCAAGGGTTTGTCATACTCTTTCTTTGGTTCTTCGCCTCGACTGAGTCATCAACTGGTAAGTAGTCAAGGTCACTTCAACTGTTCAAAACATAAATTTGTTTAAACATTTTCTTTTTAGCCGGCTTACCATCGTGTTTTTGGAATGTGAGGAAACCGCATTTGTGTATATATTCATAATTATAGAACAGTTACTCACTCCAAATTCGTCACCTTTCTTTCGCATACCCTCAGAACGTTTAAAAACTTAGAAATACATTTTAGACTTATTTATCAGACCCGAAATTCTTTACAGAAGTAATAAGAAATAAAATCAACCAATTATGGACTAGGTACATAGCTACGTCCTCCTGGTCACGGAGACATTGTTTTTAGGAAAAATAATCCCATGTGAGCAGTAAGCAGTAAAGATGTATTGATAGTGTAAAAAAAAAAAAAAATTACAATTAAATTTTTCTACTTAAAATTTCAAACTCAAAAATTACAAACACTGATCCAGGACAAGTTGTCTTTCTAAACATTTTCCCAATCAATATAACGTGATTCACAAATGTTCTTATCTTGTTACTACAACTTGTATCTTGATACCCACATATTATATCCTGCATTTTAAACTTAACCCTTAATCAACTATTTTCCTCTATCCAATTTTCTATCTTAATCCAACAAAACGTTACAGGTATATACTCATAAAGAAAATGTTTAACAAAATCAACTTCCGCACGACATATTCAACCAACATCTATTATTCTCTCTGACTTGCATTTTACATAATACATTATTTGTTGGATAAATGTTATGTAAAATCTTCCATTGCAATTCTCTTAACCTCACTTCTATGGAAACATAGGCAAGGGACCAAATATCCTCATCTACTTGTACACCAAACTTCCTCAACCAAAAGTTATATACACAAAGTTTTTCTACAGCAGTAATTACACTTTTATTTTCTATCATTTTTCTCGTTTGGCTTATTTTTATCGTAATTATACAGGCTACCATCAAACAACTGCTTATCCAGCTGTACAACAAAATGCTTTTTTTCAATCCAATTAATCCATAATTTGGGAAGTGCATTTATTAATGCCCAGTAATCCAATACAATATTTGCATTGTTTTTTCCAATTTGTATATATACCTCTGCTGCAGACATTAATCTCTTTTCTTCGACTATAAACAAATCACTTACTCTTTCAATCCCAGCTTTTTTCCAATAGGAATAAAACAACATTTTCCCTTTGTACCGAATGAAATCATTACTCCACAAAATACACTGCCGAACTAAAGTTAAGGGCCAGAAGAAGAATCATCTCTCATAACACAACAAATCAAAGCAACACCTTCAACCCTTGAAATGTTTTAATACGACATGTAACCGTTCGAGTCATGTAAACAAAATCACCAACAAAGAAATTTTATTTGCGCAGCAACCGTCGGAAGTACCCCACCCCCCTTTCGAAAAGTGGCAAGAAAGTTCTGTCAGTTTGTTCAAGTTTAGTAACGGGTGTGGCCACCCTGGGCTGCAAGGCATTCACCGATCCGTGAGCGCATTGAGTTTACATGGTTCTGGAGCATCTGTTGAGGGATTGCTGTCCACTCCTGCTGCAGGAATCGGAAGAGCTGGTCCACATCAGCAGGTGGGGGGTGATTGTCCCTCACCCGGCGCCCAATGATGTCCCAGAGGTGTTGTATGGGCGCCAAGTCGGGGGATCGGGCTGGCCAGTTCATCCTCACAATCTGCTGACGCTGCAGAACATCTTGGACCACCCTAGCGCGATGAGGGGTCGCGTTATCGTCTTGGAGCATAGCGCCGGCACCCGTGGCTTGCAGTGTAGGGATGATTTGAGGCCTCACGATTTCATCCCTGTACCGCACGCCGGTAAGATTGCCTCTAATACGGTACAGGGGGGTCCTCCCGTGCAGATGGAAGCCAGCCCACACCATAACTGAACCGCCTCCATACCTGTCATGTTCCTGGACACAGGCATCGATCTGTACATCTTGGGCGCCCAGACCGAGGTCGCTCAACAGCACTTCCGGTAGTCTGGAAGCGTTGGTGGAGCCGCTGAATAACAGAGTGGCTCACTCCTAGCCGTCTGGAAACGTCTCTGCCAGACACGCCGTCCTGCGGCCATCCCAGCGCCCGTCCTCGATCCAATGTTGTCAGTTTCGTTCTTGGAGGCATGCTTACTCAGAGCTCTGGTGCGCGCCCCTAAATACCCATTCCTGTGCAACTTTCGTTGAGGAGTTTTCAGTATAGCCATGGTTTGCTCCTGCACAATGCCAAACACCGACTGCAATACTGCTTCTTCAGCTAAAGTCGAGCAAATTTTATAGGAAATTATCGTGTTTTGACAACATTTTCACTGCCCCTAAAAACGGTGTTGCTGAACTGCAATGCCTGCAAAACAAGGTCAGGCACGTGCAACAGTGAGACAGGCTTCTGGAAAACCCAAGTTGGCCATTTTTTCGTCATGCAGTGTTGGCATAAAAAATAACAACGGAAAGCTGCGCAAATCAGAGGCCGGCCCTTAACTTTAGTTCGGCAGTGTATGTTTATCAAAATTGTGTACATCAATACTATCATCTTGCAACCTAAACTTATAATTTAAATGTGTCCACACTACCCCCTGCCAAAATGGGCTTCCAATCATTGTCAAATTCAATTCCTTACTCGGTTTAACATTCAAATCAAAACAACCATCAAAACACATTAGTTGTTTGGTAATCTTTCGTGGAATCTTTGTAAAATTAAACATCAACAGTCCTACATAATAAGTTCTCTTTCAACTTTTTTTCTGTTCCTGCAGGGGGCGTAAGAAATTGTCTTGCTTACATCGATGTCTTCAACACATTTTTTGTGTTTATTTTGATGAATGATCCGAGTTCTATGTACTGTTGCGCACAGTATTCAGTCACGAAACGAAGTGTAGTAGCTAACATCTTGCAGACATTAGATATTATCGATAACGAAGTAGACAGGTGTTGATTTTACATTTCATTATCATCCAGTTTTCTTTCGCTATTTGTGCAGGTCTGTACTTTTCATTTCAATGCAAGATAATTTGTTAAACTGTTACGTCAAATGTCCTTCAGGCTGTGACAACGCTGAGATCGACCTGGTCTTTGTGCTGGACGCGTCCGGCAGTGTGGGAGAACCCAACTTCGTACTGGTGAAGAATTTCGTCAAAGATTTCCTCTTCATCGCCGACATTGACAACGGCAACGTGCGCGTGGGTGTCGTCATCTACAGCACTAAAGCCTACGTACAGTTCCATCTCAAAGACTACAACAGCAAACCAGCCATTCTCCAGGCCATGGACAATATTCCCTTCTCTTCCGGCAGTACCAACACAGCCGACGCCCTCAACACCATGAGAACACAAATGTTTACCAGAGCAAACGGCGAGCGTCCCAACGTTACCAACATCGCCATCGTGGTCACTGATGGTATCTCCAGCAGAAACCCCATTCCTGAAGCCGAACAGGCGCGAGCAGCAGACATCCACATCTACGCCATTGGTATCGGCCTGAGAGACACCACGGAGTTGGACGGTATCGCTAGCAAGCCAGCGGCCGAGAACAGCTTTGCTGTGCAGAAGTTCAGTGAGCTCCGAGCGATGAGAGATCAAGTTATCTCAGCCTTTTGTTCCTGTGAGTGTATTTGTTTTATAAGGTCTGTTGTTTTTTGTATTAGAATGTACGCTGTAAAGACCAGCTTTTGTTTGTTTGTTTTTGTTTGTATACTGTAGAGGTATCTATTTCATAGTTCCTTTAGTCACAGATTCTCTTCTGTATAGCCTACTACTAATCTTGTGTGGTGCTAAATTTCCTACCTACTTTTTCTGTTTTTGTTTGTTATTTGCTCACATTTTCAGCAATATAACCTGAGATTGTTGTTACTTTTATGTAAGAAGGAATTTGGTCTAATTGATGTTTGCTTGTTTTATTTAATATATCTTTCTCTGTGTACCACAGGTCACAAAGGTACCATAGCAATGGGTATATATTCAAGCAGAAGACTAGCGGACTATATAATTATATTGTCAGGCTTCACAGTAAACATTTTTCTGAAACTATTGCTTTATGCGTCGTTCTTGCAATCTTTTGCTGAAATGAAATGGTGTGCTGATAAAAGGATTTTCGTACCATTCCACAAGTAAAGCCAACCATACATTTCGCACATTAGTTTTTTGGTAATGTTTCATGGAATCTTTGTAAAGTTAAACATCCAAAGTACTACATCATAAGTTCTCTTTCAACTTCGTTTCGTTTTCTGCTGTTAACGGGTACGAATTAAATTACAACAGCAAAATAACAACACAGTACCATCAGCAACCTAATTTCAAACCCTGTGCTTGCTTGCAGGGACGTCGACGGTACAAACGAGCACTACTGATCAAAGCAAAACACAAAGCACACGCACATTAGTCCCGGACACAACAAACGATGTCCTGCCAACATCGGAGAAGACTTCAGAAAAAGCAAGTCCTACCGAATTATCCAACCCCACTACTCAATATCCAATGCAAAGCACACAAGATGCTATTACGGACATATCACAGATGCTTCCGAACGCGATAGAGACCAGCAGCCCTATTCCAATCCCTACTACCAAAGAAGCAGCTACAACCCAGAAGGCAATGGATACTTCAGATGCGATTGAGAGTACACATGTTGTCACTACGGCCATTTCAGACATACTGCAGACTCTTCCCAGCACTATTCCAAACGGAAGGAAGGACAACAGCAGCGCTGCTCCAAGCACCACGAACCCCAGCAATACAGAAACACGGTCAACGGGCCCAAGCTTTTCCACATCAACCATTCCGAAGTACACAAGCATCCCACAACGCCCGGTCAAATCACGGAAGCGGCTTTGCACATGCGCCTTTGTACGCAACATGACGTCACCACAGTCACCGATATCTGACGTCATTGACGCCATCAAGAAGGAGCTGCGTATTGAGGTCAGCAAGTTGTCGTTAAGACGCCGACGAAAGGAAAGTTCCATAGACGCACGCCCGTCGACAAATCAGATCGGTTATGTGTCAGTCATCTTCCTTGTGGCCTTGTTTGGTGGGATTTTGCTGAGTGATTTACCGAAAATCTACAGAGATATCACAGTGCACCAGAAAACCCGGCGTAACAAACAGTATTGACCGAAAGAACTGTTGACGTCTTGTAAGAGGGCCCCGAACAAAAGATGCGGAACACGATGCAAAATTCCGATTCATTCTAAATATAAGGAACGCGATAAGCCGAAAGGAGTACTTAATAGCTGAAGTACACCCAACATATTATTATTTTTTTATTTATTATTATATGCAATTTATATCGCGCACATATATCAAACACGGATATATGTAAACGTTTCACAGTGCAACATCCGATTTTATGAAAAGGGAATTAAAAGGCAAGAAAGGTTCATTATTGGAACATTTAATCATAGACAAACAAAACATTCCGTTTTCCCTAATCGACATCGAGGTCTTGGAAGTAGACGGGCATGCCGAGGATAATAAGATAAAGAACTTTTGTCTTCTTTTTCTTCTTCTTCGTCGTCGTCATCGTTGTTGTCTTCCCCTTTCCTTTGGTCGTCTTCTTTGACAACTTCCTTAGATTTATCTGCCACATAATTATGAGGAACATAGCCCAGAGCGCCGTCCTATCTCGGCCTCTCTCATTGCTGTCATGGATTTTTTCACTTCCTTGGAAAGCTTGTGCTGGAAAAAAAGGACCTCCTTTTCAGCAACTAATTCCTGCACAGCGGACAGTTGCTCAACTTGCTCTTTCTTCTTCTCTGGGCTCAGCCCCTCCCTATTGTCGAAGAGAAGGTAACGGTTTCCAGCTTCCGCCAGAACGGTCTTCAGTTTTGTGCAACGTGCAAGTTGAAAAAAAACCACGAAACGTTACATCCAAAATATTGGAGAAGAAGAAGATCATGTAGGAATCTGAAACTTAGGAAAGTGTTATGGACTAAAACTTCCATATGAACATTTCTACAATTTGTACTGTCATTTTGTTTTTTTTGACGAGAACAACAAATGTTATGAATGCTGTTGCAACTGCTACTGCAATTATTACGTTAAAAGTACTTTAGTTCTCGTGTAACGCAATCATGTTCGCTACCACAGATGTGTTGAGGCCTTAACATGGGATAAGAACATCTTTTTTCTTGAACACATGCCAGCAATGAACTGTCTCCCCCATTTTCCGTACAGAGTGGATAATTTTGTTGTTGAAATAAATTCGTAGGTGTACGTATGTTAATCTGCTAAATTTGTATACTGTACTAACTTGCTACTGAAAGAGACACGTAGAGTCTTTTATAATACGTGTTAACCCCTTGTTCTCTCAGTGAACCATCACGGAGTTTTGTTCGACCATCTGGGACTTTACCAGTGCTCATATTTTAAAACCATTGTATAGTTTACTAGACGAGCGCTGAAAATAATTTTACTGAAACAATCCAGTCTCGTATTTGAAGATAATAAGAAACTTAAGATTCTCACATGAAGAGAAAGATTTAAATTAAATTAAGGCGTTCTCCTTCAGAAAATCCTTTCCGACCGTGCACCACGTACTTTCGTTGTAAAATTTAAACCTCAGTGGTGGGTTCAAGTGCTAGTCTTTCGGATGAGACGAAAAACCGAGGTCCCTTCGTGTACACTACATTGGGGTGTGCACGTTAAAGATCCCACGATTGACAAAAGGGTCTTTCCTGGCAAAATTGTATAGGCATAGATAAAAATGTCCACCAAATACCCGTGTGACTTGAAATAAAGTGTAAAAAAAATTCCATCTCACACGGCATTAAGTCTCAGGGCTTGGAAACATGAATACACGCATGCAGGAAAAAATGAAAAAAAATGGGTAGCGCCGTATACTGTATGGCAGCTCGCTTTCCCCAGGGAGAAAGCAGCCCGAATTTCTGTGAGGTTACCCTCATGGACTATATAAAATCTTATCTTATCTTATCTTATCTTAAAGCCAAACCAAACCAACAGTTTAACGTCTCAATTCCAAGGATAGACCTCTTCAAGTCAAGTTTAGCTTATTCTGGCAGCGTCCTGTGGAAATCTCTCCCGGAATTTGTGAGAGTCCCAATAAGTCTCAATACTTTCCAAAAAAACACCTTTCACTGTATTTAATGTTAAATTAGGAAAAGTCACAATGATGGAAGACTTCGTTTAAGTTTAAGTTTCATATTTGTCCAAAGCATCAGTTTTTCATCTATATATATATACGACTTGTGTCTGTGTGTTTGTGTGTTTGTGTATTTGTGTATTCGCCATGCACGGCCAAAGTTCTCGATGGATCTGCTTCAAATTTGGTGGGCATATGCAGGTAGACCCGGGACACGACACAACCTGGTCGATATTTCAACACGTGCTCTCAGCGCGCAGCGCGGAACCGATTTTGGTTCCACCTCAGCTATTTTGGTTCCACCTCAGCTACCCGGGCCCCCATACCGACACACCATAGCCGCTACACCACATCACAACGCCAAAGTTCTCGGTGGATCTTTTTCAAATTTGGACACCGTATTCAGCTACACCCCGGACACAATATCATCGATGAGATATTTCAACACGTGCTCTCAGCGCGCAGCGCTGAACTCATTTTCGTTTTTGTGTTCATTTCACCATTATAAGTAACTCTTCCTTATCTTCTCCAGTGTTTGGCGTTTATCTCCCTTCCTTCGTGTGGCTTTCCCGTTCAGTTGTAAGTTACTACACTGCGCTGTCCACTGCGCTGAGCGTCTTCGGATATTCCCGGCGTTCTGTTACTGTTATTATTTTTAGAAGGTCAACGCAGTGTACAGAACGTAAATTGGACCCGTAAATTATCCTCACTGTAAAAGTGCAAAGGTCGAATCAATTTATAGCCACGCGAAAAATACACTGTCATCTATCTCTCTATAGATACGGCTTCTCTGTGTTTTTGTGTGTGTGTGTGTGAGTGTGTGTGTCTCTATGTAAGCAACACCTGTGCATTGTTCAGTTCTGTTTGTGATGTGGTCTGGCGGCTTTTGTGTAATTTTATGTACTGGCCTTCCTTTGAGAAGCCATAACTTGCTCAGTCCTGTTTGAGTGGAGTTCGCCTCCAAAGGTGATTAACACGGTTACATTCGTCGACAAGGATGGGACTCGATATGGTCAGGATTGGCATTATGGCCACTGAATCATTTTCGTGCTGTTCCCATTCCACGAATCTGGGAGGGACCTAAGCTTGGCGGGTCCATTGTTCGGACCCGGCGAAGCCGGCGTACGGCTCTAAGTACTTCTTCCCGGCGAAGCCGGCTACCCGGCGAAGCGGGTATTCATTCTAGTTAGATATATAAAAAACCTCTTTGTTTTGATAACACATTTGCTCATGCATGTTTATTCAGAATTGTTCTCACTACGGTATATATATGACGCTTAGTATTCGCGTTCAATCTTTAATGTGTAAATATTGATTAGTTGTTGTTGTTTTTCTCGACTTTTTTCTATGTGAATGTCCATGTAAACTTGTGATTAGAGTAGTCCCCTCTTTGGGTGAGGGCTGGTTGAAAGAAAAGCTCGTTGTATTGCTTATGCCACAAACCTCGAAAAATATTGTTTTAATTTCATTTGATATGATTTGAGTGTCTTAAGTTAGCTGCATTCTTATTTCTCAATATCAACTTACCTGCTTTTCAAAGCATACACCGTCTTTCTCCAGCACATCTCTTTTGACAAATATGAGTATCAGATGTGACTTAAAATGCCCTTCATAATATAAATGTATTATAACCTGAGGGGAAAATTGTAAAATATTAACAAGTCCTAAACTGCGACTATTAAATGCACGTAACTTCTGCCTGTGACGATCAGATAATTACCAGAGATTTGCCAAGGCTATTTCATGAGAAAAGAGCAACCTCTCACTCTTGCAAACACACGAGGGTATGTGTGAGTTTCAGCCCATGAACGAGAGAGAAGAAGAAACAGATACCTGCAGTTCCAAATTCCCAAGCCGTACGCACTGCAGATCCACTTCTGTCGTCCCGGAGTTGATTCCAACTTGTGACTGAAAGGCCTTTCGTCTCAGAATGGTGTTGCCTGTGGTACTTTCACCATTTCCCCTTTTTCCAATCAGGATCAGACGACACTGACTGTTTAGAAACAAGGCTCGGGCCTAGACCTATGACCGTAGAGTACACAACACACGGAGAAGCAAGTAAAAATTAATCGGAAAACTGTTTGGGATGCATGTTCACTAAATCATAAAGAAAAAGTAAACTCTATCTTAAAATAGACAATAGTATGTGAAAATGTATGAAACTGAAACGTACCTGAGAGGTGAAGAATAAGCGAGGTTCATCCCCACTTCTTAATCTATGTGTTTAACTTTGGTTTACTTAATGAGTGTAATGAGGTTGTTATAGGTTAGTTGCTGATGCTGTTTTTGAATTGTATTTTATATCATATTTATTGTTTCTTCCAGAAGAATTCTGTTAATTTAATTTGATATGTTGAGTACTGTCGTTTTTCCTGTTGAAATTATAAGTTATTGATGAGTATTTTCAGGATAGCCTTACTGGTGAGTTTGTGTAGTTAGCCTGTTTAGATGGTGCAAATCGCTTTTGCTGGTATTTATGTGTATGTTTTTGTGTATAGACCATCTTGTGAATGTTGTAAATTACGACAGACCCCTTCAAGGTTGTACCTGGGATAGAAGCATACTTTGAAATGGACACAAACCAAAACCAGACAGCCTGGCTGCTGTATATGCAGTGGGAACATTTTTCAAAAGTCATTTCGCAACTGACACATCCACGTGACACCCATGTGAATTTGAAAAATTAATTCAGATTTAAAGTATCCACTCTGGACAGGAAGCAGCCAGAATACTAATATCTCATTTAAAAGCATACATGGCAACGAGATAAGAACGAACGCACGAACGGGTCCCGGTGCTTTAAAATGTACAGAGACTTGTAATTGTAAGTAAACCTCTGACGTCTTAACCTCTTTCGATAACAAAAAAGAATACCTTCTTATGATATTTATCTTGTATGGTGTTAGCATTTTACTTTGGCAAAAAGAATCAATATAACCGTTTCTCCCAATAGAATCAGAATTAGTTTTACTCACCTAGTTCTGCCATTTGCGGGACAATGCTGCATGGACAACTTAAATAAAAGAACGAACAAAGATATTAAGTAGGACATAAAATCGATAATATGCTTGCACTAAAAACCGAGCAGCAGCCAAACTGAGCTACCTTGGTAAGTTATTTTGGTTCGTTGAAAATTCTCTGGACAAAGATATACATGTCAACAATAGAGAGCGGTCATTCTTGAATATCCGCCCAAGACAAGTGATGCTAAACTGACTGGGTCACGTGACACAGCTCAGCGAAATTGTTTACGAAGTTGTCAGTTCATTGGCTGTCAGAATAATCCTCTGTTCAACCTTAGATCTCTCTGGGAAACCCCTATTAAAAAGACAATCCAGATGACATTGATATGGTGGGATCATTTCCTGCATAAACTTACACAGGTCTGTCCGTTATTGTGTATCGTTACTCCCATTTCACCGCGTGAATGTGACCTCTACTTGAATCACAGAAGTCAGACACACCGACAGTAGCTTAGTGTTCGACCGCGTTCTATATAAACTGAGCAATAATATTGCACCCATTTTCGTACCCCAACTAAAACATTCATTGCCGTGTCATTTCATTCAAACAGTATATGCCATTAAAGGCCTTTCACTTGGCTACCGGGCACACTTTTCAAATCAAAGATTTCTGTTGTAGGTATCACGTGACCATCGCCGAAGTAAGGGTACCCCCAAAATCGACCTGACAAAAACGTAATGTACCAATTAAAAAATCGACAAAAATCCAGAATAGGCTTAAATTGCCAACGTGTACAAACGAGGAGAAAGCCAAATCATGTATCTATCTAGAACAGGTTGTTTTGTTTTGCTATCTGGCGTATCGCTTGTGTTATGTCAGTTCTACTGAAGCAGGTGTTGAGCGCATGAGCAATAGAAAACAAGAGGTTTTTGCCTTCATTTTGAGGGGTACCAGGACAAAAAGCGCTATATTTCAGCAATGCCTAAATGGATTGCTTCAAAACTTTCAGGATCTTAAGTCTACATACGTTCCACACCTGCATCAGTAGAAATGACATAACACAAGATATACTTAAGATAGCAAAACAAAACAAACTGTTCTGGATAGATAAATGATATTTCTTTCTTCTCGTATGTAAAAGTTACCAAGCTGCGAATACTCTGACCTTTTGTCGATTTTTTAATTGGTACCTGACGTTTTTGTCAGGTCGATTTGGGGGGTACCCTTACTTCGGTGGCGGTCACGGGATACTTAAAATAGAAATCTTTGATCCGAAAAGTGTGCAACGTAGCCAGGTGAAGGGCCTTTAATTGGCATATAACGTTTGAATAAAATGACACGGGAATGAATGTTTTAGTTGGGGTACGAAAATGGGTGAAATAATGTGTTTGCTCAGTTTAGTATCTGCAGTCATATGCATAGAGAAAATACCCTTAGGAACGATATTTAATAAAGCTACTAAGATGAACAAATGATCATCGTGAGACAGGACAGGTCATTGCAGGGTCGGGAATCACGTGTTTACCAAATTCCATGTTGAAAAATGACCTGCATCCCTTTGGGCACATTAAGCATGGCAGCTAGGGGGCTCATTTTGTTTTACTAGACTTCCCAAAGCTCCGTGAGGTACGACAAGAGATACACGAGAAAGTTACCAACCGGGGGGGAGCCAGCCGCGGTTTTGGATTGAATAAAATTGAGATTGGTTGTGATTTTAACGAATTAGATCCCGCGGTTTGTTCTCACTCGGTTGGGTGGCACCCACATTCGCTTCATGCACCTCGGCCCTGGTGTGGTGAAGACACCTTGTAATGGGAAAAGTCCACGGTTTAGTGAAGGAACACCGACGTGAAGCTATGTACATAATTATCAATTGTCAAGCCCAGTGAGTCGATGTTTGAGTGTAGGATGTAACAGAAGAATGTGCGTAGAAAGGGGCAATGCATTGGACATGGAGTTGCTGTCGATTATCCCGGCGCTTGTGCTCGAACTTTTGACGTGAAGCATCGTGCATGTATAGGAATAAGATCACTCGAGTTTACACATTATCTACGAGTTATGGGTCACGGGAGAGTACTGGCATGATGATTGAATTACTAGATTACGTTTTGTCTATTGTGAAATTTACCTGGTGCATTGTTTTATGAAAGAATAGAATCAATGCAAATGAGAGAAACCAATGCTCATTTTGTATTGAATCTTCGTACATTCGCACTACGTATGGAGTGAGATAAAATGTCAACTGGTTATTGTAATTAATTTTATAAGGCTTAACTCATGTGCATATGGTTAGGAAATTGGGACCTCTTCAGATAAAGTTAAATTGAATTTACTACTTGACAATAGGGAGCACAGTCCTCGAAATCTGCTCTCAGCCTTTGTTAACGGCGTTGAATCGCCTAACATCTTGTCTATACACCAATTTGTCTCGGATGTGTAAGGATTAACTTTGAACGTGTACGCGGAAAAAGTAGTTTGAAATTGCCATAACGGTACTTGTACGTGTTCTCTAGACAAGGACATTGTAAACTTCTTTTAATCGCAACACATTATAATCGTTGGATAATTAAATGTTTTGTCCATTTCTTTAGGACCAAGGCCGGTTGTTCACAACATTATTAAGCAACACATGCGCGCGCGCGCGCGCGCGTGTGTGTGTGTGTGTGTGTGTGTGTGTGTGTGTGTGTGTGTGTGTGTGTGTGTGTGTGTGTTTGCGTACGTATGCGTGTGAGTGTGTGTATGTGTGTGTGTGTATTTGTGTGTGTTATGTGTGTGTGTGTGTGTGTGTGCCTACGTGTGCGTGTGTGTGAGTGTGTGGGAGTGTGTGTGTGTACGTGTGTGTGTGTGTGTGTGTGTGTGTGTGTGTGTGTGTGTGTGTGTGTGTGTGTATGATAGCTTCAATCCACTACTTTTATGTTCTTTTAATCTCTCTTTTGTTATTAATGTTTGTTAGTTGGAGTGAAAAGAACAACGAAGAGATGATATTCAAGAATAGACAGGTGGGACGACCATCAAACAAAAGCAACTGTTTGTGAAGTGTCAACAGATCAGCGTTCTGTATCCATTACTTGACCTCTCCTTCTTCCATCCACTCGCTTCCCACGAATCTACTCGTATTACTTGACCTCTTCTTTATATTTCAGTCAGCTTATTTACCTGTTGTGTCCTTGTCTCACAGTCATTGTACCCGTGTCAGCGAAACTACACCCCTTGATTCATTTCCAACCCGCGCTCGCACCCTATTTTTCATGTCAAGTCTTATTTTCAAGGTTGTTTTTCCTATATTGGTCGCATTACCCTAGTTAGGAACAGCGTCTGCTCGGTATTCACTAGTTACACTCTATCCTTTCTAGAAGCCCTCGTTTATAGCTTTGTGACACGAATTTTGCACACCGTATCCCCTAACCTCGCCTTCACCCCCATACGCCGACTCCAGTATTATGTAGCGAACCTGAGCTCGTTTTTATGTAACACTAATCCTGGCCACAGAGTCGATTTTCGTTGTTTTGGTGGCAACTCCTTTGTGCACTAGGGAGTATTCAGTAGTCTCAACTCAGAGAAGATCAGACCAGATACGAAAGAAGTCAAGGTAGTTGGCTCGTTTCATCCTGCATATTGCTAGGAGGGAAACAAGACCAACTGGATACTCAAGCCTATGCCCAAGCACAGGAGAGAGGAAAGCAAAACAAACTCAGAGGGCACATGTTTATTATCTAAGCACACAGTGCCCTTCAACAACCCTTTGGGAAAATATATGAATATTTAGAATGCTAGATTTGACATAAAAGTATAAACAGGAAAAATAACATCATGTAAACATGTATGCAAGTCTACAGCCGGACCGACAAGCGATCAAACCGCATAGACGAACACACACACGCGCGCATTCGCGCGCACGCTCACCAAAATACACGTGCACATAACTTTAATAACAGCAGCGACAACAGCATTAACAGCAGCATCAACAACAGCATCAACAACAGCATCAACAGCAACAGCTCCACCATCTTCCATGTTCACGATACGGATCACAGTCACATCAAAGCTATATATATATTATTATTCAAATGAGAAAGATGCGAGACAAAAAGATATTAACCCACGAAATCAAACATTGGGGAAATGAAACTATTGCAAATTCCTCTCTTCACTTTCAATTTCACTTAGCTTTCACATACCTGTCGGTTTCGGTCTTGCTTGCTTTTGTTCTTATATATCAGCTGACTTCAAGAAAAGTCACCAGTCACTTCCAGAAATGATTGATATCCGGATAACCAGTCAATCAATCAACAGTGGTGGCACTTATGAAGGTCGACACACACGTAAAACAATTTCCGTCTTACAGCAAATTTGCATGATGGAATCACGGTGAAGTTTTTCTTTCTAGGATTCAAAACTAAATGAACAAAGACCGTTATGTCCTAAATGCAGCTTTAAAGTTAAACGACACCGGATAAATGTTTCAAGCAAAGTGTGCATAGATAAATAATGATCGTCGACACACGTGTCACATTGGAAATTCAGTTCAGAAAATATTTTCCACTCAGCACATAAAGCGGCCAAGCCGCTGCTATCTGGTGTGTGTGTCCCAGCGGAGTGATTTCTTAAGCGTTTGTACAAGATTAGGCGGATTTCTTAAGGTTTGTATTATTATTTTGTTTTTGTTTTTTGTTGTTTGTATCTGTATGTTTATTAATCTGTGGCACAGCTCATTTAACATTTACTTTTGGCGCGAATTCTTGCAATACATAAATGGACGAGAATGTATTAATCTATGCGGTTGTGTCTGCGGTGTCAAAATTTGCGACATCAACATAATCATGAATCCACACACACACATACATATGCATATGCACATACACTTAATCATTTTCATTTACAAAATACTCAAACGTCTCAACCCTAATTCGCAATTAAACATTATATTTAAATCAATAGGCCAACCATATCTAAACTTGCTGATACACATTTTTGCTATCAACAAAATATGATTTATAATTTTGTTTGTTGGGGTATGCATTCCTGGTAAATAACCAAACAATACATCATGTTCTGTTAATATAACATTTTCTTTCGTATTAACAAAAATACATCTAATAACTTGTTCCCAAAATAACCTCATTTTTCTACATTTCCAAAAAAAGTGTTCAATATAATCTATTTCGTTACAAAGACTACACAAATTATTTTCTTTCAACTTCATCTTGTGGAGTAAAATGTTTGTGGGGTAAATATTATGTAATATTTTCCATTGAAGCAACTTTATTCTTTCCTCGCTTGTACATTTCATTGCCAAGAGCCAATATTTCTCGTCAATGGAAATATTATATTTATGTAGCCAGAATTTTACAGAGCAGGGTACGCTTGCTTTTGCATTTGTTAAAATAGCGCGGAACTGTTTGGGGGAAGTTTTTTTTTAACAGGTCTTGTAGACAGGGCCCAGATTCGTCGCTCGCGTTTCCGTTGGCTGTGTCCTCTCGCAGTGCACGCGCGCGGAGGGCCGTGTGCAAAGCATTATACTCAAAAAGCCGTGTGGCGCTATAACCAACAGTGGTACAAATCTGTTCATAAGGTTTGCATTATGATTGCTTTGGAAACAAAGGTGCCTTTAAAATAGTGTCTGTTCATATGGCAAATGTCAGCATAAACACAGTCACCTCGAACCAGGTATTGTAAAGTCGTAAGAAGACGTCACATCAAGCTGCACTGGTCGATGGCCTTCACGGCAAACTTGGTCATGCCTTCCTTGATCTTCTGGCCCACAGACTTAACAACCTTCTCCATCTCTTCCCTCTGAGCCTCGTTCAGCTCCTCAGGGTTATTGAGGATCTTCTTCCTCAGGGCGTCTTCCACCAGGCGCTGCTTCTCCGCCAGGCTCATCCCGGGCTTGTCAGGCACTTCGTAGATGAACGGAGAATCGTCGTTGGTTTTGAGCTCCCTCACCAGTTGATCCTGCAGCTGATCCAGGACCTCCTCCACATGAGCATCATCGGACTTCCAGTGACACACCACATCGCAGTCGGCGGCGTCTTTCGGGGCTTCTTGGGGACTCTGTGGCGGTTTGGTCTCGGGATCTTCCTGGCTTGTCTGCTTCTGGACTTCGCCAGGGCGTCCTTCTCCCCCTCGGGTTGCTTTGATCTCGAAGCTGTTCCGTGGTGACTGGATCGGGGTTTTCTGTCGGATCTCCGCCTCTGGTGATATCGGTTCTGGTTTGGAGAACTGCTCCCTCCTGCTCTTGACCGTTCCCCGCTTATGTAATTCTTGCAAGTCTTGCTTAGTGCTGATCGCCTGCAGGGCGGCTTGGGGGACTTCGTCCTCGGTTGTTTTTGTTCCTGGCTCGTTCGAAGGCTTTGCGCTTTCAAGGCTGGTGGTCCGTGTTGGTGGATTGGGTGCTTTTCGGCGTGGAGACCTTGGTTGACTGTACTCTGCCTCTTCGCTGATTACTGGCATGGTCTGTCCTGTCCTTTCTCGGATATCTTCCGTCACCATCTTGGACATGGTCTCGTCCAGCTCTCGCGAGATACGGTGTCGGAAACAACCTCCGCCATTTTGAGCGACGACCTGTTTGACCATCTCCATGAGCTTGCTCACCATCAGGGCCTTCTCGTGCACGTCACCCTCATTGTTGAAGAGAAGGTAACGGTTGTCTGCCTCTTTTAGCACGCCTTTCAGCTTCTCGGACTTCGCCAGCTGAAAGTATAATCAAGAAATACAAAGTCATGCAGTGAGGAAACATTGTATGTATGTATGTATGTATGTATGTATGTATGTATGTATGTATGTATGTATGTATGTATGTAGGTATGTATGTAGGTATGTATGCATGTGTGTTGGTGTGTCGGTGTGTCAAGTGTGCAAGTAAAAAGGGTATTGTAGTTGTACATATATTACTTTAGATATTTTTTTGTTATCATGGGTTTTATAAATTTTCTTCTCTTCTTCTTTTATAATTATTAATTAATGACCTATATGTGCTGATGACCAATTTAATTTCCTTTGTTGGATCAATAAAATGTTATGAGTTATGAGTTATGAGTTATGACATGTAATAGTGATCCCCTGGGGATAAGCGCTGATATTTGTTTACTCCAACGAGCCTAATTTGGCCGCTTTTTCGACTTGAGGCACGATGATGATGCAATGATGAGAGTCGATGATAAATGCATGCGTTCCGCGTGTTTTCCAAGCCCTGTGACTGTCGCTGTGAGTTTGGTATCTTTATAGTGCGCATGACTGTGTGCATCGGATAACGTCTGCACAAAGTTGACTCTGGGAAATACATCTGTTGCAAAACCTGGATTTTTAACATATATCGATAGCAACGTAAGCTTACTTGAGAGACTGTCTGACGTATCGACTCTTGGGAATGAAAGGTTTTTTTCAAAAATCGTCATAACATTTTATTTCCCCCAGTCAGTCTCTCTATGCCTTTGTTTATGAATGTATTTGTTGTAGTTTTTCTTGTTCAATATTTTTTTCTGTGACTTAAACAAGTATGAAAATAAAGACCGACAACAGAGTACAGAGTTCCAAAAAGGGAAATCTTGTTCTGTAAGATGGGCAATACCTGTGTTTCAAAGCTGACTTCCCTCTTATCCAATTGGTCTTTCCCAACAAAAATCGTGATCATATAGGAGGTCATCTTTGGTCCGAAGACGTCCTTCAGCACGTTGAACACCTGCAACAGAAAATAATATCACTGGAGCTATAAACACAGATAAGAAATACAGCATCTCAAAAGATCATAGTCCTTTGTATAAATGTGATTCACATTGTAGTCCTGATCTAAAGCCTGTATCTCAAGTTGTTGTTAACGTCCCTTCAACAGATATGGCTATGCGGGACTGACACGAGGGTAACGTTTGGTAACCTTTTAAATGAGTTCTTCTACGAGAGAGAGAGAGAGAGAGAGAGAGAGAGAGAGAGAGAGAAAGAGACAAACAGAGAGAGAGACAAACAGAGAGAGAGACAAACAGAGAGAGAGAGAGAGAGAGAGAGAGAGAGAGAGAGAGAGAGAGAGAGAAAGAGAGAGAGAGAGAGCAATTGAGAGAGAGAGAGACAGACAGACAAGCAGACTGACAACCCGACTGACAGAACCAAGCCAATATTATGCAAAATACCTTGACTTCTTGTTCAGTGAATCTTGTGTCACATCTCAAGACCAGGATGATGGCATGGGGACCAGGGGCCACAGCGAACAGAGACTGTGTGATTCTCTGAGCTATCACCTTGTCATCTCCGTCCGTGTCACAAAGTCCTGGTGTGTCCATCACCTGAACAAATCATGCACATGTTCATGCAGTTCCTTTGTACATACTATAGCTGCTCCCACCCCCCTTTTAGTATTCGAAAAAAGCCATGAGAAAAGCAGGTCTTTATACGGAATGAATCTTAAAACAGAGGTTAATTTACAGAGGTTGAAAACAGAAAGCAAGGTCTTAAGAAGAAGAAAGTCTGAAATTGGAAGGTCGTGCAAGGGGTGTTTCCCTCAACAAAACAAACTGGTTAAGACTTCGATGCACTTCTTGTTTCATTTTGAATAACACTCACAATGCATCGTTCTGGTACACAAATCAATGGTTGTAGTTCTATCCTGGATCCCTTCAAGGTCTAATTTGAATGGAATTGAGTTTGTTTTATTTACCATAATTTCTTGTCCACTTCGTTTTGTTATTGCCACTCCGCACTCTTTCGTTTCGGAGTTAACTCCGATCTGTGCTTTAAAGACTTGATCTCCCAGAATCGTGTTTCCAGTGGAGCTCTTTCCGGCTCCGGTCTTGCCAATCAGTATCATGCGCATGCGCCGATCTGTGTTTGCAAACACAATCGTAAAGTAATGTATGTGAATAGTTGTATCTGTTATCAACATAATCACAATTTAAGGAAACAGACAAGATCCTGGAGAGAGAAACAAGTCGCGTGAGGCGAAAATACGATATTTAGTCAAGTAGCTGTCGAACTCACAGAATGAAACTGAACGCAATGCCATTTTTCAGCAAGACCGTATACTCGTAGCATCGTCAGTCCACCGCTCATGGCAAAGGCAGTGAAATTGACAAGAAGAGCGGGGTAGTAGTTGCGCTAAGAAGGATAGCACGCTTTTCTGTACCTCTCTTTGTTTTAACTTTCTGAGCGTGTTTGTAATCCAAACATATCATATCTATATGTTTTTGGAATCAGGAACCGACAAGGAATAAGATGAAAGTGTTTTTAAATTGATTTCGACAATTTAATTTTGATAATAATTTTTATATATTTAATTTTCAGAGCTTGTTTTTAATCCGAATATAACATATTTATATGTTTTTGGAATCAGCAAATGATGGAGAATAAGATAAACGTAAATTTGGATCGTTTTATAAATTTTTTTTTTTTTTACAATTTTCAGATTTTTAATGACCAAAGTCATTAATTAATTTTTAAGCCACCAAGCTGAAATGCAATACCGAAGTCCGGGCTTCGTCGAAGATTACTTGACCAAAATTTCAACCAATTTGGTTGAAAAATGAGGGTGTGACAGTGCCGCCTCAACTTTCACGAAAAGCCGGATATGACGTCATCAAAGACATTTATCAAAAAAATGAAAAAAAACGTTCGGGGATTTCATACCCAGGAACTCTCATGTCAAATTTCATAAAGATCGGTCCAGTAGTTTAGTCTGAATCGCTCTACACACACACACACACACACACACACGCACACACACACGCACACACACACACACACGCACATACACCACGACCCTCGTTTCGATTCCCCCTCGATGTTAAAATATTTAGTCAAAACTTGACTAATTATAAAAAGAACGAAATGGGTATGAATGAATGTGCCAATACAAAGAAAGTAAGAATGAAGTAGACAAGAGAAAATGAAGAATGGAACAATGAAACGAAAACAAGCCCATCAACAAATATAGGAATTTTAACAACATAATGTACTGCAATAAGTACAATACGACATCAACATGAACAAAGCAGCAGCAGCAGCACCCCA
>NC_090247.1:26168639-26203511 GCF_037325665.1 Littorina saxatilis
TTGTAGATAATTCCTCATAGAAGTAGAAGAACTACACGATTTTACCGGAGATCAGAGAATCCTCCAACTAAGTCACAAGCCCAACATTGACAACCTATCCGAATGATTTCTATGTCCAGAGTGCATTCTTGGTTTTTATTTGGGTTTTTTTGGGTGGGGGGTGGGGGGCTGAATTGATCTCCAATCTGACACATATGTCAATCTCTGAAATCAGTTTAGAAAAAAATCCCAGACAGCAACCAGACTGTTGATTATGGCATATTTCCTAGCGGAAGGGTGCGGGCTCGCAAGGCTCGATGTTTTCTTGATCCGCTTTCTTCGACCAATATTTTGTATCCACTGAACACCAGTGTGTATACGTAACCTCTACATTATATCTTCCAGAGATGAGTAATCTATGGTGCGGCAGAGCGCAAAAGGACAAAGACACGCCAAGAACTATCAAAGAACGTCCACGTTCTGAGAAGATGAACAGCAGTAGTCCTTCCAGGTCCCCGCAAAGACCTCCTCCTCAACCTCACGAGAACGCCGAGAAGTCTTCCCACAGACGTTCTTCAGACTCTGCAGTTCCACAAAGACCTCCACATGGCCCCAAGGAGAGGAAGGGATCGGGGGCTGAGAGACAGGGATCTTCTCCTGATGGGCAGGGCAGGGGGCGTTCAAGTTCTGATAGACAGGCGGGACCACAGGTTGGTTGATCGATAGGTTGATTGATTGATGGATGGGTTTGTTGGTGTTTGGATGGATAGATGGGTAGATGGATGGATTGGTTGGTGCAGTGATGGATTGATGGATGGATAGATTGATTTATGAATGATTCATTGACAGACTGTAGTGTTTGAATTGATAGTATTATGAATAGATATATTGGTAAATGGAGCAATGGATTGATGGATGGGTTGGTGCTTTGGTTGATTGATGGGGGGGGGGAGGAAAGAGCGGATGGATGGATGGACTGACTGATTGATTAAGAAAGTGAGTATGTGAGTACGTTAGTGATCAGGTGAGTGAGTGGGTGAGTTGGTAAGTAAGTGGTGAATTTGTGAGTGAGTGACTGACTGAGGTTTTGAGTAAATGGTTGAGTGAGTGAGTGGGTAAAGAAGCGACTGGTTGGTTGCATGTTTAAACAAAGTCATTAGTTGATTAACAGACAGTGTGATTGATTGGTTGATTGTTTGATTAGCTGTGTGTTTGAGTAAATGATCGGTGATTGATGTTTATATAGTTTTCCTGTTGGTTGAGGATCGCCTTGCTTCGGGTTCTTATTAATATAGTTTGAACAATTGAATGATCTACTAATGTATTTTTTTTAATTTGTGAATCTAGTTATTTATTTATTTTATCAATTTACTTATTGAGTAATATTTGATTTGTCATACTCTTTTCCAGTTGTGTTGGTAATTGCTACCGAGTGAATCAAGATCAGCCGGAAATGGGGGGTTGGGTGGGGGATGGGTGGGAGGGGGGGGGGGGGCGTGGAGGTTTTTGGTGGCGGGAGCGGGAAGGAGGGTGTTGGTGATTGTAGTATTTCAATGATAAGCTGAACTATATAGCTTGTTTTCCTGTTTCTGTTTTGAGGAATCTGACAACAGAACAGACTGACAGGAAACGTATATTTACCCGGAAATAAACATTGAGTCTATTTAACATACCGATAACCATGACCTTGATTGAACCGTTGCAGGATGCAGAGCTACAGATTCTTCTTATCGGTAAAACCGGAAACGGAAAGAGCTCCACCGGAAACGCCATTCTTGCCCGATCCAAGCCACCGTTCGAAGTGTCCACGGGGATTCTGTCGGCCACTGAACAAACCCAGCTTGCTGAGTCCGTCAGACCTCACGGAACTATGAAGCTGAAAGTACGTGTTACTTAGATTTACCAAAATGTCGTACATGAGTCTTCAGTCTGTGATATAAAGCATCCATATTTGTCGAAATGTTGGCATGTTCCGAAAATGAGGTGAGGTATGATATGTTGTGTGAAAAGTTAGGAATATGCAAAATGCATTTTTAAAATCCTAGCTTTCATAAATCATTAGTGTATTCTATTTTTCTTACCCCCCCCCTTCCCCTCCAACCACCACTATCATACAGCCACACACCCCCTCACCCACCCTAACCCACCACCTCCGTTTCGGATTGATCTCGTCAAGAAGCTAACTCTTTGTTGAAGCGTACTACAGAATGTTCCACGTTCGGTTCACCTTCGTTCTTGAAATAATGTTATCCTGTTATGTGAATGAAAATGAGTTTATTCGAAGCCATAACATGTTCCAAGAGTGTCGCTTGTGGCATATTCTCACGTACTATTCCTTGTTTTTTTGCCATATGTCGCACAACAGGTTCAGGTCGTTGACTTTCCGGATGTGACCTGTGACATGACCGAGGAAGCAGCGAGGAAAGAAGTCGAGGATTGCACGACATTGACCTATCCGTATCCTTCCGCCACGTGCCTCGTCGTCAGAGCGGATGTTCGTTTCACGCCGGAAGAGTACGCCACCTATCGGAAGACTCGGGAACTACTGGGAGAACGGATTTTTGAGAACATGGTGGTTGTCTTTACCATGGGAGATAAACTGCCTGCAGCTGACAGGGTACTGATTTAGTGCACGATTTTATTTATTACATGATTTTCTGTAATTTAAACACATAGGTATTGATAAACCTCAACAGTCTCCGTAACTATCCTAATTCATGAAGTCAACATTGATAGAAGAACAATCTATTAGTGCACACTCTTCTGTCATTCCCGATTCTGTCCATTGTCATATTTTATTCAGTGCTGGTGGATACGCATTCGTCTTGGCAGATGGAACCTGTTGGGTTCTGGAATTCAAATCTTTAATTTAGTGAATTTCACTGCTGTTGTTTTACGAGTGGCTGTCGTGATGTACATGCATTCTATTCATCTGGATCTGCAAGATTGAAAGCGCCTAGCTACCTCCCTTGTTGTGTAAATAGCCACTCATCTGTTCAGGCTATTATCTAGAATAAGGGCTTCCCCTAACATGGTCACATACCAAAAGTCAACAACTGGAAAGTTTCCTGTGCAGATTGGGCATGTTTTGGTAAATTAGTGTCTCAGTTTGACATAGCTGCCAGTTATGGGGGCATATATGCCATTTACTACACTGAAACATCAAGTATATGTCGTGGCGTACGAAATGGTTTATATGGCATGGAGGTACGTTAAACACCCATGCACATATTCATTCATAAAACAGTTCTTGATTTAACGCTGAACTACTTCGAACGGCACTTTTTTCCCCTCACGTTTGTATGTTCTTGCCACAGGCGAACTTCCAAGAACAATTGAATCGGGCCAACACGGAACTAAAGCAGGTGCTGGCAGACGCAAACAATAGTTACGTCATCCTTAGCAACGGTGATGAAAATGAAGGCGTCCTTGACAACCACCGTGTGGCAAACGACGACAGGGAGACAGGGGTGGCAAGACTCCTGGACATCGTTGTTGGTTCGCACAACACAACCGTAACAAGTGAGGAGAATCTATTGATGTTAAAACAAGTTTTGTAACTGCCGCTCGGTTTTAAAAGCTTCAAAAGTTAAACAAACTGGGTTCTGGGTTGTTTTATATACCGTATCACAAGACAACCATTTGACTCTGTAGTAAGGGGAAGCAAAAGCATTTTGAATCTACATTCCGTCGTGACAGTAGGCCCATACAGGTTTGCTTTTTTTTCTTTCATTTATATCTGTAAACACACTTTCTGCTGAGTGTTTCAAAGAATATACTGGTATTAAACTTACATGAATGAAAACACCTGGGTTGGTATATTCGGATATATACTCAAGAAGCATGACAATGAATTAAGACCTGCGTACGCACGTTATATTATAGTATTCGTTTTTGGTCTTTTGCAGGCTGATCGAATTGTCAGTTTGTTCTTCACTGTTAAGCTCGTGGTGGTAATGGGCTTTATAATGGTTTGCTACAATCCCTTAAGGATAAAACAACTCGATCTGTTGAAATGATTGAAGTCAGAATAAAAATAAATACTGTTCGCTCTCAGTAAGTATTTATATAGGTGACGAAATGATTTGTTGTTGTTGGAGATCATAGCTAAATAAAACTCCAAGTTACGCTATTATGCAATGCAGTGACATCTACACATTCTTTTCACTCCAGCCTGTCGACCCAAAACTCTTCGTGTTTTGCTTCTCGGATCGAGCGGAAGTGGAAAGAGCGCCACCGGAAACAGTATCCTGTACACAAACCCTGAGTTCAAAGTTCACATGGGACTTGCTACCGGTACCAAGTCCTGGGACAAGGCCACCGCAAGCTTACGAGGCTTTGAGCTCGAGGTTGGTTATTTAACAATCTTTGAAAGTTGAAAGAGATCAAGTTTTTTTTAAACAGGATTTGGAGTCTTCGCTATACAGTGAGAGATTTAAATATAGATAATTTCAGACACAGAGACTACCTTGTGCACTGAGAAAGAAAACAAACTTATCCCGCATGGCCGTATTGTTCGTTTAAAAATAACCACCAACCATTCGAAGTTGGCTGCTGGTTTCACGTAACTTGGTTCTGCTAGTGCGGGGCAATTATTTGAAGTTAGTGTTGGAAAATTCCAAGTTTCACTTAAGTGAGCAATGCTCGCCAATAGTTTTCAACTTATGCGGAGGTCACCTTTTACTTAATCTACAGAAAACTGTATTTTAATTTACTCTTAAACAATGTGAAATGGAACAGCTAACAAGATTTTAACCTGTCGACGATACAAACAAAATGAATGTACAAAACCTTCTATTTCTCATTTCCTGTAACCCATACTGAGCACTACTCAGAGCCACAGATATTTCTCTTAAAAAAAATGTGAAATTTATTTCTTAACATTTTTGTTTTGGTGTGTACGTAACGTTTTAGGCCTGCATTTCTTATAATGAACCATCTCTCTCACGGCAATGTTATATTGTATTTCCACGCAGATAGTAGACACTCCAGGAATCAGCCCAAAGGACGGGGACCGTCACAATCTGTCGAAGGACGTTCAGAAATGGTTCTCCAAACTCGACCCTGGACCAGACGTTGTCCTCCTTGTAGCGAAGGCCAACGAACGCTTTAAGGACGAGGACTACAAAGTCTTCCAAGCCTTCCAGCGCGTCGTCGGTCACGATTTCAACAAACACGTCATCATCATCTTGACAGGAGGAGACGAGTTGACGAAAATGCGCAAGACGATTGAGGATGAGCTCAAGTACGCGCCATCTTCGCTACAGAATCTGATGGCAGAGGCAAAACAAAGATACATGGTTTTCGACAATGAAACGGAGTCAGCGACAGACAGGCTTCTTCAGAGAAACCGCTTGCTGCGTGAAATGGCCAACCTACGGGACACGAACAAGAGAAAGCCGTTGAAGATGAGTAAGAAAATTGCAGCGGAGAAGAACTCGCCTCAGGCAGAAGGCCACTACCGGAGAAAGCAGAGTTACGAAACAGCCACAAAAGAATCACCAGGGAGAGTTCAACCCAGTAAAGAATCACCAGGGAGAGTTCAACCTTGTCAACAATCATATGGTAGTTCCTGGAGATGTGTGATGAGCTAGGAAGGACTGCAGAAAAAAAGGACGGAGGAGGTATCGATGATGGAGATAAGGAAGGACGGAAGTAAGGAAGGAAGGAAGCAAGCAAGCAAGCAACAACAACAACAACAACAGCATTACCACAACCACCACCATCAACAACAACAACAACAACAACAACAACAACAACAACAACAACAACAACAACAACAACAACAACAACAACAACAACAGTAAGAACAGTTGGGCGTGAAGATCAGTCAGATGATACCTCATTTTGGTCAACCCAAGCTGTTGGAAATTACGTTAGAATTACAGTCCCTATTGTCGGTAGCATATATTCCATTGTATTATATGGTATAACCCAGACCGTAGAAGCTTTAGCTCAGCATAAACATTGAAACGAGCGGAGGATATGGCTTTATTCGGCTAAAATTCTATCTTCACAGGAAGCATGTTAGTTGACTTGAGGTTTATAGTGTAATGGAAAAATAGACGTAGGGCATATCAATCAATCAATGAGTCTTATATCGCGCATATTCCGTGGGTACAGTTCTAGGCGCTCTGCAGTGATGCCGTGTGAGATGAAATTTTATACGGCCAGTAGATTGCAGCCATTTCGGCGCAGATTTACCTTCCACGGCCTATTATTCCAAGTCACACGGGTATAGGTAGACAATTATTAACTGTGCCTAAGCAATTTTGCCAGGAAAGATCCTTTTGTCAATCGTGGGATCTTTAACGTGCACACCCAATGTAGTGTACACGGGGGGAGGTTCGGACACCGAAGAGAGTCTGCACACAAAGTTGACTCTGTGAAATAAATTTCCGCCGAACCTGGGATCGAACTCACGCTGACAGCGGCCAACTGAATACAAATCCGGCGCGCTACCAACTGAGCTATATCCCCGCCCCATATGAGAAGTGGAATGCTTTTGTGCTGATTTACAATTGTTGTAGTGTATATTGAACATTTAAAAAGGCGTATATCATTCATTTGCAAAGTTGTGTTGGCCATGCTGATGTTTATAAGCTTTGCAGCATTTGCTTGTTGGCCTGCTATCGCTGCTGATAGTCGGTTTGTGATTTAAAGGTCGCAGTAGATACCTTCCTTCTGGTGTTAACCAAATTGTAGGCAATGCTATATCTGTTCAGGGTCTCACACGGGATAAGAAGATCCTTCAACTTGGACACATTGTAAAAACTACAGCCCGGCTGATTTCCAAAAAAGAATGAGAGCTTTTGGCTGAGTTAATTTTGTTACTGATACCTATGTCAATGTGCAAAATCAATTCAGCACAAAAAAAAAGTCACTTTACAGAGAAAACAAATAAGCTGTTGATGTTTGTTATGTGTGGGTGTAGAGTGTCCTTGGCGCAATTAACATCACACAGAGATCTGTGATGCCTAACAAGATGGTTATAATGACATACGGTACCGATAAACGCACAGCTGGGCGGTCACCTCACGAGTAATTTTCTACTGCTGATATGAGTCAACGAGACATTTGTTTCAGAAATTTCTTTTCAGTTTCCCGGGAGACATGCAGAAGAAGTTACCTATTTGTTTAACCAGAGGCCATTATGGACAGTATGTGACATTTTCTCGAACTTAGCATTAAACGTCAATTCACTTTGAAAAAAAACGACCATGAAGACTCGTCTTGGTGCGTTTCGTCAGTGTTATTTTTGATTAAACGGGAATGAAGATTATTCTTGGGAGTTTAAAAATGACCGATATATTTTTCTGAATTTAATAATGAGGAAAGTAGCTGATCTAAATATACTTGCAGAATGATAAACCTGATAACGTTATTACCTACCCTTTCCCCAAACACCAGCCAGCTCCGCTCAGTATCACGTTTTAGATTTTCTAGCTACAGCCTTATTTGTATTTGACTTCGAAAATACGATGCGTTTGTGTGTGTGTGTGTGTGTGTGTGTGTGTGTGTGTGTGTGTGTGTGTGTGTGTGTGTGTGTGTGTGTGTGTGTGTGTGTGTGTAGGGGGTCTGACAAAGCTAGCTGTCATGTTCTTTGCTAATAAAACTTTACGTCTCAAAGACTCCCTGTTTTGTGTCAGACTTTCGTTTATGTATGCTACAGTGAGAAGTTTTTCAAATTTAAGTATAAAAACAGCTAAAAAAGATTTAAGGCTAGGCCTTTTTTTACAATCTGTCCTTGGGACGCACAATAAGAAAAATAAACAGTAGAGAGAGAGAGAGAGAGAGAGAGAGAGAGAGAGAGAGAGAGAGAGAGAGAGAAGATGATATATAGCATAAAGAACGACAGACAGAGCCAGAAATACATTACCCACCAGGACACATTGTGTATGCAAAGTAACCTTTATTTCAAATTACATAATAAGACATCAAACTATGTGTATGTACATAATTTTCAACTCATTTCAATAAAACTGTAAATGTCGAACCAACAGATAATTGTCTTTTGACTCCTATATATACTGACACCAAAACAAGAACAACAAAAACAACAACACCAACAACAGTAACATCAAAAGCAACATGCATGCAGACTATACAGTATTATTCTTATAATATTTGCTTTATAACACATATTGACATTTTATTTTTGTGTGTCACCGATACTAATACCAGCATTACAACCATAACGTGTATTGTACGTTTTCCATAGCATGGCAACAATACACCCATAAAAGTATACTCCAAGCAAAAACAAGAGTAAGAACAATAAAATACAAAACAACATAAGAACAAGAACAAGAGCAACAAGAACAAGAAGAAAAAGAAGAACAAGAACAAGAACAAGAACCGCAACAACACGACAACAGCAACAACAAGAACAACGGCAACAACAACAACAACAACAGCAACAAAAACAACAAAAGCAAGGAATCTTCTTTTAGAAATAGACATTTAACTTTTTTTTATCGATGAGCGCAGAGTGAGACATTTTTTATGAGTCAAAACTATTATTGGGATTGTAAGTTTTTGTGTTCTTTCTTTCTTTATTTGGTGTTTAACGTCGTTATCGCGACGAGGGAAAGGGGGGAGAGGGGAAAAGTTTTTGTGTATTCATATGTGTTTTTTTAACGTCCTAGGTTACTAACTTCATTTGTTCACAAATAGTGCACCAAAGGAATCCCACAATAGCATATATTATCGTGAATGTGCAGATATCATTAACACAAGAGAATGAACGAACGAACGAACGAACGAACTTTATTTTACAAGGATAAAGTTTTTTAGGCACATTGCTTTGTCTAACAAACTGTCCTTAAACAAATTAATACTAAACATATAATATTCACTAAAAAAGCATACAAATGGAACGAATTGATAAATGAAAAATGCTAAATGCAATCAGAATATAAAATTAATGCGGAGAAAGTTAGAAAGACCACAGAAAGAAAATAGTTAATGAAAAAAATGGGGGAAAATACCAAAAACAAAAACCCCACACGCACACTCGACTAACAAACAAAAAAAGAGATAAGTGATTAGAGCGAGAGCGATGAGGGACAAAACAGTAAACACCACACAATGACAAATCGGGGGAAGTGCAATTTTTCGAACTTATTTCAGTACTTATATAGGTTTCTTACTGCTAAACCATTTCAGAAACTTTAATATAACTGTCTGATCAGATTGTTTTGATATGCCATTTCATCAAATGACATCCGTAAGTGAGCGGTGCCTTAACAAGTATCTATTGATGATGACACGTTCAACCGTTGTTTGTCCATGGCTCCTTTTAGTATCACACACTCATCTGGAGACAAAAATCAGTAAAGTCATCCGAAACGCTGATTGACGTCATCGACAGCAGGTGGCATTTAGTGGGGTGGAATTAACTATCTACTCTCTTAAAAGTCGTTTTTTTTATTGGTCGTTTCAGCATCACACTATCATTTAGAGAAAGAGTTCTTACATAACCATGCCATGTCGAAAGTCTTGAGAAGCACACATATAATTCCCTCGAGACAGATACAGAAAATTAAGTCATCAGAAAAAGTCACATCAGGCTGCATTGGTCGATAGCCTTCACAGCAAACTTGGTCATTCCTCCCTTGATTTTCTGGCCCACAGATTTGACAACCTTCTTCATCTCTTCCTTCTGAGCCTCGTTCAGCTGCTCTGGTTTGTTCATGATCTTCTTCCTCAGGGCGTCCTCAATTAGGCGCTGCTTATCCGCTAAGGTCATCTTAGGTTTGTCAGGAATATCGTAGATGAAGGGGGCGTCGTCGTTGGTTTTGAGCTTCCTTAACATCTGATCTAGGACCTCCTCCGCTTGAGCCTCGTCGGACTTCCAGTGGCACACCAGCTCGCTGTGCTGCCCTCCTCGTGCCTCTTTAATCTCGAAGCTGTTCCGTGGTGACTGGATCGGGGTTCGCTGTCGGAACTCAGCCTCTGGTGATTTGGGTTCTGGCTTGGAGAACTGCTGCAGTCTGGTCTTGACAGCTCCGCGCATGTGCAAGTCGTATACTTCTTGCTTGCTGTTGACTGCCTGTAGAGCGGAGTGCGAGAAGTCATCCTCGGCTGTTCCAATTCCCGCCTCATGCGGTGGCATTGGACTCCCCTGGCCGGAGATCTGTTTTGGGGATTTCGGGCGGGTAGACCTTGGTTGACTGTACTCTGCCTCTTCGCTGATGATTGGAATGGTCTGTCCCGTTATTTTTCGGATTTCTTCCGTCACCATCTTAGACATGGTCCCGTCCAGCTCTCGCGAGATTCGGTGTCGGAAGCAACATCCGCCATTTTGAGAGACGACCTGGTTGACCATCTCCAACAGCTTACCCACCATCAGCTCCTTCTCGTACACGTCACCCCTATTGTTGAAGAGAAGGTAGCGGTTGTCTGCCTCTTGCAGCACCTTTTTCAGTTTCTCGGCCTTCTCAAGCTGAAAAGAGAATTAAACACTATTTTTCTTTAGAGAAACATGTTGCGGCTTTCTGCTTCTTCTGTTCTAAACGCTATCATTGTTCTTTTACATAACACAGTTGAACCAACTTATAAGAAACTCGGATGTAAGAAACATGGCTCAAAAGAAAGTTTTCATGCCAGCAACAAGTATTTTTTTCACAAGAAAATCTCCGGATAAGAAAATCTCGGTTAAAAGAAAACCTCCGATATAATAAAAACAAGTCGCGTAAGGCGAAAATACAACATTTAGTCAAGCTGTCGAACTCACAGAATGAAACTGAACGCACTGCATTTTTTCTCCAAGACCGTATACTCGTCAGTCCACCGCTCGTGGCAAAGGCAGTGAAAATGACAAACCAGAATAGCGCGGTATAGGTTGCGCTGAGCAGGATAGCACACTTTTCTGTATCGCTATTCCTTCTAACTTTATGAGCTTGTTTTTAATCCAAACATATCATATCTATATGTTTTTGGAATCAGGAACCCACATGGAATAAGATGAACATGTTTTTAAATCGATTTCGGAAATTTGATTTTAATCATAATGTTTATATTTTTAATTTTCAGAGCTTGCTTTTAATCTGAATATAACATATTTATATGTTTTTGGAATCAGAAAAAGATGAAAAATACGATGGAATTGTTTTTTTTAATAGTTTTATACAAAAAATAGTGTAATAACTATTTTTAGATTTTTAATGACCAAACTCATCAATCAATTTTTAAGTCTCCATGCTGAAATGCAATACCAAAGTCTGGGCTTTGTCGAAAAATACTTGACCAAAATGTCAACCAAATTAGTTGAAAAATTAGAGCGTGACAACTTTCACAAAAAGCCGGATATTACGTCATCAAAGACATTTATCCAAATGAAAAAAAGTCTGGAGATACTCAGAAACTCTCATGTTAAGTTTCATGAAGATCGGTCCAGTAGTTTCTCGGAATCGCGTTATACACCACACACACACACACACACACACACACACACACACACACACACACACACACACACCACACCCTCGTCTCGATTTACCGTCTATGTTAAACATTTAGTCAAAACTTGACTAAATGTAAAAAGAGGAGTTTTGCCTTCCTGTACGTGCCAAGCCTCGGATATAGAAAATGACGAGTAAGAACTGAGGCAAGTTACTTTTATATATGATGCACTGTTGGGATCGAATGTCATCTAGACAGATTAAAAAGCTGAATGAGAGAGAGAGAGAGAGAGAGAGAGAGAGAGAGAGAGAGAGAGAGAGAGAGAGAGAGAGAGAGAGAGAGAGAGAGAGAGAGAGAGAGAGAGAGAGAGAGAGAGAGAGAGAGAGAGAGAGAGAGAGAGAGAGAGAGAGAGAGAGAGAGAGAGAGAGAGAGAGAGAGAGAGAAGGAGGATGATCATATACAAGAATGACGGGCAGAGTCAGAAATACAGAGTCCACACAATCACATATCAAACATTGAAAACAATTGACCGTCACATTTTTGCACCGACCTGCAAAACGTATCATTACTCCCATTATGAAAACATAGAGCAAAAGAGGTCAACGTGAGCATTCTCTAAAAATAATGCATGTTGAGTGATATTTTTGTCAAAAAGGTCAAGCGGTGTTTTAATCTGCCATGTCCAAATATGTTTTTAAGTATACCTTCAGAAAGTTAATAATTATGATACTCAAGTACAAACACGTGCATTCGGACGTAACCGTGCGCGCGCGTGTATGCGTTTGTGTGGGAGTGTTTCTCTTTCTTTATCACACAATTTGTTTATTGTCAAATCGAAAGTCAATACCCGCAAGTCAAACAAATGTTTCTCTGTCGTTCTCTCTCTCTCTTTCACAATTCATGCAGGCCTTGACGCTCACTTTGACATCGACAAAAACACAAGTTTACCTACATTTGCCTGAAATGACTGGTATACACACAAGGAAACATTGATTTAACGATACAAACAGATAAAGACTTTTTTGTTAAAAGACAAAAATATGTGTGAGCGAGAGAGCGGGAGAGACACACATACACATACACACGCGCGCACGTTTACGTCCTAATGCAAATGATTGAGAGATATATCTTTTACTCCTTCTGA
This sequence comes from Littorina saxatilis, assembly GCF_037325665.1. Taxonomy (NCBI): domain Eukaryota; kingdom Metazoa; phylum Mollusca; class Gastropoda; order Littorinimorpha; family Littorinidae; genus Littorina; species Littorina saxatilis. Next base: position 26,181,169 of record NC_090247.1, read on the forward strand.
TGCTATTTTTCATAATAAGGGTAATGGTACGTTTGGTAGGTAGGTGCAAAAATGTCATGGTTAATTGTTTTCATTTTTTTTTTTATATGTGATTGCGTGGACTCTGCTCGGTATTGTGTAATGTTTTGTAAATATCGCTCGGATGATGCAGGAATAATGTTCATGCGAATTGAGAAACTGGTCTAATTTTATCCTGCGAAAATGTCCTGTAATTACGCTTTTTCCAGCCATATCGAAAACACAGTACAATAATTAAAATACGAACACATCATTACAACAAACGTAAACCAGGGATTAATACAACTTCCAAAATATGTCCTGTGATTGTAGTTGATCGGTCAAATACCCCATTTAATTACCGAAGCCTCGTTTATATAATTCTTTCCATGTCATCTTATTCAAAACTCTGTATCATAAGGTATGTCCGATTGATTTCTCTAATTTGTTCACACTTATTTCAAAGGTTCTGAAAATATAACAGGAAAAATATTGGAAAAATCTTTTTTAGTTAATCAGTGTCCGCTCTCTTTAATTAGCGCTCTGCCTCAGTTTTATTTTAACATTCTCACATAAACTTACGCGGCAACCCTGAAACAGTGTTTTTAATAATTTTGTGGTATTTGTTTGTAAAAAAACCCACCTCACATATCGGGAATAAAAGTTGGTCCTTGCGTATGGCTGTCTACGTAAGTGTCAGTAAGAGTACCTTGGAAAATGAGGAACACGTGAACTTGCGGCGATCGTATTTTTTTGAGGATAAAAGTCGCCAGTTCATTTTTATGTTTGTTATTAAATTCTCTCAGATGGGTTCCACTGTAATTACAATCATGTGTCTACTGGATCTTCTGTTATATCTGTTAGCGGTTATATTGAATCACAATGATCAATGTACACCAAAGAAACATATGCCTTATAGTCATGTGTGGTTTCCATCAACCACAGTTATTCGTTCTCAAAATTGATGAAAACGTTTAAATTGTATTCTCTTGACAATATGTTATGACGTGGTTTTTGTTAAAACCTTTAACTCATGAGTCGATCAGTCAATAAGTTTCTCTCGATGTATGCCTTTGTTTCCAGATCTATACATTTGTTATAGCTGACCTTGATTGGCATCTTACTGTCTTTCTACTGCAAGTATTGAAGTAAAAAACAGAAGACAGCGTTCCGAAACGGAACAATGAACTATATATATAAAGATCGTGTTGTACAAAAAAGGACACTACCTGTTCTTCAAAGTTTTCCCCGTGCATGTCCAGTTCGTCTTTGCCGACAAGTATGACGATCATATAGGATGTCATCTGTGGCCCAAAGATATCCTTCAGCGCGTCTAACACCTATAATAGACAAGATCATTGGAGCCATTAATAATAATAATAGTAATGAAAGCTTATATAGCGCGAACCATGGAGAATCGTGCTCTCCGCGCTTTACAAATTAACAATCAATAAAACACACTAGTTTAACATTGAATGCATATTAACATAAGAACCTATAGAACACCACATTTACGACAACACAACATAAACTTTGTAAGAATATCGTCTAGGCATATACTAACACAATCATCAATAATTGTACAATATAAATTAACAAATCCTTACTTTATAATAATAGAACCAAAATCTTAGAACATAGTTCGATTTTCGTTCTACCTTTGACCCATGAGAAGAGTCTGCATTTCTCGCGCTATTGTAGAGTTACAGATTTGAAATTATCTAAAGCGCAACGCAGTTAGGTTTGTAAGTTGAATAGATGACAACACACACGAGCAACGTCTTATTTATTAGTGCTTGATTGTTCTATTTTTAAAATAAAAATGATTTGTTTGGTGATTTTTTCGAGGCCGTGCATATTCTCCAATGGACAGTGTTTGTTTACTTTCTGTTATTAGTTTTAGACCCGTAAAGCCCGGAGTATGCATGCGTTTGCTAGATTACAGGTTTGACTGGATTTAATAGTTTTTATCTGCTTTTACGAATGTGTTTCCATTAGGACCAAATATAAGACGAATGGATTTGGGACTCCCGACACAAGACAACTGACGAAGAAAAGAGCTCGAGAATTTAAATTCATTTGATTAATCAGCATACTTACGAAGCACTTTTGAGAAAATCATCATATGGTATATGAATGATCACTGCAGAAGCACATTCATCACAAGTCGGGGTTTAACCTAATGGTTTAACCGTGAGGGCGTTAAACAACATTATCATAAAGTACATCTATAATCACAGCAAATGTCCCCAGAAACTTCCAAAATTGCGCCTGCGCATACATAATATTTGTTGTCTGTGCTCACAATTCAAACAAGCAAACAGACAGAGACCAAGAGAGACAGAGTGAGACACTGGCAAACAGACAGACCGGCCGACAAAAAGACATTCAGACAGAACCACGCCATTATTAGGCAAAATACCTTGATTTGTTCTTCCGTAAATCTTTCGTTACACTTCAAGACCAAGATGATGGCATGCGGACCGGGAGCCACAAGTAAAAGAGACCTTGTGATTCTTTTTGATATCTCTGTAATATCATGTTGCGTGTCACAGAGGCCTGGAGTGTCCAATACCTGAAACAATTGACGTAGTTCATGTACATTTCCTCTGCACAAACACTCAGTTGCAAAAGTGTAACTGACTGCAGAATGCGTTTGGCAACAACTTCGTTTACCATGTCTATATCTCATCGAAATCCCGCTACCTCCCTTCTTTATCTCTCATCTAATAAGATGATAAGTCCCAATAAACTAGTTATCTGCTCATTGAGATGATAATTTCTGCGCAGCCGCAGTAGCAATGATGAAAACAAAGTCTATTGAAACAACGACGTATGACTCAGTTTCAAAAAGGAGCCATAGTGAAACTGACCTCGTCACACAGTGTTCGCCACCTTGACTCTTTCCTTGCACAGTTTGGCAACGATCGAAGGTCGTACCGAGTCACTCTCAAGCTACAAACTGCGACTTTATCTCTGCTCAAACAAACTAAAGTTCATGCACAACAACTATGAAGATATTCGCAAAGTCAAATGACTGGGAAAATCAATCAATCAATCAATCAATATGAAGCTTATATAGCGCGTATTCCGTGGGTACAGTTCTAAGCGCTTGTCGAAGAGTTGTCAACACAGGACTAACAAAGAAACTAACATCTTCAGACGGACACGAACCCTATCACACACTAGCAAACCCTGGTAAACAAACAACTGTTTAACAACAATGTACACATCAATAGCTAGGTCAAACAAAATAATATTAAGCACAAAGAAAACACATCTCACAGAGCACAGCACAAGAATGTCTTTTGGGGCACAGCACATCACGTCGAGCATGAAAGTCGCAGCCAGCTACGGGAAGAACTGAGTCTTCAACCTACTCTTGAACGCGTCAAGAGAGGGGCTCTGGCGAAGCTCAAGCGGCAGGGAGTTCCAGACGGAGGGGCCCGCGGAGGGAAATGCACGCTGACCAGCAGATGCGAGTTTCGAGCGAGGGATGTGGAGGCGGAGAGGGTCAGCAGCAGAACGAAGGGGACGGTCGGAGGGCTGGGTGTACAGGTCCAGGGAGGATTGAAGGTACTCGGGAGCAGAGTCGTTGAGACACTTGTAGACCAGAGTGGACAGTTTGTAGGAGATTCGGGTGTTGACAGGGAGCCAGTGCAAGGAGCGAAGTAGGGGGGTGATGTGGTCTCGCTTCGTCTTCCTCAACGTCAGCCTGGCAGCGGCGTTCTGGACTCGTTGTAGGCCATGAATGGATGAGGCGGGGAGGCCAGCCAGAAGGGAGTTGCAGTAGTCCAGACGACTGAAGATGAGGGAGACAACCAGCTTGACACAGGCGTCGTGGGTGAGGTAGCGACGGATGGAGGCGATGCGTCGTAGGTGGAAAAAGCAGGTCTTGATGATGAAGGAGATGTGTGTCTGCATGGAGAGAGTGGAGTCGAGAAAGACGCCAAGGCTCTTGACAGCAGGGGAGAATGGAACAGTCGCGTCATCCAGCTGGAGGTCGGTCACAGTGAGGGAAGCAATCTTCTGTCGTGTTCCAACGAGAAGGGCCTCCGTCTTCTCACTGTTCAGCTTCAGCTTGTTCTCAGTCATCCAGTTCTTGATGTCAGTGAAACAACTGGAGATGGATCCAAGGAGATCGTCAACGTCCTCCGGCTTGGCGCTGTTCTGGAGCTGCGTGTCATCGGCAAAGGAGTTGTAGTTCAGGCCGTGGCATTCGATGACCAGGGAGAGGGGTTGGGTGTACAGGGTGAAAAGGACAGGGCCGAGGACAGATCCTTGTGGGACGCCGAAGCGGACAGGGACAGGCTGAGAAGAGAACGAATCAGTGGTGACAGTCTGAGAGCGGTTCTGGAGGTAGTTCCTAAACCAAGAGAGGGCGGTGTCGTGAATGCCGAACGTGGAACTGAGGCGATCGACGAGTAGCTGGTGGTCGATCGTGTCGAAGGCCGCGGAAAGGTCCAGCAGCACAAGGGCAGAGACGAGACCGCTATCTGTTGCGTTCAGGAGGTCCGTGGTGATTCGCAGGAGCGCCGTCTCGGTGCTGTGGTGAGGGCGGTACGCTGACTGGTACACTGGCATCAGCGAGTTCCGAGACAGGTGGGCGCTCAACTGCTCCAGGATGATACGCTCCAGAAGCTTGGAGAGGAAGGGCAGGTTGGACACAGGACGGTAGTTCTTCAACTCGTTGACGTCAAGGCCGGGCTTCATTGGGGTGTCACTAAAACTCGAAAAGACACGAAAAGACGCGAAAAGATACGAAAAGACGCGAAAAGACGCGAAAAGACACGAAAAGACACGAAAAGACGCGACGCGAAAAGACACGAGTATGTGAAAAGACATAAAAAGACAACAGAAACTATTTTTTTTTCTCCTTCAAATAAAAGCAATATCACAAATAATGAAGAATAAATAAATGGCAAAATACGAGCTATTACTGGCGGTCGAATAACCCAAACACTTTTGTCAAAAGTTATTGCATCAAAAGTCTAATCAACTTTTTCTCTTGATGTATTACAAAAAGTCCTTTACTTTGCCAATAAACCCCAAAAATCGTGATCCAGCTCAGCTAAAATGGACTCAAGGGACACAACTCTGGTTGTGGACATCCGGGTGACATCAAAAGCGACGTCAAACACGACTTGTTACGTCCCTGCATGGTGTCTGCCCTTTGATCTATGTGCGTCTTTTCGTATCTATTTGCTGTCTTTTCGTATCTATTTGCTGTCTTTTCGTGTCTTTTCGTGTCTTATCGCGTCTTTTCGCGTCTTTTCGTGTCTTTTCGTGTTTTTTCGAGTTTTAGTGACACCGATTCATTGTAAGGTTACACTTGCGCAATGGCGCGCAAAATTCATTCACGACATGAACGCTTTCCTCCATGGGAAATGCCATGGTACTGCTTGTAATTACTGTATTCATGCCACTGATTGTCTAATGTTGGTACTGGTGTACCAGGTCCTCCAAACAACCCACACGTAACAATCTGCAGGGCTAAAATCGGATAAGTTTGGCTACCGCTCTATTTTGAACCTCGTACTGTTGAGTCAAAATTGTGGTCAAGTAATCTTCGACAAAGCCCGGATTTTGGTATTGCATTTCAGCTTGGAGGCTTAAACATTAATTAATGAGTTTCCTCATTAAAGTTGTCATAAAAATCGATTTTTCGCAAACAAATTTAAAATTGATTGCATCGTATTCTTCATCAAATTCTGAATCTGAAAATATATACATATGTTAATGAAAATAGGTTAATTAGTACTACGATTATAATCAAACAAATCGATCCAAAAATGATTTAATCTTATTCTTGATCATTTCCTGATTCCAAAAACATAGATATAATATATTCAATTCAAAACAAGCTCAGAAAGTTAAACAGAATACAGAAAAGCGCGCTTTCCTGTTTACCGCAATACGCCATTGCGCTATTCTGGTGTGTCAGTTTCACTTTGTGTTGCACGGGAAAAGTGAGCGACTTCCTTGTGCCGCGGGGATTGACGAAGCTGTTTTGTCTTGGTGAAAAAAATGCAGTGCGTTCAGTTTAAAGGCACAGTAAGCCTCCCGTAAACCATCACAGAGCTCCCCGAGCGTCTAAATACAGTACAAGCATACTTCCATTTGAACGCTCACCGAACGGGAACATCCTGGCTGCTTTCTGTCGAGCGTGAGACATTTTCAAAGAATTTATTTTCGTATACTTGTTCCGTTAACAACAACGGCGCCTCGTTTTTGCGCTAGACCTAACTTTTAAAATCTAAATAATAAATTGACAGCTTGTTACACAAACATTCTTTAATCATAAAAGAATTCGTTTTTCATCAAGACAAGATCAGAACAATTCGAAGTTGTGAAAGTTTAAAAAAAGAAAAGCCCGGAAGCAGGGTCACGCAAGGGTCGTAGCAGACGACGGCCGGTTTATCAGTGCAAATCGCCGTTCCTCTCAACAGTCAAAAGCCATCGCTAGAGTTCTTGTGAACCACAGCCGTTGTTTCGTGCATAAAAAAAACGTGCTATTGTAGATAAGCTCACGTCGAGTCGCATTCAAATGACTAACTATGACGACTGCATTGTGAAAAGGGAAAACTGGATCACACGGGTTCACGATGGCTCAGGGGTAAGATAAACCACGCAAAAATAAATTCTTTGAAAATTGTTCGCTCTTTACGGAGGGCACCTAGGATGTTCTCAATTGGTGAGTGTTTAAATGAAATGGTGTTTGTACTGTGTGTAAAAGCCTGACCGTATCTGTGATGGTTTACGGGAGGCTTACTCTGCCTTTAAATCTGTGAGTTCGACAGACTGACTAAATGTTGTAATTTTGCCTTACGCGACTTGTTTTTGTTTTACAGGCGGGGAGCATCCTTCTTCATAGGTCTTTTTCTTTTCTCAATCAAATTCTTTCTTGAAGGAAAAAAAAAATTTCATACCACAAATGTACTTCTAATATTGGGGTCCTGATTTGGCCTATATGGTCCGCTGGACCCAAAAAGCAACAACTAACTAATTAACTAACTAACTAACCGGCCCCCGTGGCGCAGTGGTTAGCGCATCGGACTGCGTGCCGGGAGATCGTGGTTCGAATCCCATAAGGGGAGCGTGGGTTTTTCGAGCTTCGGTCGGCTCCTACCCAGAGTGGAAGTGCTAAAGTTCCAATGGGAAGGCTGGGATCATACAGCCGAGTTTCATTCACTTCACGAATGCGATTGACTCAGAAAGCGCGAAAATAAAAAATAAATTGTCTCGATTCTTGTGACCCTTCCTGGTCAGGGCTCTCGTGGTGACCTTGGTCCCAGTGTTCCTGCTCCACCCATCCCTGAATATTCTGCTGCCAGCCTGGGATGCTCCGGGGGGGGGGGGGGGGGTCGACGGAAGGACGCAGTGGCGGTCTGCTCTCTGAGGAGACGCTCACTCAGTCTGGCTCCGCGACTTAACAGTCAGTGTCGTAAGTAGAGGGCTTAGTATAGGTAGCGGTGCCTGTGTCCCTGGCCAGGAACAGGACCAATACTGAACACCGTCGAAGTGACTCAGCAGCAGTGCAGTGTCATTTTCAGAGGGTAGCCTACCGCAGCGGCCTGACATCCTTCCCTGGAGTGTCTGTAAAATTAGTGAGGGTGCCCAGGTGTCTGACCAACACTGGGGGCTCATTGATTCGACAAAGTCTGGCGGCGGAACGAAGTTTAGGGGTGGATGTTGCAGTGAGTGCTGGGACGGGGCGGCGTGGGTGCATACTGGGAGAGGGAACAAGCGTCGGGACAAGCAAAAAGAGAATGAAACAAAATAAAAATAAATACATAAAGAAGAAAAGAGAGAAGAAAAGAGAAAAGAGGGAAAATAGAAAGAGAAAGTGAACAGGAGAGAGAGAAAGAGAAGAGAAGAAAGAAAAAGAGAGAAAGAAAAAGAAAAATAAAAAAGAAGAAAAACAAGTAAAACAACCTGACAAATAAAGAAATTAAACGAACAGAGAGAGAGAGAGAAAGAGAGAGAGAGAGAGAGAGAGAGAGAGAGAGAGAGAGAGAGAGAGAGAGAGAGAGAGAGAGAGAGAGAGAGAGAGAGAGAGAGAGAGAGAGAGAGAGAGAGAGAGAGAGAGAGAGAGAGAGAGAGAGAGAGAGAGAGAGAGAGAGAAAAAAACCACAAAATACTAACTAACTAACTAACTAACTTCTAATATTTAACTCAAATTCCAATAATGCACCCAAACGTTTATAATAATAATAATAATAATAATAACGGGCATTTATAAGCGCCTTATTAGAAGTTCAAAGCGCGTGACAACAATACATGTATACAAAATTCATACAATCACTGTCAGATTCAAACAACACATCATGCACATCTCACATCCCCAGACTCTATACTAAGGAACTATCCGTAATGTTGTTGGAACAAGTGAGTTTTCCCGTATTTAAATGATCCAGTTGTCATTTTTGTGTGATTATTATACAATAATTAAAAAAAAAGTTCATTTTTTAAATGTTCCCTAAAATAACCAAATAAAACATATTTTTCATTCAAAACAATATTAATATCAATTTTCTCATAAACAACATCTTTGTGTAAGTTGATATTGGCGAGTATCTGCCCTGTCTCGACGTGTTCAAACCTGACAGAGGCTAAAGGTAGGGGTTGCTATTACACATTTCATCGATTGTTATATATCTAAATTATCGTACTCGGTATGACTTAAGCCCAAGGTTAACGAACATAAACGACTAAAACATTTTGAATATACACAGGTATGTATTCGAAAGAATTGTGCCGTTTCTGGTCTGCAAGGTACCGTCTGTGTCACATTTGTGTAGACGTCCAAGCCCCCCTACCCCCTGTTCTTCGGCTTCTAAAATGCCCTTATCCTACCAAAGCGCTTGAATATTTTGTTTTAAAGACACCATCTTCCCCTCCCCCTGACACTACGCCCCCAGTCCCCCACCCACCCCTTAAATCACCCGACGTTTGTTTCATGCGTTTGTTATGCGTTTAAGATTGCAATACATTTGCCAATTGACTTGGAATGAAACTCACTAAATTCATAATGAATTGGTAAAGTACACTACATAAGGATTTTAGTCAAATCTGAAATTCCATCAAAGTTGACAAAACAGAGGAAATGCAATTACCATAAGTTCCTGTCCATATCGTTCCGTATATCCAATGCCGCCCTCACTTGTAACGGAGTTAATTCCGACCTGTGCATGGAACTCTTCCGCTCCCAGAATGGTGTTTCCGGTCGTGCTCTTTCCGGCTCCGGTCTTGCCAATCAGAATAATGCGCATGCGCGTTGCTGTGTTTACAAGCACATGCAATCGTAAGTGATATATGAATAAGAAGATTTGCTATCGGTGTAATCAAATACAAAAACAGATTTATGGAGAAAAAAACCTAAATGTGTATAAATATGCCAATGCAAAGAAGGTGAAGAAAAAGGTTAAGAAAGAAATGAAGGATTGAAAGGAAAAGGGTAATACAGTAAGAAGGAGAGAAAAGGTAGGAAGGAATTGGTACGTTAAAAATAAACAAGCCAAACTTGCAACATTTAAATTTAGGAAAATAACATAGTTGCAGTAAATATATTACGACCTCACCATCGACAAAACAACAACACCACCAACAAAAACAACAACAACAACAGCAACAACAACAACACCACCACCACCACCATCAACACCACCACGAACATAATCAACAACAATAGCATCAATAAGAGCAGCAGCATCAAAAGCAGCAGACGCAGCAACAACAACAGCAACAACAGCAATAAGAGCATAAACAACAATAACTTCAACAACAGCAGCAGCAGCAACAATATCAACAGAAGAAGCAGCTGCAGGTGCTACAAAAGCTTATTGATATCGGAAGCATGCTTTATCCACCCAACATACCAGGGAAGGCTTGTGAACTGCCTGTGTCCTCCATTTTGCTAGCTTGCTCTGCAACAGTCGAGGACACGAACGCAGTGCATGTATGGCGTAGTTATTCGCCACGCCCCCTTTATTCTCCCCCTTCACCTATATATAGCCACCCTCCTTCCCGACCAACCCCCTTGTATCCCCTCGTTCTCGATGCCTTTACGCTAACCCCTTTTTTCTTTTCTTTGTGCGTGTTAGTCATTATATTCAGATATTTGTACCTATATTCTCAAAAACAAGGACATTCTCTGATTCTCGGGAACATAACTCTTTACCAAACACACATACACACACATGCACACAGACAGACAGACAGACACACACACACACCTCCTTCCCTATCCTCATTTCTCCCTTTCTCCATGCGGTCTACAGTAGCTAGTGTTAAAGTACCAGGCATGTGCAAGTCGATCGAATCGCCGTTGTGTTCAAACGTTTAGTACACTCTTTGACTGCAAATTATGTTCCTTATATGGTCAAACGCGTCTTTTTTAATTTCCATATAAGGTAAAAAGTGGTGTAAAGCTGTGGAAAAACCCAGGAAACCATTGTGTAAATATCTGAGCATTGACCACAGACTTCCGGATTAGGGAAAATGGGGCACAACAAGGAGATATTTATTCTCGGACTAAATGAGTTGACTTGAGTTAGTTGATTGATATGGCTGATCACTGCGTGCTGTGCTTGAGAAGTATCTTGAGAAGCGAATAGCCAGATTCCCTGCTGTACTGCATCCAGGGAGAAATAAACCCCACCGAAAAACAAGATTCACAGACAAGAAGACCGCGTTTGCTGTGGAGGCCGTTGGTTATACCATTCATGCGAGTGACGTACCGATTCAAGATTTCTTTCTCAGCAACCTTTGCTTTTGCAGCTCTCTTGCAATCATTCCTCGCTTGGTCCCCGTAATATAGCTTTCTAAACACGCAAATGACCGCAACTGACGTACTTCATGCGTTAACAGGATGAATAAAGGGGATTGCTTGCTCATGTCTCTAAATGATATGCTTGTTGTAGATGTATTCGAGATTCGAACTCGCCATCCGATTCGCCGCGTTTAAAACTCGCTGAATGTCATTAATTACCAAACAACTATTTAAATTATTTGAGATTCCAACAAATTTCGAAATGGTTAAATTTTAATTCCTAAAATGCACACAAAAACCCCAAACACACAAAAAACCACACAAAAAAAACCCCACACGGTCTCACTTACCAATGTTGAAACCTGCGAGGTATCGAACAGCGGTTGACCTGCAAGTTCAAATCCGTTCTAATCACGATACATTGTCAGAAGAAGCTAATAAACCATGGTGCTTCGATCACCTTGCCCAAACCAGAAAATGTGTTACAAGCGACTCTGATGCCTACTTGCCTGAAACCCTGTTCCAAAAACGTCAGTTATGCAAAGTTGCAATGACAGTCTTTTTTGGTCGACCTTGGAAATGCTGGGAATACAAAGCTGTGATTCAAAACAGGTTTTGCTAAATGATCATCTTGCAGTCGCATCGTGCAACTAGGTTATTGCACGCCCTAGTCTCTATTCAATGCCCCGCCTTTTCTCCATGTCTATTTATTCCCCATCACGTTACACACCCCTCCTCTTTCTCCGTCCCACCCCACCATACCCCTGGCATTAAAGAGCATTCCTGCCGATTTAACTTACCCGCCCAAACAATTTCTGTTTCTCAGGAAATAAGCTCACATGTGCAGCCATCTCTCTCCGGACAGCAAACACGATTTTGGTTACTTATCTCTATCTCTCTCTCTTCTTTCTCACACACACACACACACACACACACACACACACACACACACACACACACACACACATACATACACACCCACGAACCCACGCACGCACGCACACGTACGCACGCACACTCACATTCAGTCAAAACTTAACAAAATGTAAACAGAAACAAAAGGAAAGACAGAAGAAAACAAAGAACGAAGGGAAAAAAATAAAATAAAAGTGAAATAAAGCCGATAGAGTGAACGAAACAGGCGAGCGAAATCCAAACACTGAAAAGTTGAAAAGGCTACTTTTTCAAAAAGTGAACAAAATCACCTCAGCATTCTTCTTGCATATACCGTAAACTACCTTGTATACGCCCACCCCCCCCCCTTTTGCACCAATTTCACTCAAAAGGAAGGGGTGGGCGTTTACTAGGTACTGTATCCTGTACATCTGTTCCTCGTGAGAAATAGCGGTATTTGATCACTGGTTATGAGAATGATAGTAGGATTTGTTTCTGTGCACAAAACGTATCTTACTCTGTGACACACGTGTTCGTGTGTGTGCAAGTGCTTCGCCAGAATGGAACATGGAAACTAACCACAGCAATCCGTTTGTATCATAGTTTGATAACAATTGCTCATATCGCAAAAGACAATGATTACTGAAGATCTGCTTCGTATATCTAGCGTTACGAGCTGCAGCGCCTGTGTCTGAACAAAAATCATAAACTTGCACACACTGAAATATCATGGGGGGAGGGGTAAAATACGTGTCAAACACGGCAACGTATTATAAAAACAAAAGGCGAAGCCTTCAAGGCTCCCGTAAGAAATCGACAAACAGTAACACAAACTCACTCACTCCGTCACACACACACACACACACACACACACACACACACACACACACACACACACACACACACACACACACACACACACACACACACACACACACACACACACACACACAGTTAACACTAACGCATCATATCAACTCCATGTATATTTTTCAAAAGAAGGCAAACAGATAAAATGACTGTGTATTTGTTGTAGGTGCAGTTGTCCCTGAAGATCTTGTGCAACACACACACACGCACACACACACACACACACGCACACACACACACACACACACACACACACACACACACACACACACAGACACACACACACACACAAGGCCACACAAACACGCAGGCACACACTGACACACTTTTAAACTGCATCAGTATAATTATCATGGCAAAGCTTATCTACAATCATTAAAGGCATATGTACGCGCTCCCGTGTTTACAAAGTGTAGTTTGCCCATAATCGATGTCAAACGCACCATAAGACCATATAATGACGATATGTCACCATGCGCGGACCATAATACATGCATTACAGCTTGTTCTAGCCTCTGAAAAAGTGAGGATGTCAACAAAGCCGCGGTGTTAGCTCCCTTGCATCAACGTTACATGTGTTGCCAAATCTATAAATAGGACGATCCAGATCAAAATGAAAATTAACATATCTCAACATTGAAGGGGTCCTAGACCACAATATTTTGCAGGGAACTTAATTTAGCATGTCTCCAGCTGTTGGTAAAGCAATTAGCGTGTATAGTCATCGAGTACATATGCCTTTAACCTACCCTAGAGCTTGCTATCAAGATAATATATTCTTGGAATTGTCATACGACTAAGAGTTAAAGATATGGGCGTCACGATGGTCACACTCAGACAGGTTCACAGGAGGTTATGCGAGTTTTGAGACAACGACAGTCGTCCAAATAAAGCTTGCTGTGGAATTTTGTTGTACATACTGGTACACAAGATTCTGTATTTGTCTGCGGTTAATGTTAATGATTTCTTTTTTCCTCTGTTGGTTTCTTCCTCCTGAGTTGATCGTTATCACTCAAACAAGACCATCAGAGAGTACCTCAGTTGCTCTTCAAAATGGACTGTGAATAGTTTGTTGGCTGTGTTGACCGTCATAATTATTTTAAGAACCAGGCTTGTATAACCCGACTATTCAGAGGTGAGAACTGGAGAAGTGAATCTATGTATACCACAATCCTTCGCCCGACCCCTGACCTGGTCTTGACACCCGACCTGGTCTACATACCACACACGACACAAACCAGTCAACTGCTTGTACCCCTTCAAAACCCCACACCACCCGTTTTCTTTGGATACACTCTTTAACTACACACATGCCGACACAATGTTGATCACTGCTTCAATATTTTGGAGATGGTACTTGAAAAATAACCAGGTGAAATGAGTATTTCGGTGTTTAGTCAAATGTTAAAGTTTCTACCACAGACATACATACGCACGCACGCACAGACAGATAAAGTTTAGCATCGCATAGGCTACACTTACGTGAGCCAAAAACGGATTATCAGTAGGTTACAGTACACGTTGTAAGAGTGGGAGACACTAGATCTGTCTGTACTTACCGGGGACACGACTGCCGGGATCGACACTGCGCTTTCGACAGCTCTTTCTCGCGCAGACATTGGAAAAACGCTGTGCAGATCAAACTGTAGGAGATCTCCCTTTGGTATCTTCTTTATCTATTTTTCTGGAGCTAAGAAACCGAACAATGTGAAATCTGTCTTTCCCGAATCGGCGAATGCGGAAGTGAGAACTGAAAAGTGAATCTATACCACAATCCTTCACGCGACCTGACCTGATCTTGACCCCTTACCTGGTCTAAAAACCACACACGACACAAACCATTCACCTGCTTCTACCCCTCAAAACCCCCCACCACCCGGGTTTTTTTCATACACGCTTTAACTAAACACATACCGACAGAATGTTGATCATTACTTCAATACTTTGAAGATGGTGCTTGCAAAATAACCAGAAGAAATGAATATTTCGGTGTTTAGTCAAATGTTAAAGTTTTTACCACATCCATACAGACAGACAGACAGACAGACGCACGAACGCACAGACAGACAAAGTTTACCATTGCATAGTCTAAACTTACGTGAGCCAATAAAAAAACAAGTCAGTTGATTCGATCTCTTTATATCCCCCAAGATCAACCTCGTAAACCTTAGATGAGTCTCTCACATATTCGTCCACTTTTGGCATGGGTATCCAGAGACTGCAGTGTCAAATGTACATGTGTGAACTCAATGGCATCTTGTCATCATTCACTTGACGGATATCTCTGTATTTTGTGAAGAGGATTAGAATTAACGAGAAACTGTCGTTTTTATATTTAGTCAAGTTTTGACTAAATATTTTAACATCGAGGGGGAATCGAAACGAGGGTCGTGGTGTATGTGTGTGTGTATGTGTGTGTGTATGTGTGTATGTGTGTGTGTGTGTGTGTGTGTGTGTGTGTGTGCGTGCGTGTGTGTGCGTGTAGAGCGATTCAGACCAAACTACTGGACCGATCTTTATGAAATTTGACATGAGAGTTCCTGGGATTGATATCCCCATACGTTTTTTTCTTTTTTTTGATAAATGTCTTTGATGACGTCATATCCGGCTTTTCGTGAAAGTTGAGGCGGCACTGTCACTCCCTCATTTTTCAACCAAATTGGTTGAAATTTTGGTCAAGTAATCTTCGACAAAGCCCGGACTTCGGTATTGCATTTCAGCTTGGTGGCTTAAAAATTAATTAATGACTTTGGTCATTAAAAATCTGAAAATTGTAAAAAAAATATTTCTTTTATAAAACGATCCAAATTTACGTTTATCTTATTCTCCATCATTTTCTGATTCCAAAAACATATAAATATGTTATATTCGGATTAAAAACAAGCTCTGAAAATTAAATATATAAAAATTATGATCAAAATTAAATTTTCGAAATCAATTTAAAAACACTTTCATCTTATTCCGTGTCGGTTCCTGATTCCAAAAACATATAGATATGATATGTTTGGATTAAAAACACGCTCAGAAAGTTAAAACGAAGAGAGGTACAGAAAAGCGTGCTATCCTTCTTAGCGCAACTACTACCCCGCTCTTGTCAATTTCACTGCCTTTGCCATGAGCGGTGGACTGACGATGCTACGAGTATATACGGTCTTGCTGAAAAATGGCATTGCGTTCAGTTTCATTCTGTGAGTTCGACAGCTACTTGACTAAATATTGTATTTTCGCCTTACGCGACTTGTTTACATTTAGTCAAGTTTTGACTAAATGTTTTAACATAGAGGGGGAATCGAGACGAGGGTCGTGGTGTATGTGTGTGTGTGTGTGTGTGTGTGTGTGTGTGTGTGTGTGTGTGTGTGTGTGTGTGTCTGTGTGTGTCTGTGTGTCTGTGTGTGCGTGTGTGTGTGTAGAGCGATTCAGACCAAACTACTGGACTGATCTTTATGAAATTTGACATCAGAGTTCCTGGGAATGATATCCCCGGACGTTTTTTCTTTTTTTTCGATAAATGTCTTTGATGACGTCATATCCGGCTTTTGGTAAAAGTTGAGGCGGCACTGTCACACCCTCATTTTTCGAAATCAATTTAAAAACACTTTCATCTTATTCCTTGTCGGTTCCTGATTCCAAATACATATAGATATGATATGTTTGGATTAAAAACACGCTCAGAAAGTTAAAACGAAGAGAGGTACAGAAAAGCGTGCTATCCTTCTTAGCGCAACTACTACCCCGCTCTTGTCAATTTGACTGCCTTTGCCACGAGCGGTGGACTGACAATGCTACGAGTATATACGGTCTTGCTGAAAAATGGCATTGCGTTCAGTTTCATTCTGTGAGTTCGACAGCTACTTGACTAAATATTGTATTTTCGCCTTACGCGACTTGTTTACATTTAGTCAAGTTTTGACTAAATGTTTTAACATAGAGGGGGAATCGAGACGAGGGTCGTGGTGTATGTGTGTGTGTGTGTGTGTGTGTGTGTGTGTGTGTGTGTGTGTGTGTGTGTGTGTGTGTGTGTGTGTGTGTGTGTCTGTCTGTGCGTGTGTGTGTGTAGAGCGATTCAGACCAAACTACTGGACTGATCTTTATGAAATTTGACATGAGAGTTCCTGGGAATGATATCCCCGGACGTTTTTTCTTTTTTTTCGATAAATGTCTTTGATGACGTCATATCCGGCTTTTGGTAAAAGTTGAGGCGGCACTGTCACACCCTCATTTTTCAATTAAATTGATTGAAATTTTGGCAAAGCAATCTTCGACGAAGGCCGGGGTTTGGTATTGCATTTCAGCTTGGTGGCTTAAAAACTAATGAGTCATGAGTTTGGTCATTAAAAATCGGAAACTTGTAATTAAATCGTTTTTTTATAAAACGATCCAAAAACAATTTCATCTTAATCTTCGTCATTTTCTGATTCCAAAAACATATACATATGTTATATTTCGATTAAAAACAAGCTCTGAAAATTAAAAATATAAAAATTAAGATCAAAATTAAATTTCCGAAATCGATTTAAAAACAATTTCATCTTATTCCTTGTCGGTTCCTGATTCCAAAAACATATAGATATGATATGTTTGGATTAAAAACACGCTCAGAAAGTTAAAACGAAGAGAGGCACAGAAAAGCGTGCTATGCAGCACAGCGAAACCACCACCGCGCTAAACAGGCTCGTCAGTTTCACTCCGTTTTGCACAAGCGGCGGACTACGGTCATTGTAAAAAAAATGCAGTGCGTTCAGTTTCATTCTGTGAGTTCCACAGCTTGACTAAATGTAGTAATTTTGCCTTACGCGACTTGTTGGCTCACGTAAGTGTAGCCTATGCGATGCTAACTTTTGTCTGTCTGTGCGTGCGTGCGTGCGTGCGTGCGTGCGTGCGTGCGTATGTATGTATGTATGTCTGTGGTAGAAACTTTAACATTTGAAGACGTCACAACATTTGAAGACGTCACATTATGACGTAAGAGGGTTAGACGTCACGCGAAGGAATTACTGAAAGTCTCGGTCATTGTTATTATGAGCGGGCCGAGACTAGTTTTTTCTTCGAAATCGGCCATTCAGATCTAGATCTAGTGTCTCGCTTTCTTGCACAGTGTCCCCTATGCCGCTTACTGTGTGTGTGTGTGTGTGTGTGTGTGTGTGTATGTGTGACGAAGTGATTGAGTTTGTGTTACTGTTTGTCGATTTCTTACGTGAGCCTTGAAGGCTTCGCCTCTTGTTTTACATTTAGTCAAGTTTTGATTTTGGGTATACCTTTGGAATAAATGAGGGGGGTGGGCGTTAACAAGGTACTATACTCTATACACAGTTTTTGACCCAAAATAGGGGGTGGGCGTTTGCTCGATACTGGGCGTTTAAAAGGTAGTTTACGGTATATTCATTCAGCGGTTTTTCAGAAAGCCTCGCGAGCAAACGGGACTATTCTGTGCAAAAATGTCTGCATCGAAACAAGTAGCCATAAAAGGTGCGTCCTAGTTGTATGGCAATGAGAAATATAAAGTATATGTTTCCTTGAGTGGATGAGGTCGTTTAAAAGCTAGAGAATGGAATGTGAATAGAATCTAACCCCCCACCGCCACCCCCCCCCTCCCGCCAAAACCCTATGCCCAAAAAAGGACATTTGCAACATTCGGTGTCGCGGCCAGCTCCCTCTGCTTAAGGGTGTCTTTTTTATAGTGCATATTTAGATTTTTGGATATTAAGAAAGGTTACATATAACAGTACCCCCCCCTCCCTTAAAAAAACCCAATGTGGAAGTGATCGTGGCCCCACAGATTAATACTCCCACAGTTATTATCAGAAGTAACAAACCCACCCAATCCGCCTTGTAAAAATGGCAGCATTTTTAAACAAACGAACAAGACAATTACAACCTCAACAAACACAAACAAAATAAGAAAATGGAAAACAATGACAATAATGAAACAACCAACCAACCTAACAAACAACCAACAAAATAACTGACAAACCAAACAAACAAAACTATTACTTGAAGAAAAATAAAATAATTCGCACATCTTTCTCATACATGTAGTAGAATGAGTCGAAATCTTGACTCTGCAAGCAGGATATTGACCGAAGTTATTCACCTGTACATGCAAAGGATTCAGCTGTTTTCGAGAAACCTTGCGAATAAAGAGCAATATGGAGGTTATGTTGCACAAAAGCACCTGCGGTGACCGTGACCTGATTGCATACTTAAAAGGAATTTAGGAAAGAAGGGAGTGCCGAGGGGTCGGGTGGGGCGGGAAGGTCTAGCTCGGTTGAAGGCGTATTACTGAAAACTTATATACTGAGATGATAGTGGTATCAGAGACTGTAGAGTACACAGAGACGCTTCATCCTTCTTTGCGCTGCGGTGCAAAACTGAGACCGACCAGCCAAAGCGCGGGAAAAGAGCCACTCCCTGCCGCACAAGGTAGCTCGCGTATAGCGGCTGCTGTCGGCTGTGTTTATATCACGTTTGTATCAACATACTGTCTGTTTTGTCCGGCTGACAGTGCTGCAAAAAGTATCTGGATGAAAAAATATGTTTGTTTGTGAACAAACTTTTTAAATGACCATAAAAAAAGCAGAACATGGTGTAGATTAAAATTAAATCAAATTTACTACTTAAGGCAATATCCGCTGCATCGCTGTATCGCTGCATCGCTGTAGTTATGCAAACATGATTCAAGTCAGTGTCTTTTCACGAACTAACCGTCGTTATTTTTGTGTGTTTTAGTCAAATGCATGAATACTGAGAAAATATGTCAGAAATAAATCGTTTTAACGAAATAGTTCCCGGTTAAATCGATAACTGAGGCATTTAATCAATTCAATTTGGCGTCGTCCCAGCACCTCGAAACTGAAATGGGTAGTCAATTACACGGAGCTAAGAAGTTATCATGTAAGGAAAACTGTAAAATACAGCAACTTAAACAACATTCTTGTGACCAAGCTGATTTTAAAGAATCTTGACCGATCGATGTTTTTTAACAATTTCTTATCAGTTGCTTCTTTCTTGTTCAGAAAGCTCTTTCACTCTGTCTCTCTTTTTTTTTCTTTTTTAACATTTAGTCAAGTTTTGACTAAATGTTTTAACATAGAGGGGGAATCGAGACAAGGGTCGTGGTGTATGTGTGTGTGTGTGTGTGTGTGTGTGGGTGTCTGTGCGTGTGTGTGTGTAGAGCGATTCAGACTAAACTACTAGACCTATCTTTATGAAATTTTACATGCGAGTTTCTGGGAATGATATCCCCGGACGTTTTTTTCTTTTTTTTCGATAAATGTCTTTGATGACGTCATATCCGGCTTTTGGTAAAAGTTGAGGCGGCACTGTTACACCCTCATTTTTCAATCACATTGATTGAAATTTTGGCCAAGGAATCTTCGACAAAGGCCGGACTTCGGTATTGCATTTCAGCTTGGTGGCTTAAAAATTAATTAATGACTTTGGTCATTAAAACTCTGAAAATTGTTAAAAAAATTTTTTTTTTATAAAACGATCCAAATTTACGTTCATCTTTTTCTTCATCAATTGCTGATTCCAAAAACATATAAATATATTATATTTGGATTAAAAACAAGCTTTGAAAATTAAAAATATAAAAATTATGATCAAAATTAAATTTTCGAAATCAATTTAAAAACACTTTCATCTTATTCCTTGTCGGTTCCTGATTAAAAAAAACCCATATAGATATGATATGTTTGGATTAAAAACACGCTCAGAAAGAGAGGAACAGAAAAGCGTGCTATCCTCAGCGCAACTACTACCCCGCTCTTCCTGTCAATTTCACTGTCTTTGCCACGAGCGGTGGACTGACGATGCTACGAGTATACGGTCTTGCTGAAAAAATGCAGTGCGTTCAGTTTCATTCTGTGAGTTCGACAGCTTGACTACATGTTGTATTTTCGCCTTACGCGACTTGTTTCTTTCTCTCTCTCTCTCTCTGAGTCAGTCACACACACACACACACACACACACACACACACACACACACACACACACACACACACACACACACACACACACACACACACACACACACACACACACAAACAACAATAAGCAACAACACTAATGACACGACAGGTAAGATAAACGTATCTATACATACAAATAAAAGAGAGTGTCTGTCTGTGTGTGTGTGTGTCTGTCTGTGGTCGCAAGAGGCAGGAACAAGATAGTGTGCACGTACACTCCCTAGGTGCCGCAGATGTGCACCTGGGTTTTAGTTTCTTGATTCATTGTTTCCTTTCTCAGATTATGGACCTCCCATTTATTGAATACAGCCTATATGTTGCAAGACCAGTTCAGTGCCTACTGTTCACCTGTAGCAAGCACATCATGCCAGTGATATTAGAGACTTGCTATTGCTGCTATGAGGGGAAGAAATGAAGAATGAAAAATTAACTGGACAGTTCTGGAAATTTCTAGAAGGTAAGGGAGATAACTGTTCACCTGTAGCAAGCACATCATGCCAGTGATATTAGAGACTTGCTATTGCTCCTATGAGGGGAAGAAATGAAGAATGAAAAATTAACTGGACAGTTCCGGAAATGTCTAGAAGGTAAGGGAGATAACTCTTTTTTGTCTGTGGTCGCCATACCTCTGAGATGGCAAGAGGCAGGAACAAGATAGTGTGCACGTACACTCCCTAGGTGCCGCAGATGTGCACCTGGGTTTGAGTTTCTTGATTCATTGTTTCCTTTCTCAGATTATGGACCTCCCATTTATTGAATACAGCCTATATGGTGCAAGACCAGTTCAGTGCCTACTGTTCACCTGTAGCAAGCACATCATGCCAGTGATATTAGAGACTTGCTATTGCTCCTATGAGGGGAAGAAATGAAGAATGAAAAATTAACTGGACAGTTCCGGAAATTTCTAGAAGGTAAGGGAGATAACTGTTCACCTGTACTGTAGCAAGCACATCATGCCAGTGATATTAGAGACTTGCTATTGCTCCTATGAGGGGAAGAAATGAAGAATGAAAAATTAACTGGACAGTTCCGGAAATTTCTAGAAGGTAAGGGAGATAACTCTTTTTTGTCTGTGGTCGCCATACCTCTGAGATGGCAAGAGGCAGGAACAAGATAGTGTGCATAGCATCATTCATACGATCAGAACATATTATAGACAAGCAAAAATCAATATAAACAAAAGAAACAGCATCTACTTACAGTTCACTCCTCAATGAAGAACTATACACACACGAAGTTACGCCGGTCTGAATCACTCACCTCGCTGATGGTAAATCAGCTATTAAACCACAGGTCAAAGATGATACTCACAATCCAGCACAGGCTATCTGTATTTTAAAAGATGTCACACCAACACAAAGAACTGTTTCAAATAGAACACCGGTCTCAAGGCTTAAGCGCACTGACACATACGTTCAAAGTAAACACTCAACTGAGGTGGCAGGTAATGGCGGACTTGACTTCCTTCATAACCAAATATCACTCTTCTGACAAAAAAACGCAAATGCTATGTTAAACCGGAAAATACGTAAACCGGAAAAGGAAGCGCATCAAAACCAAAATGGCAGCCCCCATGAAATCCGAAAGGTCAAGCAAACAAGTCGTGAATACTTGTCTCGTCTAAATATCGGGCCCTATTGCTACGCTGAAAACACAATAGCTGTTACTGTAATCGACTTGAGAAATTTTCAAACCGATAATACATGATAAAGAAGGATTCGTTGTGCCCGATCAGAGGCTACAGTTGGAGATGGAAATACTAACTAAAATACGGTGGGTGCAATAGGCGCCCCCATTTTTTGAGCAAACGCCACCCAAGGCCGCTTTGGCCGCGTAGAAAT
>NC_090247.1:26203711-26273711 GCF_037325665.1 Littorina saxatilis
GAGAGAGAGAGAGAGAGAGAGAGAGAGAGAGAGAGAGAGAGAGAGAGAGAGAGAGAGAGAGAGAGAGAGAGAGAGAGAGAGAGAGAGAGAGAGAGAGAGAGAGAGAGAGAGAGAGAGAGAGAGAGAGAGAGAGAGAGAGAGAGAGAGCGGATTTGTCCTTCGCTTGGGCTATGCAGTGCCTTGGCATTGCACTTCTACTTAATTATTATTATGAAATGAATTTTAATCTGCGAGCGGTTTGCTCCGCCCAGCTCTCCTGTGTTAGGAGCCGGATTCCGTTTGTCATCATATTTTATATAGTCCTCCTAGATACCCATTCGTCAAAGCAGATTAAGACCGTTGGATTGAGGAAGTCAAACCTACAGTCTAGCAAACGCATGTATAGTCCGTGTCATACAGGGCTAAAACGTTCGAATAATGTAAACAAACACACAGCCCGTTGGGAAATATCACGTTCTGGAATGACTACCAAACAGCATTCAGATTTGAAAAAAAGAACGCTATAACACTCATTCTAAGACCTTCCTCGTGTGAGTTGTCATATATTCAACACCCAAAACAAACTCTTTCGCTCTCGGCTAAATTTCAAATCTTTATCTCTAGGAATAGTGCATACAATACCCAGAGAAGGTGGAGGTGGGATAGAGACACTTACGGGTATTGGAAGGCGGGGCTTACACAGAAAATCAAACTAGACAGATTCTCCCATCTTGCTAGCCCCTCTCTGCTAGCCCCTCTCCCCTTCCGCCTACCACCCCCGCACCCTTTGGCGTGTCCCCTTTTCATTCATAGGTTGAGTTCACGTGTGCAGCCTATGCATAGCAGGTTTCTGAAAAAATCTAAAGCAGAATGCAGTATTTCTGGTTTATTTCGTGTTTCTTTTGTGTTACTTAACTCAACAGTGGCTTTACTGATTTTCTCGGGCGCCCATTTAAAGGTAAGTACCGGCACTTGAGAGTGAAAACACACTTGCAAACAATTCTGTGTTTTTTCCATTCTTTTCGGACATAGAAATTGTAATGAAATCCAAGACAAAAAACAAAGACAGGCAAAGGCAGAGCTGCTAAATATCGGTTGTCTTCCTACTATGTGAAGCAATAATTCCGTCAGTCTTGGTGAAATGTAAAAGACAGTGCTCTTACCATTAAATGGGCGACTGAGGAAATCAGCAAAGTCACTGTTAGGTTTAGCGCGCTCAAAATATGCGTGAGTGTGTATGTGTGTATATATATATGTATAGGTTACAACACGAGTGGTTTTTTATATGGCTTGTATTTCAGTCAAGACCCAGCGGATGAATATCATTGGGAGACACGAGCCTCTGGCGAGTGGCTCTCGATTGATATTCCCGCTGGGTCTTGACTGAAATACAAGCCATATAAAAAACCACGAGTGTTGTAATCTGTATATCCCATTCTACCATCAAACACAAAGTGTAGACTACTAGCGGCACTGTTGCGATCTGTGGACTGTAAAACAGTGGTGCCAGCGAGACTTGGCCCTTTTGCAACCTTAAACTAAGTGACCGTCGCTGAAAAAATAAAACGAATGAGTGCATCGATAAGTACGCGGTAACACTACTTTCAGACCATTTAAAAGCTTTAAGTAAAGGTTCATAAGTTGCAAGAAAGTAATGAAGTCGTATAGAAATTAATTTAGTTGAAGCGCACAATTCTTTTGTTTTGCGTTTCAGGTCGGCAGAACGGGCGAAACGGGTTTGGGACCCATTTGGCTTACTCGATTCAGAATCGATTCCACGTTGTTTTTCTCGAACGTGTTACTATACAATTAGGCTTATTGACAGAGAAGCAAATTTTAGGGAACAAATATGTAGGTTTAGATTTAACCATTTGCTCCCTATTTGAAATGTATCTACATGATAAACTGTTTTGCGAGTGTGTTTGGATGGATGAACCTAAACTGGTATGGGTGTGAGGAAAACGGGACCGACTTGGTGAAGTCGCGAATTGCTGACACGTCTGTCACCGCCGATTGATTGCATTTTGAAGTAATATGACTGGATTACGGAAAAATACACACATGTTAAGTTCTTGGATACCTTCATCGCCAATGTGGACTTACTGCAGAGCCAGGCAAAAGAGTAGACTTGCTCGCAAAACACGTGAAACAGCCGATGTTTGATAGCGAAGCCAAACCGTGCCAGGTAAGGACGCTTCTCGGTCTCGCTACGCATGTCACCAGTGACAGTGTTGTTGCTTTGAGTTTGACTAACAAACTCGAAACTGTCATTTAAAACATGAGCCAAATGTGTATTGGTTGTGTGATTAGTCTATGTGACAGGGCTTCTATTATCTGTGCTCCCTTGCTTCTGTCAGTTCCCACACCGACACTGCCAGAGAAACTGAAGACGCACACCAAACACATTACTGACAGACTCTCAAAAGTCGTCTGCTAACGATGCAAGGGAGGGTACTCGTGTTTTTGTTTTGGTTCGCTAGCATCTGGGTATCTTGTAAGTTGAATGTTCGGTTTTTTTCGATCTGCATTGCTTTCATAATGAAAGAAACGTTTGTTTATTGCATCCCATACATCAGATCAGTTCTGAGATTCATTTTTGCGTGCAACTGATATGGTTTTCTGAGCCGTGCAATACGATTTTGGAACTTCATACAGTTCGGCGCGAGGTCAAAGGTCGGGAGGAAAGTAGTTCTTTGCCCAAATCGGAATCTGCACTATCATATAGTTTTTGGAGTCCATGATGTATTTATTGAGCTATAAAAACACAACATATATACCCATACTGAAGTAACAGAGACAAAGAAGGGAGGTCATGGGATATATATATATATATGTGTATGTGTGTGTGTGTGTGTGTGTGTGTGTGTGTGTGTGTGTGTGTGTGTGTGTGTGTGTGTGTGTGTGTGTGTGTGTGTGTGTGTGTGTGTGTCTGTTTGCAATTTTAGTTTGCTTTATTGTTCACCTTCCTAGTTTCTCTTGTGTCAACTGTTACTTCTTTTGTTTGGTTGGTTGTTGTTGTTGAACTGCCCCCTTCTTCAATCACGACGATTTAAAATGATAGTTTTAATGAGAACAAGACAACGACAGCAATATTGACTACACTCATTATTTCTATGCAATCACTTTGCGTAGACATTACTTATAGATATAGATTATCTAAATTATGTTCAGAACAGTCCCCCATACAAATAAGTTCCAAAGAGGAAGTGAATTTCACTGGCTACAAAATAAGCCTCTAGATCACACACAAGTCTGTGGACATATCTACATTCACTGCTGTCCAGGAAGGAACGCTGCATTTGGAGCGATCTCTTACAACTGTCGAAAATGTAAGGTAGGAATTAGTTATATTTTTAAGAAAGCGTCCATGTATTGAAATGCAAAACAAACTCTGAGGTCTGTCTAACGTACAATTATAAGGTAACTGCACGTTTCATAAACTTACGTTACTTTATCTTAGATACTTAAAAAAAATGATATCTCAAAGGGGGCGGGGCAGCAGAGAGAGAGAGAGAGAGAGAGAGAGAGAGAGAGAGAGAGAGAGAGAGAGAGAGAGAGAGAGAGAGAGAGAGAGAGAGAGAGAGAGAGAGAGAGAGAGAGAGAGAGAGAGAGAGAGAGAGAGAGAGAGAGAGAGAGAGAGAGAGAGAGAGGGCAATCTTTGTAAAGTTGAAATTCATTCAAATAAAAACACAGGTAGTGCACCACAAAAACAGGGGACACGCCGATTGCTAGAAAACTACGTTCACTTTGTGAAAGAAAGTTCTAAAGAAAGTATCACACACTGATTTGTGACCAGGAACACTGTTTTGTCAACCAAATTTATTTCGATGTGTCAAGTTTTTTCGATTTATAATGTTGAACATTGCTGAAAGTCTTTGAAACAGGCTGCAGGTTTTCAAAAAGACTTTAGTGTATGTTTAGGTTTATGAACAATTCTGTATGATGCTAGGGGCTTTCCCGATCTAACGTATGAAAGAACCCTTATTCAGCGAATTAAGTCTTTTTTCCGGATTACAGTGGTTTAATTGTTTGTAAATCCACTTGATGAATATTGTTGCAACATTAAACTCGAACATCTTTTGACAGCATGTGTTTACGTAAGCATTTGATCGAAAAATAGTTGGTGACTGAGATCGTTCAAAATGGCTGCGAAGTAGCGAGGTTGGTGTGTTTCATCTGCATTTTGGAGCCTTTCGCACACTCTGGTGCTAATGCAAGTGATCAGAACGGTACGATTAACGATAGAACTACCTAAAAATCGTATTTTCAGCAGGGGGCACACTGTTTTTCAACTCTTGATGATCGTGAGTATTTTTTGAAGAATAGATATTCAACAAAAAAAGGCTACGAATTCTTCAAAATTGCAGTGTACCTCGAGGACGATATCTGTTCTTTAATCGCAGGTCAGTGTTTAACACCAAAAACAACGCAAAAGACACGTTTGAACTGCCTAACTACACAAGGTGAAAGCGTGTTATTTTGTCTCCCTGTTTTGGGGACTACCGATTTTCCGCGAGAGTGACATTTCCTTAGCGTGGTTATGTCTAGTAGGCTACTTCTGTTCTTTTTGTAGCACTGATGAGGCGAGAGAGTGAGAGAGAGAGAGAGAGAGAGAGAGAGAGAGAGAGAGAGAGAGAGAGAGAGAGAGAGAGAGAGAGAGGAGAGAGAGAGAGAGACAAGACAAGACAAGACAAAATCTTTATTATCGAGGGTAATAGATAAGCAAGAATATTGCTTTTTTACATCCAGCCCTCGCCCTAATAACAGAAAACAATATAATCAAATAACTATCACATCAAACTTAATACATTATATATATATACAGATACAAATTTAAAAAAATAAATTGTCATGCTGCATTTTAAGTACAATTTCCAATGATAAAAAGTGTCCATTTTTAACATATCTTAATTTAGATCTGCATATTATTATAATTTTGTTTAACATGCACATACATTTTAAATGAATTGATGAACCATTCAGCACATGTTTAGTTGCATTATGTGCGACATATAATTTTTTTTGAAGCTGTCTGTGTTTGTTTTATGCTTAAGAAAAATAGGCAGTGAGTTCCATAGGACCGCACCTGAATATAGAAGGCTTGATTTGAAAAGGTCAATTACGTGGAGTCGGTGTCATGATTTTTAGCCTGTTATAGTTCAAAATAAAATTATCACGTAATGTCTCCGGTGCATATCCTGACATCACTCTATGCATTATAACACCTTTATTATACATTAATCTTTTTTGAAATGGTAATACTTGCAAATTTTTATAATCAGATTATGAAGGAGTGTGATTTTTTAGCATAATAAGCTTAACTGCTCTTCTGTGAAGACTGGCTAAAGGTTTAAAAACATTAGCACTTGCACAATCCCATACAGTGGATGCATAATCAATATTTGACAAGATGTGATTGTAAAAAAAAAATCTTTCGCGAGTGGAGATTCAAGAAATGTTTTATTTTTGATAACTGATATATTTTTTGGGAAGCAATCTTACAGATGTAATCAATGTGATCATGCCATGATAGATTATTATCAATCTTTACACCAAGGACTGTATGGTGAGACACTTCTTCCAATACTTGATTTTTAATATAAAGAGGTGGAATGCTCGATAATAGATTTTGTCGTTTCTGTCTTGTGGTTATTAGCATAATTTAGTTTTTGTATGGTTAAGAGACATATGGTTTAACTCTGACCAATTCAGGAGTGCATCAATGCTTTCTTGTAGAGTTTTTGATAAATAATTTATGGAATAGTGACTAGAATGAATAGTAGTGTCATCTGCAAACAACTCACAGTTATTACGTATGCAAAGTGGTAAATCATTGACATAAATGGAGAACAATAATGGGCCTAAAACAGATCCCTGTGGGACCCCATATTTCAAACTACTTTCATTTGAGAGAGAGAGAGAGAGAGAGAGAGAGAGAGAGAGAGAGAGAGAGAGAGAGAGAGAGAGAGAAAGAGAGAGAGAGAGAGAGAGAGAGAGAGAGAGAGAGAGAGAGAGAGAGAGAGAGAGAGAGAGAGAGAGAGAGAGAGAGAGAGAGAGAGAGAGAGAGAGTATGACGATGACAATGGCAATGACAGTGTTCGAACTTAAATGTCGTTGTTATTGCTGCTGTGTATGATTGAAAAGCATATGGTCAAAAACTACAGAACGGATGTTCTTGAAAATTTAGTGATAAACTTTTGGGGGCTTTTGTTTCTGTCTTGTTTTTCTCAAATTCTTAATAACTTTATTTAATGGCGTCATTTTCGTGTTTCAAAAAATGTTCAGGCTGCACTGTGGCGACCGGACTTGTTAAAGCTATTTTGTTCTCAAAATATATTTTACCAGGTAGTTTTTGTTTGAATCTAGACTTTGGGACTGCAAACAGCTTGGTAGTTTAAACATTCGTTGATAAAACTGTTATTTCAAATGAGCCTGTTTTTTCTTTCTTTTTTCTTTGATTTGGGATCAGATTTATTTATAAAATTAAGATTTACTAATGACATTAGAAGTAGTTTGAAAACAATGCGAGCGTGTTGTTAGCACAATAAGAATTCCTTTTTGTGAAAATAGTCCCAACAAATTCTCTAGTGTTTGTTTTTTAGTCCTTTATATGTACAATGTTTTCTCGTAATGAACTCCAAATTCCACTGCAGTGTCGTGTTCAAGTTGCTCTTCAAGTACTTGGCAGCAAAAGTACTTCACAAAGGCTACACATTGTTTCTAGACAGACATTATAAGATGTTTGATGGGTTGTTGACAGACCAGCTTTTTTGTCGGTCCGAGGGGGAGCATTTCGTCTTTTGTTTCGGCCGCGGTCAATAAATATGAAACAAAAGTCGATATGCCCCCCGAGGACCGAAAAAAAAGCTGGTCTTACAACAAACCACCAAACATCGTTTTTGTCATCATTTTGGTAGTGAGAAAATAAGTGCACAATCAACACAGGGAGCCATGCTTTGAAACACGAGTTACGTTTTGATAACCACACGAGTTCCGTTTTGATAACCACTGGCAATCAAAGCTGGCGTGTGAAAGCAACTTTCTGTGTTTTTGAGTTCATAAAATGTTGGGATGAATGTCAGGTTTGAGGATGCACAGTTCTGTAGGTTCATCTCGGTATTCCACCCCCTCGGCTTTCAGTTGTAAATATTAAAGGGCAGCTGTCGGGTTGTGGCTCTCAAAATCTGTTCCTTAGAATGAGTTATCATGTAACTGAAATTATACTTAAAAGTTACTTGGTGATTTTGACAACTTGATAACACAAGTCCGAAGACTTTAGACATGCTACAATGTCTTTAATCGAAGAAAGTTTGCATTCTTGGCCGAGTCAATGCAGCCCGCTCGAAAATTACTTCCCTTGGACGCGTGACGTCAGCCGCGGATTCGGCCGGGTTGAACGGTGCTCTCTTTATGCCGTGTAATGGGCGCAATCGGGTTGTCTAGTCAAGCCCTCAAGCATACTTCACGGGTAGGTGAAGAGAAACTTAGGATGGGGTGACTTCTCCCAGGCCAAAATTTTGCAGTAAAAAACGGAGTTCATAACATGTCTTCTGTCCCCCTCCTGCTTTTGTTCCACTTGAACCCTGTTTTTGTTCAACTTATTGGCAGATATTGTCACGCGTCGAGGAACACAAACACACAAACACAAACACACTCACACACAGACACACACAGACACACACACACACACACACACACACACACACACACACACACACACACACACACACATGTGTTATCACACATATACACACACACACACATACGTGTTATCACAATAACCATCACAAACACAGTTTGACAAATTCTTTTTTGCGGCCGAACCCCCTCCCCCATTTTCCACACTAGATCCACTGTTTCATCTTTGTCTCCGTCTCTCTTCCCTTTATCTTATCTCGTCTATCTACTTGAGTGAGTAACTGAAGATGTATTATCATCATCTCTTTCCTAGATTTTCCCACCGACAGAGTTGGCTTTTGTCTTGAATTCAGTACCTCACACGTACACGGTAATTGGTGTGACACCTCAAGCGGACCTTCTTCATAAGTGTACAGTGTCTGCTGACAAGGGACACGAGGGTCTGTGGTTGAGCAACTTTATGGTTTAACCGGGTGGACTGGAGGAGTAGCAGCAGCATGTGAACCACTTTAGAAATGACTTGTAAAGGTTGCAGTCGGTCAGATCAAAGAAGAGAAAATGTGAACGTGGGTCTTGAGAAGATATTACCATCCTAATACTTTACTTTGTGCAAGAATCAATCACGCGTGCAGCATTACAGATGTCCAGCTGTAGTCTACATTGTACTGTAAACTTCACAGCGGCCTTATCGGCTTCCTCGAGTGACGTCACAGCAAGGCTAACGCTGCGGCGTCTTTCTTGTGCTGACAGAGTTGTCGGTCGCGGATTTTGAGTCGTTTCGGCCTGCCAACTGCTTCGTTTTTTTGCGGATTGTGAGAACTAGCAGAAAGTTTCACGCATTTTAATGGTTTCAAACTAATGATGAAAGTGTCTTCTTCTGGACCAAATCAACAGTCTTTAGTTGAATCAACTCGGAAAACTCTTAAACGCGTTTTTGCACGCGACTCCGCGCATTTTTGAGACCAGGCAACCCGACAGCTGCCCTTTAAGCTTAGTATTCGAATGTGGAAGCTACGTTGGGTCAAAGGTCACAGAAGATTTGCGTCGTGCAGCGAAGGAAAGAATCGCGATCTTGTTTCCGACTCAGTGCCTCTTTGTTTTTCATTAGACCTGTCATTCTGCTTGCTCGGCTTTGTTAGATGTTTGCATATCTTGTTGCTATTTTCTTTGCTTTTATTATTATTTCTTATTGCGCTTCGTTTATCGATACAACGTCTTGTCCACGGGTCAAAATTTGTGTGTCAGGGGTCAATTGGTTTGAATTAAACTTGACGATCGTGTTTCTCTGAACGTCTGTGTATCGAAACACAGATACACGCACTCCATGACTTTGTAAGAAGACAAAACATATCGGTAGGTTTCATTTGTTTGTCATGAATTTATAACCCTTCATGAAGTAGTTTTGTTTTTTGTTTACTTTTGCCAGTTTGCCAGTTCGTTTTTGGAACTTTGCATGGCAGTGTCGTGTCGTCTGTTTAGGTCTGGGGAAACGCCAATGAAAAGAGCCGAAGAATCCCCGAGCGTTTCTATTGGGTTTGCTTTTGATTATCCATGTATAACCTGCTTCCTGCAAC
This sequence comes from Littorina saxatilis, assembly GCF_037325665.1. Classification (NCBI taxonomy): domain Eukaryota; kingdom Metazoa; phylum Mollusca; class Gastropoda; order Littorinimorpha; family Littorinidae; genus Littorina; species Littorina saxatilis. The sequence continues at coordinate 26,212,903 of NC_090247.1, forward strand.
TATGGTAACCGGGGATTTATTGCATGGGGAACATGAGATTTATTTCCCAGGTGTTTGTGAATGAAAACTCGTGAAAATGATGACAATAATAAGGTATATTCACAGAACTTCAGCATCAAGGGAATTTCAAGGTCTATAATTTCCTATCCGCGATAATTTTGACGTTGTACTCTTTCTCGCATTTCAGTTTCATTACGCTTCACGCGACTTTTTCTTGTGATTTTTCTCTCTGTCGAAGCCTTTAGCCTTGTCTCTCTCTCTCTGCTTCTTTGGTATCTCTGTATTATGGCGGAAACCTATTATATAGCTATATAAAGCATTATTTAGTGTAATAATACTATTTCAAGGCAAAAACAGTAAATAATAAATTATTTATCTAAATAATAAATTATTTATCTAAATAATAAATTATTTAGATAAATAATATTTTATTTATCTAAATAATATTTTATTTAGATAAATAATATTTTATTTAGATAAATAATATTTTATTTACATATAATATTTTATTTATCTAAATAATATTTTATTTAGATAAATAATATTTTATTTATCTAAATAATATTTTATTTATTTAAATTTAAATAACACTTTATTTACATATAATATATTGTTTAGAGAAAACGCGTAATTATTTATAAATAATGAGTTATTTACAAACACAATCTCTTATTTATGCTAAACAATGCATTATTTAGTGCTCTGGGCTCTCTTTTTTCTGTATCTGTAAATAATGCATTGTTTAATTTAAACAATGCATTATTTAGCTAAATAATGCATGATATAGCTAAATAAAGCATTGTTTAGCTAAATAACGCGTTATTTAGCTAAATAATGTGTTATTTAGACATCAAGAGCTAAAAGGGACTTTTGCACCATTCGGATTGCCATACTGTATACCCCGCTTCTGTCTCCTACTCTTCTGTTTTTCTCAATCTGTCTGCGTCCCTCTGTCCGTCCGTCCGTCCGGCTGTCTGTCTGTATGCCACCTCTCTCTCTCTCTTTCTCTCTCTCTCTTTCTCTCTCTCTCTCTTTTTTTTCTCTCTCTCTCTCTCTCTCTCTCTCTCTCTCTCTCTCTCTCTCTCTCTCTCTCTCTCTCTCTCTCTCTCTTGAATTGAATTGAAGTTGACCAGGAGCTTAGGTGGAACATACACGTTAAGAATATCTGTAAAAAGCTGTCAAGCAATCTCCATCTCCTATCTAAACTAAAACCCTTTGTAGACAAGGAGGGACTGAAAATGTTTTACGTGGGACACTGTCTATCATATATTAATTATGCCTCCACTGTATGGTGCGGTGCCAGTGAAAATATAATGAAAAAACTAAACTCCTTGCACAGAAGAGGTGCTAAGCTTATTGTAACCAATCCTTATCTGTCCACGTCAGAAAAGTTGAAGGTAGCCAATATTCTTCCACTTCAACAGCAGTTTGATTACAACATCTTAATTCTAATGTACAAGGCGCTCAATGAGCTGGCCCCACCATACCTAAATGCATTCTTGACTAAAGCTTCCGAGCGTTATGTGTCAAACAAATCTATATATATGTTACCAAGGACTCGCATAGATCTATACAAAACTAGCTTTGCTTTTGTGGGACCTTCACTGTGGAACTCTCTTCCTTCGAATGTACAAACGTGCCGTTCATTGAACGCATTCAAAACCTCCCTCAGGAAACACATACTGAGGTCTTCATAAGTTACGCTGCCGGTATTGTAGCTAGCTTTGTTAATTATAATTATTTTATTACTCTGAAATATTGACTGCTGCATGCCTACATAATGCTAAATCTCCCTGTCTTGGTAGGCTCACTGTGTGCTTGTTGAATGGCACTTAGTTGTGTGTATATTATTATTAGTATTATATGTGTTCCTCCTTGTGCGTCTGCGTGTGAGTGCGCAAATGTGATTGCGTAATTAATGTTCCATTCTGTAATTGCTTTATTGATGTTCCATTCATGTATTTTCTACTACTTTTCTCATTTATTATTACTGTATGCTTGATGTTTCTATGATTCTAGTCGGGCGCACGCGTGAATATGTGTTTGTGTGAATGTAAAGGGCACATTGTAAGATTAAGCCTATGGCCTAAAATGTCTACCCTTTATGTGAATAAAATGTTCTAAGTCTAAGTCTAAGTCTAAGTCTCTCTCTCTCTCTCTCTCTTGATCAGTTTCATAAATGGGCACACGGCCTTCAATAAGGATAACAACACGCGTAAAGCGAATTAATACATTTAAGTCAATCTTTCGAACTCACAGAATGAAATTGAACGCACTGCATTTTTTTCACATGACCGATACCCCGAGGTCGAGACAGCGCCGACACATTGTATTCATGAACAGTACCCAATATTGACGGACTGTGTGATGATATCTTCTGCTGTGGTCTGTTGAGACAGTGATATCAAAAACGTGACCGGAGGTCGAGATTTTGATATCACTGTCGAAACGTCGCCTGTATTTGTTTTGTTTTCGTCATTCCAACGTGAGTTCAGTGCCTTTTGGTCTAACGTAGAGGGGGGAATCGAGACGAGGGTCGTGGTGTGTGTGTGTGCGTGTGTGTGTGTGTGTGTGTGTGTGTATGTGTGTGTGTGTGCTTGTGCGCGCATGTGTGTGTGTACGTGTATGTGTGCATGTGCGCGCATGTGTTTGTGTGTGTGTGTGTAGGTGTGTGTGTGTGTGTGTGTGTGTGTTTGTGTGTGTGTGTGTGTGTGTGCGTGTGTGTGCATGTGTTTGTGTAAGTTCATGAGTGTGTGTATGTGTGTGTATGTACGTGTGCGAGTGTGTGTATGTGTGTGTGTGTGTGTGTGTGTGTGTGTGTGTGTGTTTACTGGTGCCGCAAAGGCGTTTGTCAGAGGACGTTATCGATGTCATATCACAATGTTCAGAAATACCACCACCACCCCCACCACTCCTTTACACAGCCATGTACTGAGGTGCTTAAAAAAACCACGCACAAAAACTAGAAAATAAATACGGCGCTGGCCCACTTCAACCACTATATTACCTTTGACCTAAATCCTTTCTCTATACGCTATTTATAACCCCTGTCTCACCTCCGTCTCCCTTTACCCACAACGCCCATCCCTACCCGGCCTTTCATGATAAATATCTGAACCACCCCCCCCCCTCCACCCCATCTCTATTTTTATGCTTTTCACTGTCTTTTAAAAGCTTGTCGTTGTTGTTGAAACTGCACTCCTTTCAGATGAAGGTTACGTAAATGTAAGGATTTGGAACATGTCAAACGTGATATCAATGTAGCTTTAAAAAACCTGAACTTAGAAATATGAAAGGGTGTTTGTGCCACATATCAAGCTTGATCTTCTTTCCTTTAGAGCGTTCGAGTACTTGAATTATGTTCGTGTCAGGCTGACATTTTTTCCACAAATGCTTGGCTTTTGCGTTACATTTATGTTCTTTAATTCTTATTGAGGGCATTGACTGTGTTCACAAAAACAGAATGTTTTAATAACTCTGTGCTTTTTATCTTTTTTATTTCAGCGAAGTTTCAAGGATTATTTTCTTTGGCACATTTGTCAAAATGACCACAAAAGTCCCACAATGATGGAACGTTTTAGGCAGTCCTTGATGTCACAATTCCCCTAGTGTGAAAAATTCGGCAACGTTTTCGACGAGTAAAACTTTTGAGCAGTTCGCCAATAAGCGACACCTGTTGCACCACACTTTGAAGTAATCCCACACTTTGAAGTAAATTGCTTCAAAGTGTGGGGATGTGCCCCACACTTTGAAGTAAACCCATTTTTTACTTCAAAGTGTGGGGGGATCTTCCCACACTTTGAAGTAAACTCAGTTTTTACTTCAAAGTGTGGGGGGATCTTCCCACACTTTGAAGTAACTTACTTCAAAGCGTGGGACTTTTGCATCGCCTGTTTGAGCCTGATGATTTTGTCAAAAAAAATGGCAAAGTCTTTTGGATGAGTGAACAGAAAAAGTGAGCGAGCCAAGAAACATAATGATGTTTGTTATCAGGCTTTAAGCAATGTCCCATTGTTGAGTGTGACGAAAACTCGTGATGACGATTTTAAAACATGTTGGGTCACGCATGGTCCAATCTTACATGGTCCAATCTTACATGGTCCAACCTTACATGGTCCGACCTTACATGGTCCAATCTTACATGGTCCAATCTTACATGGTCCAACCTTACATGGTCCAATCTTACATGGTCCAATCTTACATGGTCCAATCTTACATGGTCCAACCTTACATGGTCCAACCTTACATGGTCCAATCTTACATGGTCCAATATAACATGGTCCAACCTTACATGGTCCAACCTTACATGGTCCAACCTTACATGGTCCAATATTACATGGTCCAACCTTACATGGTCCAACCTTACATGGTCCAATCTTGCATGGTCCAACCTTACATGGTCCAACCTTACATGGTCCAATCTTACATGGTCCAATCTTACATGGTCCAATCTTACATGGTCCAACCCTACATGGTCCAATCTTACATGGTCCAATCTTACATGGTCCAATATTACATGGTCCAACCTTACATGGTCCAACCTTACATGGTCCAACCTTACATGATCCAATCTTACATGGTCCAATCTTACATGGTCCAATAATATATATATGGACCAAGTAAGATTGGACCATGTAAGGTTGGACCATGTAAGGTTGCACCATGTAAGGTTGGACCATGTAAGGTTGGACCATGTAAGGTTGGACCATGTAAGATTGGACCATGCGTGACCCAACATGTTTTAAAATCGTCACCACGAGTTTTCGTCACACTCAACAATGGGACATTGCTTAAAGCCTGATAACAAACATCACTATGTTTCTTGGCTTGCTCACTTTTTCTGTTCACTCATCCAAAAGACTTTGCCATTTTTTTTGACAAAATCATCAGGCTCAAACAGGCGATGCAAAAGTCCCACGCTTTGAAGTAAGTTACTTCAAAGTGTGGGAAGATCCCCCCACACTTTGAAGTAAAAACTGAGTTTACTTCAAAGTGTGGGAAGATCCCCCCACACTTTGAAGTAAAAAATGGGTTTACTTCAAAGTGTGGGGCACATCCCCACACTTTGAAGTAATTTACTTCAAAGTGTGGGATTACTTCAAAGTGTGGTGCAACAGACACCTAACAATTTCCCTGTATGCATGCCTGTCGAGGGCACGGTTTCTGTTCTTATTGCTTGGTGCATGCATGATCACGCATATACCTCCTGCGACGCTCCACTTCAGCCGCTGTCTAAATTGCGTTTAACTTTGAGGGCTCATTTTTTTTATTTAATGGCCTTGACACAAATGTTTTTGTAACTTACCCAGCAGTGCTTAACCAAAACTGCTAGACTAACGTAAGCTTCAGGTAGCTAAGCCAGAACATGTGTGTGTGTGTGTGTGTGTGTGTGTATGTGTGTGTGTGTGTGTATGTGTTTGTGTGTGTGTGCGTGAGTGCGTGCGTGCGAGCTTGGGTGTGCCTGTGTTTGTAAATGAGCGAGCGTGTGTGTGTGAGTATGTGTGTGCACGATTGTACTTGTGCCTGTTTCTCTTTCAGAAATGAAAAAACTAACGTGCGTCAGCGTACAGAAGGATAAAGACACACCGAGAACCATTAAAGAACGTACACGCCCCGAGAAGATGAACAGCAGTAGTCCTTCAAGGCCTCCACAAAGACCTCCTCCCCGAGCTCATGAGAACGCTCAAAAGGCTTCAAACAGACGTTCTTCAGAGTCTGTAATTCTACAAGGACCTTTATATGCACCAAAGGAGAGGAGAGGCCCGGGAGCTGAGAGACGAGGATCCTGGCAGGATAAGCGGCATGCGGGTTCTGATCGACAGGCGGCACAACAGGTTGGCTAATTGATTGGACGGCTATGATTCGGCACCACCCACTCTCTCAGCGCTCCACGCTGACCTGCTCGCTTTTAAACTGCATGGTCAAAGTAAGGAAGAATAAAGTGAATAGACGATGTTTGGAAACAACTCTGTCAGGATTTGCAAGCGTTTTGGAAGAGTTGAGCCTCGATTCAGGGTGACAAACAGAAAACACGTGGTCGACCAGTTAAAACCACGACCCTAGCGAATATTTGTTTTGTATCCAGTGTCCGCTCGATTTGATGCCTTTTTCTTTCGAAAGTCTTCATATCGGAGCCATGATTCACTGGCGATGGCCTTCCAAACTCCCGTGACCTCAACTTCAAGCAAAGCTCACGAGGTTTCGATGAGCGTGGATGAGTGGATTGTTAAAAGAACGGAGTTATGTTAGATTTGAATACGGTTGTGTGTGATTGTCATTACATATTGATTGATTTAGTAATTGATTGATTTTCATTACGCACTGATTGATTTACTAATTGATTGGTTGAATAATTTATCGAATGACTGAGTGATTGGTTAATTGTCATGGCTTCAGTCTGGTTGTTTCTAATTTTATTATAAGGAAATCACCACGAGAATATTGTTATCATCAGACTTTGTGTGTGCATAGTTTTGATATGATTTTCTTCACTTACTGTTTATTAGATGATAACATCGACCAAAACGCTGTCGATCCTTCCTACATGTCACACAAACACTCTGTTATAAATGATAAATAGGCTACTCCGGGGGATAAAAGTGTGTTCAGTTAACAAATAAGGGACAAATAAGGGACTTTTGTTCAAACGGTTGCAGGATGCAAAGCTACAGATTCTTCTCATCGGTAAAACTGGAAACGGAAAGAGCTCGACCGGAAACGCCATTCTTGCCCAATCCAAGCCACCCTTCAAAGTGTCCACGGGGATTCTGTCGGCCACTGAACACACCCAGCTTGCTGAGTCCGTCAGACCGCACGGCACTGGGGACCTCAAAGTACGTGTTACATGTACTTAGATTTTTTTTAAATGTCGTACATGATTATTCAGTCGGTGATCATATGTATATGGCATAGTTTGGCATGTTCCACACGGACAATTTCAATGTTCGAATTGATAGTTTAGAATATATATATATATTAGCATTTCTAAAATCATTGCTTTCATGTTTGCAGTAAAAGTTACTCTATTCGATGTTCGCTTCAACAACGTTTTTTTTTTCTGTGTTTTTTTTTTTAATGTATTTTAACTATGAAGCCGGAGAGCCTCATTGAGTCGTACTAAAGATATTCTGCAGGCGCTGTTAACTTGTTTTTTGTTCACGAGGTATTTTGATAAAACAAAATTTGAATTGTATAAATGTGTGTTTATTTATTATGTTTCACTTTCCTGGTGTGTATACACATGGTAAAAACACAGTCCCGTGTATTATGTCATGTCTTATTTCTAATGTCATAATTATGTCTTTTTGACAGGTTCAGGTTGTGGACGTTCCTGATTTGATCTCTGACATGGCCGAGGAAAAAGCTCGGGAAGAAGTACAGCTTTGTACGACCTTGACCTATCCGTATCCTTCTGCCACCTGTCTCGTCGTCAGAGCGGATGTCCGCTTTACTCCGGAAGAGTACGCCACCTACCAGAAGACTCGGGAACTACTGGGAGAACGAATGCTTGACAACATGTTGATTGCCTTTACTATGGGGGATAAGCTGCCTGTTGCTGATAAGGTACGTAACGCAACACTGGTTTTTTTAGAAGTGATTTCAATTAAGAAAACGATAAATAGAAAATAGAAAGGGTGATAGAGAGACACTTAGCCATAGTAAGGAACTCTTGTCTTTCGCCATCGGAACCTGACAACAGGCAAAAATAAAAGCAAAACAAGAAATGTTAAATATTGGGACGTGATAGATGTAAGACGGGTACTTAGACTTAATTGGTGTATGACTAACGGGAGAGATACTCTAATCCCACGAAAAAAAGCTAGCACGAATCTGTGCTTATCTACAACGTGGTCTACAAAGTTGTCTTTAAGAGAAGCATTTGAGATATTTAGCCGTTCGTTTTACCGCTGATCTACCAAGCCTTTATAAAAAAAAAAGTATCAGTTCATTATTCTTGTCACAGAACAACTTCCAGGAACAACTACAGCGGGCCAACAAGGAACTAAAGCAGGTGCTCGAAGACGCAAAAGGCCGTTACGTCATGCTCAGCAAGAGCGAAGGCAAAGAAGGCGTCCTTGACAATGACGAAAGGCATTCAGGAGTGACGAAGCTTCTGGACATTGCTGTTGGCTTGCACACTGCTAACATCAACAGTGAGTGACGCTTCGTGGCTTTAAATGAGAGCTTCACAGAAACCTACCGGTTTTAAAAACACAGTCTTTCTTCCGAAAACAATTAATTCAAATCAGTATCTCCAGTAAGTCCAGGCTTCTACAAGGGTTACGAACGTCAATCCACTTGGACGATTCCGACGTAAGCAGTACCAGAAGTCAACATCTTGTCTGCTTCCTTTGCAAAGTTGGAACTTTTGTGTGAATTAACTTCGCAGATTGTCACTGACGGCTTTTAAGAAATTAATTTCAAAAACGTCCAGGCTGTCAGAACTACAGCATCGAGCTAATTTTTGGTATATGTTCAATTCGGAGAGATGGTCTCATTTCGTTTTAAACCCTTGCTAAATCTAAGTTGTTAAGCCGCATTTTTCATTCGGGAAAGTATGCGCCCTTAATTAGTTCCAACAGTTGTACAAATTGTTTTTCGGGTAGTATTCATCTTCTAGCAGACAACATCAACCACAACCACAACCACCACCACAACAACAACAACAACAACAACAACAACAACAACAACAACAAGTTATTGTGAAGGAGCAAACATTTCAAATCTACTTTTCTCAGTGACATTGGGCCCTTTAAGTTTGTATACATGTTCATGTATGCTTTAGAAATTATAAATCTCTTATGAAACCATTTTCTGCTTTACCTTTTGAACAATAATATTATAGATTATTAGATCTACCTGAATGGAAGAAAATTCCTAATTCATACGGATAGTCCAAAGAAGCACGAGAATGAATAAAATCAAGGTGAACACGATATATTATCTTCTTTTGCTTTGGTTGTTTGCATTATTACTTTTTTGGCTCTATAGTGGGATTTGTATATGGGTACATATCTCTCCTGGATGTAGCATCACAAATCATTGTTATGACTAAATTCTAGATAAAAACACATATTTGCGCTCTCAACAAGTAGTTCTGTAGCCAACGAAAGCAATTTTTGTGTTGTTGCTATATAAAAGTGCAAGTTCCCGTTAGTATGCACGCAGTTACCTGTATCCATGCTTTTCTCTCCAGCCTACCCAGCCAAAACACTTCGTGTTGTGATTCTCGGATTGAGCGGAAGTGGAAAGAGCGCCACCGGAAACAGCATCCTGTACACAAACACTGCAGGGTTCAAGGTTCACATGGGTTTTGCTCCTGGTACCCAACTCTGCGAGAAGGCCACTTACAATTTACGAGGCTTTGAGCTCGAGGTTAGTTGCTGGCTATATGTAGCATGGTTTTGCTTAAAAAATAGCATGGTTTCACAACCAAACTTTTGAGTCCATGCAGTCTTCTTGAATCAATATTGAGTGACCATCCCAATCCCAGCTAGCGGATTGCAAGTGAGTACACGGCCACGAGGTTAGCTGCGAAATAAGGAACGCTTCCCAGCGCGAATAAACAGTCCCGGACCAATAGACGAATTCCGGAAATAACTCTTTTTTTTTTAGGGCTAACTGTGAGTTGTAGTTCTTAAATGTGGAAGCAAGCTCAGTAAGAATGAAAAGTGGAGACTTGCATGTGTTGCTCCAGTAACTCCGATCTGCATGTTCTGGAAAGAAAAAGGTCGGCTGTACAGTGTCTTGCCAATTCATGCCTTATTCTTTGTAAAACACGCTGATTAAAGTTCATTGTTTTTTGTAGCACCAACCGCGTTTCCCTACTGGTAATTGCGACTCATAGAGGAAGGTCCTCTAATACGATCTGGCTCCTAATACGGACCGGCCGCCTCCTGTTCTGACAAGCCAACGGTGCTAGAGCGCTCAAAACATTCGCCACATTTAACCAGATGATGTTCTAAGCTAGTGTGGAACAATTCGAAGCTAGTGTGGGGACATTCTAAGAAAATTCTGTTTCACGTAAGTGAGCAATGCTTGCCCAGAGATGCCAGATTGGCATGTAAAGAGTTCAACCTTTACTTAATCTACAAAAAACGCCACGACAATTCTTGAACAAATAGAAAGAAAACAACTCACAAGAGTTTAACCGTACTAAGACTTTCATACGAGTTACGTTTACCCTGACCCGAGGGGATACAAGAAAAGACATATGTTGATTCACTGAAGTGAGTGCACAGACAACTTCTATTTCTCAACCCCTGGGTGCCACGCTGAGAATTGCTAAATATTTGCTTAGCCAACAGAAAATAATGGTCGCCCACCTGTTCTTTCATATACACAATCAGCTCCATGTTGGAGAGCAAAACGACTTACCGTACGACGTCTATTGTATGCAGGCACAAACAAAACGTATATTTAAATCTAGGGCATTCTCAGTAATCGGGGTCCAATTTTCAAGTTACCATTGTCATCAGAAAATGTGTTCATCGTGTAACACTGCATACCAAAACACAACTCCTAAAGTGTAGTCACAGAATGTTGTGGAAGTCATTAACTACAACTTATATTAGCAATTGATTTGAAGGTATGATTTTAGTAGGCTGAGCGAACATTTTTGTTTAATGTTTCCATGTTACAGAATTCATCACGTTAACGCCAATCGTGTGACATCTAATCACTCCTTTCAGCAGTTCTTTGTATGTGCATGGTTTCCGATGAGCAAATACAGAGCTTTGTCTTTTTCACATTCGTTAAGTTGTCTTGTTTTGCTGTTTATATGATGCTTTGGACAATCCTTTCACAGAATGGCATATATTACATCTCTCTTACAGGTTGATCCCAACAAATGCCCCCCATAAATATGCTAATAACTTCCACATATGTTGAGCGAATTACTTCATATTTGGTGTACATTAGTTTCAATGTGTGCACGGTCATATCAATAAGTTTCTTTTGTGTAGGTTAATCGGTCTGACTTTTGTGCTCTTTCCAAAAATATATCCACATTCTATGATCGACTAAACAGTAGGAGGTTTGACATTGAGCAATTCCCACTCTCAACCCGTTTAAACGTTCCAGACTTTTTTCGTTTGAAATATCTGACAGTCGAAGTATGCAAAAACACCCCAGATAATTGATGACATGAAAAAACAACTACAGGAGGGTTTAGATAGGGCGAGTGTGGCTACCGCTCAATGTCAAACCTTCTACTGTTGAATCGACCTCTGAATTTAGATATTATGTTTGAAAGAGCACAAGAATCGGACAACCTGACCAACAACTTTGAAACTTGGTGATATCACCATGCATAAGTTGAAGTTAATGTACACTAAATATGAAGTAATTTGTTGAACAGACGCAGAAGCTATAAGCATGTTTATGGGTGGCATTTATTTTGGTCACCCTGTACGATAATGTTTTGTGTATTGTCATGCAGATAGTTGACACCCCAGGATCCTTCCAAAAAGATGGAGACCGTCCCAACAGGCTGTTGAACAACGTTCAAAAGTGGTTCTCTGAACTCGACTCAGGACCAGACATTGTCCTTTTTGTCACCAAGGCCAACGAACGCTTCAAGGACGAAGACTACAAAGTCTTCCAAGCCTTCCAGCGCGTCATCGGTGACGACTTCAACAAACACGTCATCATTATCTTCACAGGAGGAGACAAGCTGACGAACAAACGCAGGACGATCGACGATGATATCAAATCCGCGCCGGCCTCACTTCAGAAGCTTCTGACAGAAGCAAACAACAGATACCTGGTTTTCGACAACGAAACGTCGTCAGCAACAGAAAAGTTGCTTCAGAGAAACCGCTTGTTGAAAGAAATGGCCATCATACAAGAAATGAACAATAAAAAGACGTTGAAGATGAGCAAGAAGATTGCAGTGGAGAAAGACTCCCCCAAAACAGGAGGCCAATATATGCGGAAGCCGAGTTATGATACAGCCACGAAAGAATCCCCAGATAGAGATCAGCCTTCTCAACAATCCCATGGTGGTCCCACTAATGTCTTCAAATCATGTGTCATTGGTTAGAAAGGCCTACAGGAAGAAACAAGGGAAGGAGCGAAGTAAAGGAAGGAGGAATACATGGAACACAGGAAGATATTTCAATGAAGGAGAGAAGGAATTAAGCAAGCAAATAGGGATGGATTGCAGAAGGAAAGAAGCAGGGAATAAAGGAAGCAAACAAGCAAGTTAAGAAGAAGAGAAGAAGAAGAACAAGAGGCGAAGCCTTCAAGGCTCCCGTAAGAAATCAACAAACAGTAACACAAACTCATCCGTCACTCACACACACACACACACACTCACACACACGCACACACACACACACACACACACACACACACACACACACACACACACACACACACACACACACACACACACACATAGTTAAAAATAACGCATCATATCAACTCCATGTATAATTTTCAAAAGAAGGCAAACAGATAAAATGACTGTGTATTTGTTGTTGGTGCAGTTGTTCTTGAATGAGATCTTGTGCAATCCTCACACACACACACAGGCACTGTGTTCATTAGCAAATCTACCATCAGCTTATCTGTCTTTTGCACTGCAGACACTAAGCAATAGGTACCTGCCATGTGGCCACTTTTTCTGTATTTTAACAGCATAATCTTATTGTTCTGGTTGCTTAGTATGGTGGTTTTTGTTGTGCTATTTCCATTGCTTTTTAAGGTTTACTGTTTAAAGGCACAGTAAGCCTCCTGTTAACCATCACAGACACTGTCAGGCTTTTACGCACAGTACAAACACCCTTTCATTTAAACACTCACCGTTTGAGAACATTCTAGGTGCCCTCCGTAAAGAGCGGGCAATTTTCAAAGAATTTATTTTTGCGTGGTTTATCTTACCCCAGAACCATTGTGAACCCGTGTGATCCAGTTTCCTTTTTTTCACAATGTAGTCGTCAGTTTGTAATTTCAATGCGACTCGCTGTAAGCTTATCTGCAATAGCACGTTATTATGTACATCTGAATCTAAACGCAACAAACGGCTGCGATTCACACGAACTCTAGCGATGGCTTTGACTGTTCAGAGGAACTGGCGATAGGCATAACCGTCGTCTGCTACGAGAACCACGACCTTGCGTGACCCTGCTTCCGGGCTTTTCTTTTTTCAAACTTTCAAAACTTCGAATTGTACTGATCTTGTCTTGATGAAAAAAGAATTCTTTTATGATTTAAGAATGTTTGTGTAACAAGCTGTCAATTTATTATTTAGATTTTAAAAGTTAGGTCTAGCCCCAAAACGCACCGTCCGATTGTCTGATCAGACAATCCGCAACATTAATTCTTTGAAAATTGCTCGCTCTTTACGTAGGGCACCTAGGATGTTCTCAAGCGGTGAGTGTTTAAACGAAAGGGTGTTTGTACTGTGTGTAAAAGCCTGACCGTATCTGTGATTGTTTACGGGAGGCGTACTGTGCCTTTAACTAATGATAAATGCTATTTACATGTTATTGTGACATGTATTTTTAACAATGTGTAGCGTTACTTTGTGCTAAAGGCTAATTCTAACGGCTTTTCTATGACATTTTGAATGTGTTATCGTGTTAATTTGTTATTGGAGAAATCCTTATTTTCATATTCGTCGCTGAAGAAAAAAATTAATTCAGCAACAGAAACAGCATTACCGATGTCTGGACTTGGTAGATGGGTGGATGGATGGGTGGTGTGATTCACTATAAATAAAAACTTGGAGCTAAATAACTTTATGAGAAAGCATAAAGATCTTTTGCGAGTGAAGATTCAATACATTTTGATAACTGATATATTTTTTGTCAATGTGATCAGTACATCACAAGTTATTTTCAATCATTACACCAAGGACTTTATGGCTGGACACTTCTTCCAATAGTTGATGTTTGATATGAAGGGGCGGAATGCTCGATAATAGGTTTTGTCGTTTTTGTCGTGTGGTTATGAGCATCAATTTTGTTTTGGTATGGTTAAGAGACATGGTTTAACTCTGACCAAATCAGTAGTGCGATAATGCTTTCTTGGAAAGAGAACATTAATGGAGGTACATTGTGTGCCATATATTGACAGTTTCCTGATGAGAAGAGAATGAAGAGTAACATCAATGGCCTTTGCAAAATCCACAAAAAGTGCTGCGGAAAATGTATTGGAATTTATGCTGGTTATAGCCATTGATTAATGCGATTTATAAGAACTGTATGACACGATCGAGTGCTTTTTCCGAAAACCAGATTGCTTTGGATGAAATAAATTGTTTTCATCACAATGTGATAGGATGTGTTTGTATATTATGCTTTTCCAAGGTGGTGACAGAGCAGAGAGAGAGAGAGAAAGAGAGAGAGAGAGAGAGAGAGAGAGAGAGAGAGAGAGAGAGAGAGAGAGAGAGAGAGAGAGAGAGAGAGAGAGAGAAAGAAAGAGAGAGAGAGAGATAAGATGATTTATAGTATAAACAACAAGAGACAGAGTCAGAAATACAGGGCACATTGTGTATCCAAAGTCACCTTTATTTCAAATTACATACTAGGTCATCAAACTATGTGTATGTATAGTTTACAACTCAATTTAATACAACTTTATATTCTGAATGTGGAACAGAAATTTGTTATTTGGCTCCTATAGTGACAACAAGATAAGAACAACAGGAACAGCAACAGCAACAACAATAAAACAACAACAACATTAACATGCATGCAGACTGTACTGCCCAATTCTCACCTTTGCTTTTTTGCACATCTTGATATTTGTTCACATCTATGTGTCACTGATACTCAGAAACATCACAACCATAAGGTGACTGGGTGGCCGAGTGGTAACGCACTTGCGCTCGGAAGCGAGAGGTTGCGTGTTCGACCCTGGGTCAGGCCGCAATTTTCTCCACCCTTTCCTAACCTAGGTGGTGGGTTCAAGTGCTAGTCTTTCGGATGAGACGAAAAACCGAGGTCCCTTCGTGTACACTACATTGGGGTGTGCACGTTAAAGATCCCACGATTGACAAAAGGGTCTTTCCTGGCAAAATTGTATAGGCATAGATAAAAATGTCCACCAAATACCCGTTTGACTTGGAATAAAGGCCGTGAAAGGTGAATGCTCGCCTAATAGGCTACTGAGCTTTACTGGCCGATGTGAATGCGTTATATATTGTGTGTAAAAAATTTCTGTTTGTCTGTCTGTCTGTAAAAAATTCCATTTCAAACGGCAGAAATTAATATGTAAGCGCCTAGGGCTATATCTAGATTAGGCGCATAAAAATGATCACAATAATAATAATAATAATAATTTTACTTTTCAGGTAAAATGAGAACACTACAACCATTATACTTTAGTCCAATCAAAAACAAGGACAAAACCAACAATAAAAAGAACAACAAAAAGACAACAACAAAAGAACAAGAACACCAACAAGAACAACAACAAGCAAAGAATCCATCTTTAGAAAAAGACATTTACCTTTGTTATCGTGCGCAAAGAGAGTCGTCGTCTCTGAGTCTCAACAATCATATTAATCGCATTGCAAGTTTGTGTGCGTTCATATGTGTTTTCAACGTCCTAGGAGTACTTACTTCATTAGTTCTCATATATTGCTTCAATAAACGCACACATCGTGTATGTTCAAATATTATTTACATAAGAGATATGTTATTATAGGGAGAACGGTTAGGTACGAAACAGTAGCAACCCACAAACACGCAATTAAAAATCGGGGGAAGTGCAATTTTGGAAACATATCAGCACTTACAGCACAAACAGTTTCAGGAACTTTTACATAACTGTCTAGTCAGTTGTTTTCTTGCTTATTTTGATATGTGATATAGGCACGTTTAACAAGCGTACCCTGGCCTGGTCAGAGAGGACAACCCCCGACACACAACTTTGGGGAACTGTGGAAGACCTGCGTCGAACTTGCGAGTTCATACGATCAGCATCGTCGCGATATAACCTTCGTGGTTGAAAACGACGTTAAACACCAAATAAAGAAAGAAAGATACGATCAGCAGGCCTAAGATTATGAGGGTCACAACCGTAGAACGCCGAAGAAGAAGAAGAAGGCAGCTGGTTTGAGAAATTAATCAAAATAACATCGGTAAATGAGTGGTGACTTAACAAGCCAGTTTCAATAAACGGCACTAATTAGTGACGTCAACACGTTTGACACAATCATCTGGAAATATACTTCAGTAAAGTCATCATAAAAGCTGATTGACGTCATAGGGCGGCGTTAACTATACGTTTACACTCTTAAAAGTCATTATGTTCATGAGTCCTTTCAGCATCACACAATCATAAAGACAAAGACTCGCAAGTTTATATAAAGCCATGTCGAAAGTAACGAGAAGCACACATAGGATCTCATCGAGACACTGTAAAGTCATTAGAAGAAGTCACATCAAGCTGCACTTGTCAATTTTCGTCAGGGCAAACTTAGACATGCCTTCCTTAATTTTCTGGCCCACAGACTGGCCCACCTTCTCCAACTCTTCCTTCTGAGCCTCGTTCAGCTCCTCAGGGTTGTTCAGGATTTTCTTCTTCAGGGTGTCTTCCACCAGGCGCTGCTTCTCCACCAGGCTCATTCTGGGCTTGACAGGCACCTCGTAGGTGAAATGAGCATCGTCGTTGGTTCGGAGTTCTCTCACCAGTTGATCCTGCAGCTGATTCAGGACGTCTTCAATGTGAGCATCGCCGGACTTCCAGTGGCACACCAAGTCCTTGTGGATGAGATCTTCAGAGGCAGAATATTCTGGGACTTCTTGAGGGCTCTGGGGTGGTGTTGTGTTAGGAGCTTTTTGACCTATCTGCATCTGCACTTCTCCATGACTTCTGTCTCCTCCTCGTGCCTCTTTTATCTCGAAGCTGTTCCGTGATGACTGGATGGGGGTTCGCTGTCGGAACTCAGCCTCTGGTGGTGATTTGGGTTTTGGCTTGAAAAAATGCTGCAGTCTGGTCTTAACTCTTTTGTGCAAGTCGTGTACTTCTTGCTTGCTGTTGACTGCCTGCAGAGCTGCGTGCGAGAAGCCATCGTCGGCTGTTTCCATTCCCGCCTCATGCGGAGGCACTGGAATTCCTTGGCCAGAGTTCCGTTTCGGTGCTACTGGTTGCTTGGGGCGACTGTACTCTGCCTCTTCGCTGATGACTGGTATGGTCTGTCCCGTCCTTCCTCGGATTTCTTCCGTCACCATCTTTGACATGGTTTTTTCCACATTGTACGCGAAGCGGTGTCGGAAGCAGCCTCCGCCATTTTGAGCGACGACCTGTTTGACCATCTCCATTAGCTTGCCCACCATCAGGGCCTTCTCGTGCACGTCACCCTCATTGTTGAAAAGAAGGTAACGGTTGTCTGCCTCTTTCAGCACGCCTTGCAGATGTTTTGACCCTTCCAGCTGAAAAGTGAACGAATAACACAAAGCTTTCAGGAAAGAAAAGCTTCCTCTGTTATAAAAGGTATACCGGTTCTTGTACCTACCAACTGCTTTTACATGTCTACTACTTGTAACACACTTTGCAGATTCTTGACCTCTATGTTGTCAGCCTAACCAGATTAATCAACATACACGAAAGAAAGATGCAAGTGTTTGCATCGTCCTTTGTCTGTATAAAGCCATTTGTGTTTTTCAACTAGCCACCGTAATGCGTTCTCGTCAATCTTGTCATTTTAACCTGGGTCTCTTTATTCTGGCGGTTTTACAAAAAGACCTTTAATGAACAAACAAACAATCAAAGTTATGCCTTCGCTTACGGAGGCATTTAGTGTTTTTATCTTGTTCAGCATCTGAAGGCCCCAGGATTACCTAGCGTAGGTTGTATTTGTTTAATTTATTATTTTAGCTGCCATATATCAGTCAAAATGTTTGAAACTTGGGAAAGACATCAATCATATGAGTATTGAGTTTAAAAAAAAAGGTTGATGAAGCAATTGTGAAGAATATTGTCTAAACATGGTATTTTTAGTAAAACCAAACATGGAGTTGGTTTTTACACAATATTTTCACACACTCCCTTTCCACATTAGTTCTTTTTCTCTATGGTTGATGTGATTTGTTACCTGGATCCTTACAGACTGGCAAGTGGAAATATCCATTAGTCTATAAAATGTGATAAGTCAAACATTTATATAATATTAAATGTAAAAATAAATATCTGAAAGGAAAAACAATTGGGTTCTTTATTGATTTGTAGTCATTTTCTTCTGTAAGGATCTAGATAATTACAAGACCAAACAATAAAATAACAACAGTGTAAAAAGGAGCTCATTGATGTATTTTCAAAAATATTCTTCACTATTGCTTCAAATTTTTTTTATCAACAATATACCCATACAGCAAAAAACTATACTGTATGATTGATGTTTTGCCCAATTTTCACAAACAATAAAAAACAAGTCGCGTAAGGCGAAATTACTACATTTAGTCAAGCTGTGGAACGCACAGAATGAAACTGAACGCACTGCATTTTTTCACAATGACCGTAGTCCGCCGCTCGTGCAAAACGCAGTGAAACTGACGAGCCTGTTTAGCGCGGTAGTGGTTTCGCTGTGCTGCATAGCACGCTTTTCTGTACCTCTCTTCGTTTTAACTTTCTGAGCGTGTTTTTAATCCAAACATATCATATCTATATGTTTTTGGAATCAGGAACCGACAAGGAATAAGATGAAATTGTTTTTAAATCAAGTTCGGAAATTTTATTTTGATCATAATTTTTATATTTTTTTCATTTTCAGAGCTTGTTTTTAATCTGAATATAACATATTTATATGTTTTTGAAATCAGAAAATGATGAAAAATAAGATGAACGTAAATTTGGATCGATTTATAAAAAAAAGTTTAATTACAATTTTCAGATGTTTCATGACCAAAGTCATTAATTAATTTTTAAGCCACCAAGCTGAAATGCAATACCAAAGTCCGGCCTTTGTCGAAGATTGCTTCACAAAACTTTCAATCAATTTGATTGAAAAATGAGGGTGTGACACTGCCGCCTCAACTTTTACAAAAAGCCGGATATGACGTCATCAAAGACATTTATCGAAAAAATGAAAAAAACCGTCTGGGGATATCATACCCAGGAACTTTCATGTAAAATTTCATAAAGATCGGTCCAGTAGTTTACTCTGAATCGCTCTACACACACACACACACAGACACACATACACCACGACCCTCGTCTCGATTCCCCCTCTATGTTAAAACATTTAGTCAAAACTTGACTAAATGTAAAAAACCACACCCTCCACTAGGTAGTACTGGGGCTGTACATATACATAAACAATTTTGTTCTATAAAAAGGGCAATACCTGTTTTTCAAAGTCAACCTTGTTCTTGTCCAATACGTCTTTGCCAACAAAGATGACGATCATAAAGGAGGTCATCTTTTCCCCGAAGATTTCCTTCAGCATTTCAAACACCTGTATCGGACAAGATTACTGGAGCCATTAACACAAGTAAAAATACTGAGCATACCAAGATCATAATCTATTGATTAAATCAGTATAGCGTCACGCTCATAAGATAATTGCCTATGTCATTGTTTGATGTTTTGAGAAAAACGCAAACAACTTTCTTTGGTTTCTGAACAATCTGCCTATCTCATTTTAGTTATAAGTTGCAAAGTGCCTAGCTCGAGCTGTTAACACCGGATGAACGTGAGATAAAGAGCTGACAGCAACATTTTCAATCAGCAAAACTGCATAACAACCCACACAGAGCTTTTGCATGCCGTCGCATTATCAAAACAAATCTTCCGGTATTATAAAGAAAATGTGCCTTACTCAAGAAACGAGATCAGGAGTTTTGCTTACGTTACCGTGACAATGGTTTCCGCTGGTCTGAGAGTTTAGGGGGAAGGGGGGGGGGGTTTGTTGGCGTGAATTCTGGTTTTGAAATGAGCTATTTTTGATTATCGTAGTCGCTTTGTGTAGAAGTCCAAAAGGGATGCCTACTCTACACAAAGCATGAGAGTTACAGGCTGTTGGACACTCCTCGCGCCACCGGTTACCAGAAGATAGATTTGAATTCAGAAAAAAACAACTCATGGATTTCGTACTGATTTGCATGTATTCAAGTGTGTAGTTGTTAATCTTAGTACTTTATGTGTGTGTTGTTTGCACCAGATGCATATATTATGCATACTTTTGAGTTTTGGAATTTTACCATCGCTAACAACTTACTTACTTACTGCCTTTCACGCCTGGTGGCGTGTAGGGCAGCGACCATCGCTAACAAGTAGTCCTAATAAAATATTACTGCTCAACCCCTGAGCCATCGGGGATTTAGGCTAGACAGAAGCAGAGGGTGGAGTAATAGATACAATACCTTGACTTCTCCGTCCGTGAACCTGTCGGTGCCCTTCACGACATAGATGATGGCATGAGGACCAGGTGCCACACCGAACAGAGACTGTGTGATTCTCTCACGTATCAGCTCATCATCGCCATCGGTGTCACACAGACCTGGTGTATCAACCACCTGAAACATTCAATGAAATTCAATTTCTCGTGCTATAGTTCACGGATATACTGAAAACGCGAAATCGACAGCATTTATACCGATTTCGCGTCATCGGCCAAACGCCGTCCATTTCGTTATATCGGGAGCAATTTGCCAAATACATCGCCACATTTATAGCGCCGTACTGTATGGAAGCTCGCTTTCTCCAAAAAGCAAGAAAGCTACCCGAGGTTCATAAGTCTCACTAATCGTGCCAGCTGGTCTGCAAGAGCAACCCTCCCAACCCATCCAAGATCTCCTTTATTGACATCTTTGTCCTAAAGTAATTTTCATCAGCTGGACATATCTGTAATACCTAACCCCCTATGTTCATGTGTTAAAATAAATGATTATGTATTGGGCGTGAATTATTGTCAACGTTTAGTATGAACGGTGAGTTGATTGTGTTGATAAATAATAATCCGAATTATAAATAATCTTTGGCCACCTTCGTGCTGTTATGGTGTGCATTGCCAGGCGCTCGCTACGACCAAAAGCAACTGTGTCAGTAGCATTGACGGGAGGATCTAACGCTAATCATGAAAGAGCAATTACTGATTGCGGACGCATGGTGTTGACTGAATGTGTTGCTGGCCCCTGAAACCGCATCCCCCCCCCCCCCCCCCCCCCCCGTGTAGCCGTGGAGACCACAGAGTAAGTGTACCTTTCAAGCGAGTGACGTAACGACCGAGCAACCTTTAACTTCTCCATTCTCTTAATGCATTTCTCGCTTGTTAAACATTCAAACGGGTGCAACTTACTGTCAACACACGTCAACAGGAAGAATAGCTCAGGGGTTTGCTTGCTTAAAGTGTTTCATTATATGCGTGTAATAGGACTGTATCGAGTTGTATTTACCACAATGTTTTGTCCATGTCGTATTTTTTCTGCAAAGCCGCACACTTTCGTTTCGGAGTTTAATCCAACCTGTGATTTAAACACTTCCTCTCCAATAATCGTACTTCCGGTGGTGCTCTTTCCGGCTCCGGTCTTGCCAATCAGAATCATCCGCATTTGCTGTCCTGTATGCACAATCGTAAGTGATGTTTTTTTTTATGAGAAGTATCGAAATTGAAAGGAAACAGACCAGTCTCATGAGAAAAGGGAACCAAACGTGTGTGTACGAATATGCCAATGCAAAGGAAAAAGGGAAAGAAAGAAGTAGAAGAAGAGAGAAATGAACAAGTCGCGTAAGGCGAAAATACAACATTTAGTCAAGTAGCTGTCGAACTCACAGAATGAAACTGAGCGCAATGCAACGCAGCAAGACCGTATACTCGTAGCATCGTCAGTCCACCGCTCACGGCAAAGGTAGTGAAATTGACAAGAAGAGCGGGGTAGTAGTTGCGCTGAGAGGATAGCGCGCTTTTCTGTACCTCTCTTCGTTTTAACTTTCTGAGCGTGTTTTTAATCCAAACATATCATGTCTATATGTTTTTGGAATCAGGAACCGACAAGGAATAAGATGAACGTGTTTTTAAATTGATTTTGAACATTTAATTTTCATATTAATTTTTATTTATTTAATTTTCAGAGCTTGTTTTTAATCCAAATATAACATATTGATATGTTTTTGGAATCAGCAAATGATGGAAAATAAGATGAATGTAATTTTGGATCGTTTTATAAAATTTTTTTTTTTTTACAATTTTCAAATTTTTAATGACCAAAGTCATTAACTAATTTTTAAGCCACCAAGCTGAAATGCAATACCGAAGTCCGGGCTTTGTCGAACATTACTGGACACAAATTTCAACCAATTTGGTTGAAAAATGAGGGAGTGACAGTGCCGCCTCAACTTTCACGAAAAGCCGGATATGACGTCATCAAAGACATTTATCAAAAAAAATGAAAAGAACGTATGGGGATATCATACCCAGAAACTCTCATGTCAAATTTCATAAAGATCGGACCAGTAGTTTAGTCTGAATCGCTCTACACACACACACAGACAGACAGACAGACAGACACACACACACACACACACACACACACACACACACACACACATACACCACGACCCTCGTCTCGATTCCCCCCTCTACGTTAAAACATTTAGTCAAAACTTGACTAAATGTAAATATGGCAGGGAAACAGGAAACACGCCCTACAAATAACATGTACATGTAAACAAATAAATTAATGGCAATAAATATATAACGATCTCGCCATCAATAAAGTAGCGCAGCACCACCAGCACCAGCCGCACCACCACAACCGGAACCACTACCACCACCACCAATAACAGCAACAACGTCGTCAACGAATAAAACAGCAACAACAACAACACCAACAACAAGAATACCACCATCAGTAACAACAACGAAATCCCCAACTACAACAACAACAACAACATAAGCAGCAATAGCACATCACAACCAACAACAACCATATTTACAATAGCAAAAAACAGCAGCAGCAGAACGTTAATGCTTTCTCCAACAAACCGACCAGGGAGGGCTTGTGAGCTGTCTCTGTCCTCCATTACCATAGCTTGCTCTGCAACAGTCGAAATATAAATTCTAGTCATGCAACTGCTAGGAATAATCTCCCGCCACATAACCCTTCAATCAACTACCGTCACCCCTCCGTCCACCCTACCCGCTCTTGTCCCCGCTTGCTCCACCCTTTTTTTCTATTTCTCTTTTCACCTGTTTGCGTGTTTGTCAGCCTAGCAAAATCGTCGTACCCGTATTCTCAAAAATAGACGGTCGAGTGGTAGAATGTTAGAATTTAATTCAACAGGTTTTGGGGAAAGGCTTTGCATGTGCACGTACGCTCAAGTGAACATACACGACCGAATGATGGGGTGTAAGAATTGATATGAATTGATGTATACAAAAAAGCATGTTTGTTTTCTTTTGTTTCCATTTTGTATTTTATTTTGCTTCAAATTTAGTTCTAATTCTGAGGAAGGTTAGTCACAACGACTCTTTTTTTCCCAAGAAGACATTTTCATTTTCAGAGTTGGATAAAAACCTTTATGTCTCGACATGTATAATTTCTCTCTCTCTCGACTGTACACAGAGATAAGAACAGCCTCGCTTTCACCTAGATCCTGCCTAAAAACAATGTTCAGACCTCATGTTCAGACCCGGCGTAATAATACCGAAAGGACTAATTTTTAGCGGTCAAGTTCAGTCGTCCGCATACTCGAAAGTGAAAAAAAGATGAAACGTTTTGCTACAGTATCGGAGGATGAACTGTCGAAGAAGAAAAAGAATCTCGTGTATGGCATTCCGTTTGTCAAATAATTATTTGGATACTTTTTCATGTTTTTTTCACCAGTTTTAGCTAAATAATCATTATTTAGAAGCTCATGTGCTAAATAAGTAATTGTTTATAAACAATGTAAAACAATTCTAAATAATTTTTTGTTTACGTAAACAATTCATTATTTACCTAAACAATTCATTGTTTACGTAAATAATTCATTGTTTACGTAAATAATGATTTATTTACGTAAACAATATATTATTTAGACTTATATTACATTGTTTATAAACAATCAGCAATGTTGCTAAATAAATCATTATTTACGTAAACAATGAATTATTTACGTGAACAATGAATTGTTTAGCCAACACATTTTCCATTATTTAGGGTTTTTTAGGATTCGCTTCTGAACTAAGTTTTATGTCTTTCAGTGATTACTATAATTGAATACAAGGTCTCTCCACACACTCTTATCTTAAAATAGCTGTTGTTTGGATATTATTTTGTTTATTTTACAAGCCGAAATTGCTGTACGAAAATAACTGATCTCAAACACAGTCAAAGGTCAAGGTCAATTAAGGTTTTTCCCTGCCGGGAGTGTTTAGTGTTTGCATTTTCTTGCTTGAAGTTGTTGAAACACAGTTTTTTCCCCTTATGTTCTCTGTTCTGTTTATGTCCCAACAACATGCCTGTCTTTCCATTTCTCTTCCTTTAATCGTTTCATTTCAAAGAGAAAAGTAAAAACATATTCGAAACTACGGAGAAATTTCGCGTCACGAAGCTCTGACGCGTTCCGAGAAGAATCTGGAGTGACTTCCCTTGCCTCAGGCAAAACATTGTCGAAAGCAAGATGGAGAAACAGCGACCGGGTGAGAAGCGAAAATATTCTGAGTGATTGTTACCAGAGGAGAGGCGGCGATACCACCAGAAGATTTTGGAGATTGACGGGAATGATACGTATGACATTCCAACCAGGTGCTGGTCAGCAAATCCGGACGATTTGCCAGAGCTGAGTTACATCAACGTCGTAAATTATTTTGTGCTTGGCAAGAGTGCATACACATGTGTGAGCAGCTGAAAGCTTACAAAAGTTTGGATTCCTACCGACTTTTTGTCTCTGGCTGGGTGAGGGATGTCAAGTGCTACAGACCTGATGGCTGTCAGAACTCTGTCATTTCTGCAAAGGTAAGAATGTGCTTTCAGTTTATAATGAATGAACGTGAGTGTTCTCTATCTTGTGTTGCAGATTTCACAAGTTGCAGTTCAGGACTCAGAAATATTGTGTTGAGGCTTTGTCTTTGATATATATTCTTCGCTTCAGTTTGTATTCTGGACTACGACAAAAGCTGCAGCTGTGACTGTCATGGGTTAGGCTGTGTGGAGGTGAAATGTCCCTTCACCTTCAATATATTTATATTTTCAAATACTGAAATAGCTTGCAAAATATTATATTTATATTAATTATAATGAGCTTCATGTTCATATTCAGTTAAAAATATGTTGTTTACTTTTCATTGTTAAGGTTATTGTAAAGCACATTATGTGCGTCTTAGAGTTATATTCATTCGATTGACCTAGCTGAATGCTGATTTGTGCGACCTTCAATTTATGTTTCAGGTTCTTCATTCACAACGCCTTAATGAACCAACACTTTCTCCTTGGATCATCGCCACTTCTGATGGCAACATACTGTCAGCACACTGTACCTGCATGGCCGGAGTTGGAGAAACCTGCACACACGCCCCTTCACCTTCAAGGAGTCAGCTGTTGAGTGTGCTGTGGCAGACCGCCATTTCTGTTTGGAATCTAACAGTGAGGGGGTGCTTTGTCTGCGCAAAGACCACCCATACTTTAGTCAAGTACAGTGCCAGATTTTTATGACCAATTCCTCCTACTGCGATTTCATGGTGTGGACAACTGTGGATAAAGTTATTGTCCGAGTATTGCATGACTGTGATTTTTGGGCAATGTGTGTGGAGAAAGCTTTAAAAGTGTTCAGACTCGCAGTTCTTCCAGAGCTAGTTGGAAACTGGCTGGACAGAGAAGCTGAGCCTCTACAAGCAGTGGATGTGAACCAGGAGCAGCTGCAAACACCAGCCGTGAAATGCAGCAAGAAACAGTGACAATGCCAGACTCGCTTGCTCATGTGTGGGAAAACAAACATGTATGATTGTACACACAGAAAGTGGCAGTAGTAAAGTTGTAGAGAGGGAGAGAAAAGAGAGCATGTCATGTTTTAAATCACAGTTCACACTCACAAAGAAGTCATTAATGGTTCCATTCTTGTTTCATTTTATTCTTAAAATAAAATCATGCACAGATGTAGGCATACATTTTGATTTCAGATCACCGACCACAATACAAAATCAGGTGCTACAAGTATAAATTATAATGCATACAGGGCCTTATGTTGTGGTTGTTTTACGTCCACTGCTGTGAATAACAAAGAATCATGAGCAGTTTGATTATCAACTTATTCAGCCAGGTATATGTTCATTCTCCTTGTTCAATGTTTCCAGTGACACAGATTGACTGCTTGATTTAGGGAACAAATAAGAGTGTGTGGTCCAGCGTAGTTCTACCCACCGCGGGTTAGGGGGAAGAATTTACCCGATGCTCCCCAGCATGTCGTAAGAGGCGACTAACGGATTCTGTTTCTCCTTTTACCCTTGTTAAGTGTTTCTTGTATAGAATATAGTCAATGTTTGTAAAGATTTTAGTCAAGCAGTATGTAAGAAATGTTAAGTCCTTTGTACTGGAAACTTGCATTCTTCCAGTAAGGTCATATATTGTACTACGTTGCAAGCCCCTGGAGCAATTTTTTGATTAGTGCTTTTGTGAACAAGAAACAATTAACAAATGGCTCTATCCCATCCCCCCCCCCCCCCATTTCCCCGTCGCGATATAACCTTCGTGGTTGAAAACGACGTTAAACACCAAAGAAAGAAAGAAAGCGTACTTCTGCATCAGTACAGTCAAGTAATACAGTGTTTCAATTGGCAGTGGAACTGAAAGTTAGTTTCTATTATCAACTAGTTCTGTTTTGATGACAACAAAATTACACACTTATATCTGCAAAAAAAGCGCACAGGTCTATTTATCATAATGAATAGTTAATGACACATGCCCACAGTATATGTTATTTCAATTTTGAACATTTAGTGAAAGTGTTCTTCTCTTCACTTTGGCTTCATACCTGCAATACTGGTAGTGGTACGTTCAGTGTTGCTTGCAGTTGCATGTTATTGGTAGTTTAAATGTGTGCTCGCATTTCAAGTGTATGCCATTTAATTTTGCAATGCTCCTTATCTTGTTTCCTGTGTAGAGCTATTTTGAGGTTAATCAGCTCAACCTTTGTCAGTTGTGTCAATACATGTCACATTTATGCAAAATGATTTTAAAGTGTATGTTAATGTGGTGTGTGTGTGTGTGTGTGTGTGTGTGTGTGTGTGTGTGTGTGTGTGTGTGTGTGTGTGTGTGTGTGTGTGTGTGTGTGATAGAAAGAGTGAAATCGGCTCTTGAATTGGAAGGAAATAGCAGCAGGTCAGATCATATACACATATTCAAATTCAAGATTCCATCCAGTGAAAACATAACAGAAAAACTGTTGCTACTGCTCATGTGAGACACTTGAATCAGAATCAGATACAATACACCACAGTTTAATTAACACATTCTTTAAACAATGCCTTCATCTTCAAATTCAAGATTTCATCCAGTGAAAACATAATAACAGAAAGACTATTGCTACTGCTCATGTGAGACACCTGAATCAGAATCAGAAAAAATACACCACAGTTTAATTAACATATTCTCTAAACAATGCCTTCAGTTCACTAGGCTGTGTTTATGCAGCGTCACAGCAAGAATCACATGATACCAGTACAGTGAAACCCGGCTATATTGAAGTAGGCTATAATTATTAAAATCCCGGCTATATTGAAGAATTGTTCAGGTCCCGGCTGAAGCTCTACTTTTTCTTTGTTAAAAAATGTTGGCTACATTGAAGTCGGCTATATTAAAATCCCGGCTATATTGAAACAAAAATTTAGCCCACGGGACGTTTTTACCTGGCTATATTAAATGTTTGCTCCAAAGATTTGTTTAACTTTTTATTTTTAAGAACATTGACTGCGCGGGCGCCGAATGATATGACACGCCTCTGTCAGCGCAATCAGTTGAAGGGGAGAGGCCAGTTCAGCATCAACTTTTGAGTCAGGAGGTCTCTGATAACAATTACAGTCTAACAATGCCGCGGGCCTCTGACAGCTACGCCATGTAGTCTTGTGGTGCGTAGATCTCCACGACTTAATTTCTCTTGTTCATGCGAGTAGTCAGTTTCCCTTTGTACACTAGCAAAAAATGGCTGCAAAACAAACAAGTCGCGTAAGGCGAAATAACATTTAGTCAAGCTGTCGAACTCACAGAATGAAACTGAACGCACTGCATTTTTTTCACAATGACCGTAGTCCGCCGCTCGTACAAAAGGCAGTGAAATTAACGAGCATGTTTAGTGCGGTAGAGGTTTTGCTGTGCTGCAAAGCACGCTTTTCTGTACCTCTCTTCGCTTTAACTTTCTGAGCGTGTTTTTAATCCAAACATATCATATCTATATGTTTTTGGAATCAGGAACCGACAAGGAATAAGATGAAATTGTTTTTAAATCGATTTCAGAAATTTATTTTTAATCTTATTTTTTATTTGTTTTATTTTTAGAGCTTGTTTTTAATCCGAATATAACATATTTATATGTTTTTGGAATCAGACAATGATGAAGACTAAGATAAACGTAAATTTGGATCATTTTATAAAAACATAATTTTCATTGCAATTTTCGAATTTTTAATGACCAAAGTCATTAATTAATTTTTAAGCCTCCAAGCTGAAATGCAATACCAAAGTCCGGCCTTTGTTGAAGACTGCTTGACCAAATTTTGAATCAATTTGATTGGAAAATGAGGGTGTGACAGTGCCGCCTCAACTTTTACAAAAAGCCGGATATGACGTCATCAAAGACATTTATCAAAAAAATTTAAAAAAACGTCCGGGGATATCATACCCAGGAACTCTCATGTCAAATTTCATAAAGATCGGTCCAGTAGTTCACTCTGAATCGCTCTACACACACACACACACGCACAGACAGACAGACACACACACACATACACAACGACCCTCGTCTCGATTCCCCCTCTATGTTAAAACATTTAGTAAAAACTTGACTAAATGTAAAAAGGGTGAGTCTGACAATTAAAAGAAAAATCGAGCTTATTCAGAAGCTGAAAACTGGCTGCAAAAAAAGAAAGGAAGTAGCTGAGGAATATGGAATGTGTGTTTGTGTGTGTAAGGGAGGGGGTGGGGGGGCGTGCGTGTGTGTCCGTGTGTGTGTGTGCAGAAAAAAGCAAGGAGGCTCGAAGAACAACAGCCAACAGGTGAAAGATTAATGGGAATATATCTCACATCAAACGCAATGTGTGGACACGGAAATGAGACCGTATAGTGAAAAAAAAGTTCGGTTATATTGAATTTCTGAAGGAACAAGGAGGGAAATTCAATATAACCGAGAATTGCCAATATTGAAGTTTCGGCTATTTTGAAGGTCTTCCCGGGTCCCGTGCCGTAGCCGGGTTTCACTGTACAAACATTGACAAGCCCAGATGATACAGTGACTATTTTGTCCAGTTTTACCACTTCTTCCCCTTCCATTGCAAACAAAAGATCAGTCGGAATATCAGAGTTCAGAATTTTGTACTTTCCACAAAGAATACCGATAACTCGCTTAACATGAATTCTCAGATTAGCTAGTTTGCGTGTTGACTCTCGATAACTCGCTCAACATGAATTCTCAGATTAGCTAGTTTGCGTGTTGACTCTATCTCGTAAGCTGTAAGCTGACTCTTCCCTCTTGTAAAGGCAGGGATTTTCACTTACAAGTGCACCTCTCATAGCCACTAGTTCATTAATGTCAACTCCCCTGTCAGCCAAAATGACATCATTTTGTACAATATTGTCTAGATACCCACTATTTGCAGTGATGTGCTTGTCACTTGTTCGCCCACCCCACCCTTTAGAAATAAAAGAAATATATGGCCTTGAGGTGTAATTGATATTATGTATTTAATTGTATTGTTGTGCTTGTAGTTTGACCAGGTGAGTGCACTAGCATCAACACTGGAGGGTCTCTCAATGAATATTTCAAAACAGTCAATAAGGGACACTACTCTGTTCCATGGATAGGGAAGGAACTGTGGCGGTAGACTTGTCTTTATGCTTCGCCTGTCTGGCCAGAAAACAAGTGGCTGCAGTCTGTGGTACATGATATGCACAGTCTCGTGAAAAAACTTTGCTGGCAGTTGTTCTTGACACAGTAAAGATGTATGCCAGGTGTTGCAGGGGTGTGTTAAGGCGTATATATATATGCATGAATGTGAGCATGAGAGCTTGAAACTGTGTCAGTGCTCTGCGCGAGTGTGTTGGCAAATGCGGTGCAAGAAAATCAGGTGTGCACGTTGTTCAATGAGGCATATCTGAAAGCTGCCAAGATGAGCACAGCCATCAGTGGGTTCAGATCCTGCGGCATATGGCCATGATCCAGAGAGGTGTTTGACAGCAGCGAGTTTCATGCGTCAGCCGATGGGTCGCCCAGGGTATTTGCAATTCCAAGTTCACAGGGTCTTTCACCGTCTCACCCACCACCGCCTCCAAGTACAGACTGCCAGATCGCCGCCACTTCAATCACTGGCTACAGAATCAGAGGTGTCTCCACCACAATCAGTTTCTAAATACTCAACATCGCTGCCGTCGCCACTGTCAGCACGACCACCGGTTGCAAGAACCACATTATTGCAACCATCACAATCGCAGCCATTCAGATCACCTGTTTCTGAATACATGTTTTCAGAATCAACGCAGCCCTTGGTATCACCACGACCAGATGTTGCAACCTCATCACCATCGGCTTCAGAACAACAACCATGGTCACCTCGGGCAACTACTGACGGACCATCATCTTCTCAGCCTGTCCCTGTCCGCTTCGGCGTCCCACAAGGATCTGTCCTCGGCCCTGTCCTTTTCACCCTGTACACCCAACCCCTCTCCCTGGTCATCGAACGCCACGGCCTGAACTACAACTCCTTTGCCGATGACACGCAGCTCCAGAACAGCGCCAAGCCGGAGGACGTTGACGATCTCCTTGGATCCATCTCCAGTTGTTTCACTGACATCAAGGACTGGATGACTGAGAACAAGCTGAAGCTGAACAGTGAGAAGACGGAGGCACTTCTCGTTGGAACACGACAGAAGATTGCTTCCCTCACTGTGACCGACCTCCAGCTGGATGACGCGACTGTTCCATTCTCCCCTGCTGTCAAGAGCCTTGGCGTCTTTCTCGACTCCACTCTCTCCATGCAGACACACATCTCCTTCATCATCAAGACCTGCTTTTTCCACCTACGACGCATCGCCTCCATCCGTCGCTACCTCACCCACGACGCCTGTGTCAATCTGGTTGTCTCCCTCATCTTCAGTCGTCTGGACTACTGCAACTCCCTTCTGGCTGGCCTCCCCGCCTCATCCATTCATGGCCTACAACGAGTCCAGAACGCCGCTGCCAGGCTGACGTTGAGGAAGACGAAGCGAGACCACATCACCCCCCTACTTCGCTCCTTGCACTGGCTCCCTGTCAACACCCGAATCTCCTACAAACTGTCCACTCTGGTCTACAAGTGTCTCAACGACTCTGCTCCCGAGTACCTTCAATCCTCCCTGGACCTGTACACCCAGCCCTCCGACCGTCCCCTTCGTTCTGCTGTTGACCCTCTCCGCCTCCACATCCCTCGCTCGAAACTCGCATCTGCTGGTCAGCGTGCATTTCCCTCCGCGGGCCCCTCCGTCTGGAACTCCCTGCCGCTTGAGCTTCGCCAGAGCCCCTCTCTTGACGCGTTAAAGAGTAGGTTGAAGACTCAGTTCTTCCCGTAGCTGGCTGCGACTCTCGACGTGATGTGTTGTGCCCCAAAAGACATTCTTGTGCTGTGCTCTGTGAGAGGTGTTTTCTTTGTGCTTAATATTATTTTGTTTGGACCTAGCTATTGATGTGTACATTGTTGTTAAACAGTTGTTTGTTTACCAGGGTTTGCTAGTGTGTGATAGGGTTCGTGTCCGTCTGAAGATGTTAGTTTCTTTGTTAGTCCTGTGTTGACAACTCTTCGACAAGCGCTTAGAACTGTACCCACGGAATACGCGCTATATAAGCTTCATATTGATTGATTGATTGATCACGACCATCAGGGACGGATGCTTCATCAGGTGTACCCTTTCCTTCAACATTTGAAATAAACATCGGCGTTGCTTATTCAGAAGCATTGTTGTCGCCACTGATCCAGTCCTGCAAACTTGCCAGCGATTGAACGGCCAGCCTGTTGATCCAGTACTTTGACTGAAAGAACAAGCGGCAGCTGATAGCTTGCGAAGTCAGCTGATGCTTCACATTTGGGACCAGATTGATGAACACGCTGAGGATATGGTGGAGGATGCTTTGAACGCAGACATGCCTCGTCATATTCGTTTCCTAACACTGCACAATAGAGTATTCGCAATGGCAGCTCCAACAGCAATGGTTGGGGAGTTTGAAATATCCCAAACATCAAAAATGCTGGAAAGGCCGATCATCATCCTTGATAGGAGAGGGAGTACACTGAAGTATGGGAGTGGATTTGCACATGCCTCTCCGGTGCAGGGTTTCATTTAATAGTGCGCCCTGCGCCATTGGCGCATTAAATCTGAAAATGTCTCATCACAATTCCATTCAGTGCGTCAAAGGGCGCATTAAGATTACATACCAGTGCGCAACCAAATGTACACTTTACATCGGATTACACACACACACACACACACACACACACACACACACACACACACACACACACACACACACACACACACACACACACACACACACACACACACACACACACACACACACACACACACACACACAGATAGCACGATATAGCGGCTTATTCTCAGATGGCACCATATTGCACCATTTTGCATCTTTGGTCAAAACGCGTATGTACAGGCCTCTTAAGCGCTTCTTACCTTCAACTATGTCCCATCAGAATTTGGTTGTGGGGGACAAATGTCCCATTGCCCTTTTCTCCCAAATTAAACCCTCCCGGTGTATTTGATCTACACCGTCGCGATATAACCTTGAACGGTTGAAAACGACGTTGAACACCAAATAAAGAAAGAATTTGATCTACACCGCGTTCGGTGACAACGCTGGACATTATGATTGTGTCCTTCCACCTCAAGGTTCTACCGTTGAGCTTTCCAATCCATCGTCAAAAAACGTCAGAAAGACCGTAGAACATCCGCAGAAGAGCTCATTGCAAGCCCCTACAAACGTAAGCTGGAAGAAAAAACGTACCAGAGAAAAAAGAATGCCACCAGGATGACCATTCCGAAGAACAGCAGGAAGAGAACAACAAAGAAAACCGCAGAAAACACGAGGCAAGCAGAAACTGAAACTGAGGGGAATTGGCACTGCAACCTGTGTGGCGAGTGGAGCCTGGAGGACATGATCTGCTGCAGGAGCTGCAAAAGATGGGCACACACTGCTTGTACAGGGACAACCCGATCATATTATGTTTGTGACTTTTGTTGTTAGCTTTTCTTTTTTTACTTCTGTTGCATGCCGGTTGCTTTTACCCTTCTTTATTTTCCTTTTCTCTCTCTCATTTTCTGTTCGTTTACATTTTTTTTAAATTTACAGGCGGGGGTCTTCACTGATTGCTGTTGGCACTTTAACTTTTATCAATGCACAACGACCTTATGTGAGAGATGCTTTTGTTGACCATTCTTCTTGATTTTCACATGATTTGTCATGGCATGTGCACTAGTGATGGTATCATGATACTGTGTATATGTGTGTGTGTGTGTGCGTGTGTCCGTGTGAGTTTTTGTGTGTGTGTGTGTGTGGGGGGGGGTCGTCTTGACTCTTATGCTAGACTTGATAACAAAACTCTACTCTTGATTCGTGAAGTGTGTCACCACTTATCCCACTTCACATCCTGGTATGTTTAACAGAGAGAGAGAGAGAGAGAGAGAGAGAGAGAGAGAGAGAGAGAGAGAGAGAGAGAGAGAGAGAGAGAGAGAGAGAGAGAGAGAGAGAGAGAGAGAGAGAGAGAGAGAGAGAGATTCTGAGTTTGTGTGCGTTGTCAGCTGACCTACGCTGGCTTGCCATGTCTCGCGAAGGGCTTAACGATTTTGATTTAACTGCAGCGTTCGCCTATAAGAAGTGTTCTATTCTATATTCATTTCTGCTTGTCTGCCATGGAGTTGTCCAGGAATGACAGCAGATTGATGTTAACAATGCTGAATCCACTTCCTTTTTACCCGATTATTACCCCCTTCCCCTCAACCCCCCCCCCCCCGACCAGTCCACGGCAGTAAATCTAAACTTTATCTCGCATCAATCTCTCGGCGCCGCTCAGTGCAGGATGTGCCTGCTTTCCTAACCTGCACCGGTATCATGTTTTGTTTGGTTTTAGGATACATGGGATAGGTTTACCTTCAGAGCCTTTCCTATGAAGGAGGGCTTATCGTGTGGCCACTGTTTACCAAAGGGATAATCACTCACGTTACCCCCCCCCCCCCCCATACACTAACAATTATAATAATAACAGTTATAACAACATCAACACGGACCAGAAGCAGAAGCAACAGTCCAAGCACAAGTGTAAGTGTTTGCACCACTTTCATCTGTCATTGTCTGTTAATCTGTTAATCTGTCATTTGTTAAAGTCGGTGACGAGCCCCACATACGGACCAATTTTGTTTCATAATAATAACTAGCTTGTTTTATCGCGAAGAAGTTTCATTTTGAGTTTGGTTATTGTTCTGTTTTTAGTTAATTGTTGAGCCTAAAACGGCACTCAGCAAAAACTGAATAAAGAAATCACGAATGGTCCACATTATGAACCTGGGCGCCTAATATGGACCAGTAAAGAGGCCATTGCAAATCACTGTCAAAAGCTAACTATAGTTCACAATAATCTGGTAAAACTCAGTGTGCGATTCAGAATAATTCCAATATAAATCAGATTTATTTGTTTCAGTATGACGGGAACATTATTTTAACTAGAAGATAATTTATATGTAAAGGGAATTTAAATACATTTGATACGAACGTTCATTGTGTTTAAGAGACGATGGGATAGTATGAAATCACTCTATCCT
The DNA here is from genome assembly GCF_037325665.1 of Littorina saxatilis. NCBI lineage: Eukaryota > Metazoa > Mollusca > Gastropoda > Littorinimorpha > Littorinidae > Littorina > Littorina saxatilis. Next base: position 26,247,846 of record NC_090247.1, read on the forward strand.
AAGCAGCAGCAGCACCACCACCACCAACACCACGAGCACGACCAACATTCTTCAGCAACATCAACAAAAATACCAACATGCGAAGCAAGAACAGAAGCACTAGCACCAGCACAAACAGCAGCAAGAACAAGAACAACAACGACATCGGCGGCAGCAGCAACAGCAAAACAGTAATGACATTATAAGTGATCGTTAAGTGCAATTTCGTTCAACAAACATACCAGGAAAAGCTTGTGAGTTGCCTGTGTCCTCCATTGCTATGTGTTGACCTGCAACAGTCGACGACACAATGCATGCAAATAACACTCTCCCCATTCTCCCAATACTTATCCCGGATGAAAAGAATACAGGGAGGATGACGGTGGGGGGGGGGGGGGGGTGTCGTTAGGGGTAGCCCCCGGTACGTCCCGACCGCCTCTTCTAGTCATCCCTGATCTTCTCACACATTGCACACACACCATTCTCCCAATACTTATCCCGGATGAAAAGAATACAGGGAGGATGACGGTGGGGGGGGGGGGGGGGGTGTGTCGTTAGGGGTAGCCCACGGTACGTCCCGACCGCCTCTTCTAGTCATGCCTGATCTTCTCACACATTGCATGCACACACCCCATTCTCCCAATACTTATCCCGGATGAAAAGAATACAGGGAGGATGACGGTGGGGGTGGGGGTGTCGTTAGGGGTAGCCCCCGGTACGTCCCGACCGCCTCTTCTAGTCATCCCTGATCTTCTCACACATTGCATGCACACACCCCATTCTCCCAATACTTATCCCGGATGAAAAGAATACAGGGAGGATGACGGTGGGGGTGGGGGTGTCGTTAGGGGTAGCCCCCGGTACGTCCCGACCGCCTCTTCTAGTCATCCCTGATCTTCTCACACATTGCATGCACACACCCCATTCTCCCAATACTTATCCCGGATGAAAAGAATACAGGGAGGATGACGGTGGGGGTGGGGGTGTCGTTAGGGGTAGCCCCCGGTACGTCCCGACCGCCTCTTCTAGTCATCCCTGATCTTCTCACACATTGCATGCACACACCCCATTCTACCAATACTTATCCCGGATGAAAAGAATACAGGGAGGATGACGGTGGGGGTGGGGGTGTCGTTAGGGGTAGCCCCCGGTACGTCCCGACCGCCTCTTCTAGTCATCCCTGATCTTCTCACACATTGCATGCACACACCCCATTCTCCCAATACTTATCCCGGATGAAAAGAATACAGGGAGGATGACGGTGGGGGTGGGGGTGTCGTTAGTGGTAGCCCCCGGTACGTCCCGACCGCCTCTTCTAGTCATCCCTGATCTTCTCACACATTGCATGCACACACCCCATTCTCCCAATACTTATCCCGGATGAAAAGAATACAGGGAGGATGACGGTGGGGGTGGGGGTGTCGTTAGGGGTAGCCCCCGGTACGTCCCGACCGCCTCTTCTAGTCATCCCTGATCTTCTCACACATTGCATGCACACACCCCATTCTCCCAATACTTATCCCGGATGAAAAGAATACAGGGAGGATGACGGTGGGGGTGGGGGTGGGGGGGGGGTGTCGTTAGTGGTAGCCCCCGGTACGTCCCGACCGCCTCTTCTAGTCATCCCTGATCTTCTCACACATTGCATGCACACACCCCATTCTCCCAATACTTATCCCGGATGAAAAGAATACAGGGAGGATGACGGTGGGGGGGGGGTGGGGGTGTCGTTAGGGGTAGCCCCCGGTACGTCCCGACCGCCTCTTCTAGTCATCCCTGATCTTCTCACACATTGCATGCACACACCCCATTTTCCCAATACTTATCCCGGATGAAAAGAATACAGGGAGGATGACGGTGGGGGTGGGGGTGTCGTTAGGGGTAGCCCCCGGTACGTCCCGACCGCCTCTTCTAGTCATCCCTGATCTTCTCACACATTGCATGCACACACCCCATTCTCCCAATACTTATCCCGGATGAAAAGAATACAGGGAGGATGACGGTGGGGGTGGGGGTGTCGTTAGGGGTAGCCCCCGGTACGTCCCGACCGCCTCTTCTAGTCATCCCTGATCTTCTCACACATTGCATGCACACACCCCATTCTCCCAATACTTATCCCGGATGAAAAGAATACAGGGATGATGACGGTGGGGGTGGGGGTGTCGTTAGGGGTAGCCCCCGGTACGTCCCGACCGCCTCTTCTAGTCATCCCTGATCTTCTCACACATTGCATGCACACACCCCATTCTCCCAATACTTATCCCGGATGAAAAGAATACAGGGAGGATGACGGTGGGGGTGGGGGTGTCGTTAGGGGTAGCCCCCGGTACGTCCCGACCGCCTCTTCTAGACATCCCTGATCTTCTCACACATTGCACACACCCCAACCCCAACCCCCACCTTCGACCTTTTGGCTTGTTTGTCAGCAATGCTCTCGTATCCTATCACACACACACACACACACACACACACACACACACACACACACACACACACACACACACACACACACACACACACACACACACACACACACACACACACAATTATGCATAGTTTCAATACAAGCCTTTTGTGGTCGATCTACGATATGCTGTAAATGCAAAGTTGTCGGAAGGATTTAAAATCACCGTTCCAACAATCAGTGCGTGTCAAAACAGGTTTTGTAAAAATATCATCTTACAGTCTAGCTGGGACATCGCACTCCCTAGTCTATTTTTTTAATTTAATTTTTTTTTTACACCTGTTCCTTGTCCCGTTGTGCTCTCACACCGCCCCGTCCCTGCACTCACTGCTCCAACCACCTCTGAATTTCGTTCCGCTGCCAGACTTGTCGATTTTACAGACGCTCCAGGGAGGTGGGGGGGGGATGTCGGGTCGCTGCGGTAGGCTACCCTCGGAAGATGACACTGCACTTCTGCTGAGTCACTTCGACGGTGTTCAGTAGTGGGTCTGTCCCGAGCTAACGGACGCAGCCCACTACCTACTATGTCCCCTACAAACGACATTGACTTTAAGTCGCGGAGCCAGACTGAGTGAGCGTCCCCTCCAAAGAGCAGACCGCCACCACGTCCCTCCGTCGACCCCCCAGAACATCACACGTTGAAGACTGACAGCAGAACTACTATTCAGGGAAGGAACACTGAGACCAAGGTCACCATGAGAGCTCCGGGCATGACGGGCTACAAGAGCAACCTGACAATTTATATTTTTGATGATTAATGAGATGAGGATGATTATAATGATGATGCTTTGGATTTCCAATTTGGTTTTGAGACTACGTGACAGGGCAGCACTCTACGCTTACTGTCATAATATATCCTGGTGTCAACCAGGCCCGAGAACTGCCGCACCTGCGGTGTTGGTCAGGTATACAGAACCTGAGCACCCTCAAAGTCGCATTCGTTAAGTGAATGACACCCGGCTGGGTGATCCCAGCCTTCCCATAGGAACCACATCACTTCCACTCTGGGTAGGAGCCGACCGTAGCCCGAAAAACCCACATGACCCTGATGGGATTCGAACCCACGACCTCCCGGCCCGCAGCCCGATGCGCTAACCACTGCGCTACGGGGGCCGGTTAGTCTATTTTCAACGCCACGCTGCATCCCCCCTGCCCCACCCTCCCAATCCCTCCTCTCTCTATCTCTCTCCCGCGTGTGCGTTTTGAAATGGTTTCTGTTTCTTAAGAAATCTCACATTCAGAGTGTACATATCATCTTTTTTCTGGAAAGTGTTCGGGTGCCCTTGGTGTTATCTTTCCCTCCGTGTGACAAGTACAGACATCATTCTCGAAGGTATGAGCCTTGGCGACGCCAAAAATACATTCCTTTATGATTGTTGAGGGTGTGTTTGTTTATAAAAACATACATATTTCTTTGCTGGGTGCACACATTCTCTCTCTCTCTCTCTCTCTCTCTCTCTCTCTCTCTCTCTCTCTCTCTCTCTCTCTCTCTCTCTCTCTCTCTCTCTCTGAACATTCTTTAAATCATATCTTGTCAACAGAACACAGTATGTTTCTATAAACGGTAAAACCTCTCCCAAAGGATGTTTATAGAGTGGAGTCCCCCAGGGGTCAGTTTTAGGGCCTATTTTGTTTTGTGTATTCATTAATGACCTCCCCCTTCATATATGGGTCGCTGTAAAAAAAATGTCGCCAAATGGGTCCAACTTTTTTCGAAAAATGAAGTTTGTAAAATCGTTATTTTGATTTTAGGTCTGGAATCTGCATTCATTTATTAGTTAAAAACTGAAGTAAGCCACCTTAATGACGAGTATTAAGAACAATATCTTCAAAATGCGAGAGCTACTGTTGACGCGTTATACAAAAAATGTCGTATGCGTGGAAGTTACATGATGTCTGCAATTAGCGTATATTCTGCGTATTACTTGACACTGTCTTCATTTATGTGGCTGCATGCTGCCCCTGAATGTAGTTGAATGTAAAATGTCAAATAAGCATATGTTTTCTTTAACATTTCACCCAATCTTTTCCCTGCCTAGCTCGTTAGGGGGATATTGCGCGCCCTTGAACTTGTCTCTCGAGGAACATGGGACGCATTCTTACGATAAAACAAAACAAATCGCTTTCTCCGGGATGAACGGAGAAGAAACATTATGAAAAGACAATTGAAAGCCCGCAGATAAACTATAGAGACAGGCAAATATTTGTCTACTGCTGCCAAAGACGCTTTTATATTTGAAGCAATAACAACGTCACGAAGCTATTCTGAGTTTCGTGGTGAGCGGGGGTGCGTATCGCTAGCGCTACGTGTCATTTGTGCTACGTGTCATTTGTCCTACGTGTCATTTGTTCTACGTGCCGCTATAGCTACGTTGATTAGTGCTACAAATAATTTGTCGATGAGTCGCAATCATTCGTCCATTATCACTACGTGTCGACAGCACTACATCTTTTAGCGCTACGTGTCATTATCGCTACGTGTCAATACCACTACTTACTGACGACTCTCTCTTTCTCCTTTTTTCTCTCGCTCTCACTCCTGGTTTGTGTACGTGTATATGTATGTCGGTGTATGTGTGTGCGTGTGTGTGTCTGTTTCAGTGTGTGTGTGTGTGTGTGTGTGTGTGTGTATGTGTGTGTGTGTGTGTGTGTGTGTGTGTGTGTGTGTGTGTGAGTGTGTGTGAGTGAGTGTGTGTGTGTGTGTGTGTGTGTGTGTGTGTGTGTGTGTGTGTGTGTGTGTGTGTGTGTGTGTGTGTGTGACTCTCTATCTCTCTCTCTCTCTCTTCCTCACTCGCTCGCTCACTCACTCTGTCTCTGTCTCTGTCTCTGTCTCTGTCTCTCTCTCTCTCTCTCTCTCTCTCTCTCTCTCTCTGTGGCCTTAATAATAAACCATTCTGAGTTCTGAGTTCTCTGTCTAGCGCTATTTTTAAGGCCTTTACTTCTGTAGTTTGCAGTTTTTTCAGTGTGTTTTTAGATGCGGCAAAAAAGGATTCTTGTCCGTATTCGAGACGCGAGCGGACAAGGGCTCTTACCACCATTGTTAGACTTTTTTGGCTGTTTGCCCACGGTTTATTTTTGAGGAATCTGATTACATTTATTGCCTTGGAGGCTTTTTGTATTAGGTTGTTGATGTGGGGGGTCCATGTTAGTTTGTCGTGGATGGTTACCCCTAGGAATTTTACCGTTGTGCTGGGTTTTATGTTTTGGTTATTTATTGTAATAGAACATATCTTTTTAAAGACCGTCTTTCTGGATACTACCATGAACACTGTTTTCTCTGGTAAGAGTTCGAAGCCGTTCTCTACCATATACTGACACAGGTTGTTGACTGCACTCTGATAGGACGTCATATCAACACCAGTTTTTCCTTGTTTACACGGTCTTTTAGAGTCTAGCAGTGCGAGGTCGTCTGCATAGAGCAGAACGGTAGCCCCGCCCACATTTACTGTATTTATGTCATATAACATGATAGAAAAAAGTGTCGGCGCGACAATTGAGCCCTGGGGCACGCCCATGTCTAAGACATGTTTCTCAGAGATGGCTGAGCCCACTTTAACGTTAATGGTTCTGTTTGAAATAAAAGCTTTGATAAAATGCAGGACTGATACGGCCTGTGATACCCAGGTGTTGTAGTTTATCTAATAATTTTGCGTGCCACACGGTGTCAAAAGCTTTTTTTACGTCGTCAAAGGTGCCAAAGAGAGTGTCTTTCTGGTGGGCTAATGTTTTTTTTAATACGTTCTACAACGTTTACAATGTGGTCTTGGCACGAGCGGTTTTTACGAAATCCCGCCTGGCACGTTGGTATGAGGTTATTTTTTTCCAGGTAAAAGTCGAGTCTGTCTTTCACCAGTCGTTCGTAGATCTTGCCCAGGTGTGGGGTGAGGGCTATAGGCCGATAACTGTCGGGTAGCGATTTTGGTTTATTAGGTTTTGGAATGCCAATCACTTGGGCTTCTTTCCAAGCCGTAGGTATTTGCTGTTTCTCCCAGCAGTCATTATAGAGTCGTAATAAGACATTTAAAAATGATGAGGGTGGGAAGTGACGGATCAGTGCATCATATGAAATGGGGTCAGCTCCCGTGGCTTTCTTTACCTTTTTGATCCGCTTAATGCATTTAACTAATTCTTTTATCTTAAGGGCGCTGTTGATGATATTCTCATTATTTTCATTTAATTTCGAAAAGAGTTTTTCAGCGGTGTCCGTACGAAACTTTAGTCTTTCATCAGGTAAGTGTTTGGACTGGCTGGCCTTTGCAAAGACCTCTGCCAGCGCATTTGCCTTTTCTTTATTATTCTTTGTGAGAGTGTTATTTACAATGAGTGGTCGTTCTGGGACTTTATATTTATTTTGCATCTTTTTTACTTTGCTCCAAACGTTGCCTATATCTTTAGGATCTTGTACTGAGGTTAAGATGTACTTTTCCCAGTGATCTTTCTTTGCCTGGGATAGGATTTTATTACTGTTTACTTGTGCCTCTTTCATTAGGTCCCAGTTTATAGTTGTCTCTTTTTTTTGATATAGCGATGTGTAGTATCGCTTTAACTTTGTTGCCTTATTACAATCTTCGTTCCACCAATCGTGGCCTTTAAACAGTTTAGGTTTATTACTATTTCTTGTAGTTGGTATACTGACCTTTGCGGCGTCTAACACCGTTTCTCTGAGGTTAGAATAAAACGTTTCAATGTCCTCAGAAAAGACGTCGTTCAGAACAACAGTAGTTAACTGTGAGTTAAAAAGAGCCCAGTCTGCTTTCTTATAATTAAAAGCGCTGTTTAAGATAGGTTCTTCGGATTCGGTTCCGCCGTTAAAAATGGTTAGGAGAATAGGGAGGTGATCAGAGCCCAGGGTGTCTGGGAAAGTAGTCCACTCGGAGAGTGGTAGTAGTTCAGGGCTGGTTAATGTTAAGTCAATGGCAGAGCTGCGCTGGTCTTTATTTTGAGCCAGTCTTGTGACACTGCCATCATTTAGAATACATAATTCGGAGTTAGTTATGTTGTCTTCCAGTTTACAGTAAAAATAGTGGGGTCTGGTTTCACTAGGCTGCCAGAGTCTGCTGTGTTCGTTAAAGTCTCTGGCGATCACCCAGTGACAGGTGTCGTTTGTTAAGTCCTTTAGCCAGGCCGAGGTGTTTTCGTGAGGGCAGCCCCGGGGGTAATATATATTTAAAATGTTTAACTTTTTTAATGTTGGGACATTCACCTGAATTAGGCAGGAATAACTATGTTCGCTTGCTGTTACAGGGGAGGTTAGCGCTGAGAATTGTAGGCCTGTTTTAACGTATGTTGCTACCTGGGTGTTTTTCCTATCGGTCAAGTCGACTATGGGTGGGAAAAAGAACCCTGGGATCTCTGGCAGTTTGGAGAAGGGAACATGAAGTGATTGCAAAAGCAGGATGTCACTCTTTTGTTCTTTTAAAAAGTTCAGCAGTTGTGCTATATTAGTGTTAATAGATCTACAGTTCCACTGTAGAATTTTTAGTCTATTGTTGTTGCCTAACTGGGCTGGGGTTGTATTATTTGACGCCATTGCGACGGAAAAAAGAAACAGGAAAGACAAACAGGTGGACGTTAATCTGTCTCTTCTCTCCATTAAAGGGTTAATTTTAGTTGGTGGATATCTTTAGCAGTAAGGTCTTTTGATCCTGCCAGAGATCCCAGGGCCAGCATGGTATCGCTGGGTGAGATGGGGCCTGAGCTGGTGTTAGTGATGGTATTAAACATGCCTACTAGTGTGTCTATCAGTGACCCGGGGCTCTGTTTTTGTCTGGCCTCGACCATGCCGACCAGAGCGTGTTCCACGAAATCCAAGAGCGGTGTTTGTTCTGTGGCGGGGGTGACTTTTTTAGTCTGGATTTTTATTAAAACTATATCGGCTAACTCTTTCTCTGCCTCTCGTTGGGCTGCCTTTGTTGATTCGATCATGCCTTCTTGCACTTTGGTCATAACTTTTGAAAATATTTCGTTGATCATTTCGTCTGGGTTAATGGTTTTTGGTTCGGTTTGTCCCTCGTTCAAGTCTAGCTCTTCGGGGGGAGGGTTATGCTTTTGTTTACCCAACTGGTTTTTGCGGAGAGCAGGGACGGGATGTTTCTTAATGGTGGAGGTGGGGGGTATGTTTGCTGCATCACGCACAGCGTCTCTGCCACGCACAGCCGCTTTAGCATAGCCGGGCTGTGGAGTGGAGGTAAGCCTCGCCGGCTGCGCGCGCCAGAACCCGTCGCGTCGCTCAGCAGGGCCTGTCTCTGTTGTGTGTTTGTTAAGTTTTTCTTTTTCCTGTGTTACTTCGATTCGGGCTCGGTGCATGGCCTCTGAATATGGTATGTAGGTGGCCGAGCGGATTTTGTTTGCCCGCATGCGCAATCTGTATTCTTTGCACCCTTGATAGGAGGAAGAGTGACCCTCTTTGCAGTTTACACATGATCTTTCTTTGTCGCAGCCGTTTCCGTCGTGGCCGTAGGTGCTACACCTGCCGCACGTTGGTTTCTTTGCTCTGCAGTGAAACTTAAGGTGACCCAGTCTCTGACAGAAGGTGCAGCGCCGTACCGGGCAGGCGAAGGCCTCCACCCCATAAACCTCCCCCTCCAGCACCACACTCTCCGGCAGAACCGCGGCCCTAAATGTAATCCGCACGGCCTCTGAGGCCTTACCCTCTTTTGTTTTTAGTCTGCGGATCTGTCGGACGGCGGTCCCGCCTTTTTCGACCAGGCCCCCTCCATCAGTCCGAATCCGCACAGTAATGGTCATTTCTTTGAGGTCCTCGTCCGAGTGGAACAAGGGGACTCTTTTTATAACTCCCTCTGTTGTCACCTCTGGGGTAAAGGTTTTGATCTCAATGCTCCCTATTTCTGTCAGAGACAGGAGTTTTTTTTGTTGGGCATGTGAGACGCACCCCACCAGCACGCTTCCTCCAGGGAGTTTGCGCACTGATAGGATGGGTCCCACTGCCAGTGTGAAGTTTTTTAGCCTGTTTAGACCCAGGCCGTGAAGTGTGGCAGGGCCTTTTTTAAGATCCTCGCATATCACTGGATACTCGAGAAAGACTGGTGGGGGGGGGGGGGGGGGTGATGTTTCTGGGAACAAAGTTTTTTTTGTACTTGTCAAGGTTCTTGGGTTTTGTTTTCGTTTTTTGAGGGGAGGGTTATCTTCTGAAGTTGGGATTTTCTCTGTTGTAGCGTCAACGACAGGTACCTCTGTCCCGGCCGTTTCGGACTGTGCTGGTAGATTTTGGACAAGGGTGGTTTTCCTTTTCTTGGATTTTTTTCTGTTTTTGACAAGAACGTACTCGTCCTTCTTTTCTTCTTCATCTACAGTATTTTCTTGGGTGATCTCATCTCCTGACTCGGTAGACATTGATCGGGAATGTGGCCTCTTACAGGGGGACCCCACCCCCGAACAGCTGGCCGACGGGGAAACCCTGAGTATTTCGAGTTTGTTCTGGAGTAATTTGTTTTTTAGTTTTTGGGCAGCCGACTCTGAGCCCCCAGGGGGCACAGACCCGTCCTCATCAGTCTCTAGACTGGTATCAGTAAGGTTTGGCATGTTAAACAAGTTGGGCGGGGGAGGGAGGTGGGCGCTCAGGCTCCACTCCTCCTCTCTTAATCCGGAGGAATTCAGGGGTAGGTCTGCTAGATAGCTACAGCTAAAGACACTATCCTCCCACTCATTCATTCAGGACACTCACATACAGGCGGACGTGGTTCTATATAAACAAAAGGCAGTCAGTAGCAATGAGCGTGAGAGTGTGCAGCTGATGAGTGCAACTGTTTGTAAAAATATTTCGGCCAGTACAGCATCAGGGGTATTTGTTTGTTGGCTAAAGCACCAGGGCTATCTGTTTGCTTGCAAAAGCACGAGGGCTATTTGGGGGAAAAAAAAAAAGAAAAAAAAGCACGGTTTAGCAACTCAGGATTAAAAGGCACGGTAAAAGCAGAGTTAGGACAGCTCACGACTTAAAAGAAATAAAATTAACAACAACGAAGAAACAGTAAGAAACCAACAAGCACAGGTGGTTTAAAAATCCGCATCAAGGGCTATGCTTACCACTGGGCATAGAAATAAAAGAAATAAAAGGGCCTCAGCAACGAGGCGCGGAAATAAAAGTGACCAGAGTTAAATCAAGCCCAATCGGTTAAGGTCGAAAGAAAGTCACCGGAGCGTTGAGCGGAACAAAACAAACAAAAAGCCCAAGCATAAACATAAGCAAACAGCGGCCAAAAAGGCAAAGTAAAAAGCACAGACCGTACAGCACCTGTAGCAGGCCAAGTAGTAAAATCAGGTAGTTAAAAGTCAGGTGTGAGCACGAAGCGTTGAGCGTTTGTGGCGTGAGAGCAAAACAAAACGAAGCAACCTAAGCAGAATAAACGCAGTAGAGAAGCAAGCAATGTAAGGCAGACCGCTCACCCAGCACAACACCGCACAGACAGACACGTAGAAATGTGAGCGATGTGATTCGATGTGAGAGCAAGTTGACAAATGCGACCTCTCTCAAGCTCGTCTCTCTTGCTAGCGAACGTCGAGTTGGGGCACAGGTATTGGAAGGCGGAGCTTATTACAAAAAAACAAAAAAATACACACAATCTTGCACATTGCTTATTCCGCCTGCCCCCCCCCCCCCCCCTGTCGGCTTAACCCCTTTACCGCCATGAATTGGGTCGGCGTGTGCAGTGTAGTCTATTCATTTACGGTTTCAGAAAAAAATGATATGTTATACTTGTTTACTTCGTAGTTTCTCTGTGTGTTTTAACCAAACAGTGGCTTGGTTGATTTTCTCATGAGCCCATTTAAAGGTAAGAGCACTTTCTTTTACATTTCAGCAAGGATATGCCTGCTTATTAAAAGCCTGACAGAATGGTTTCTTCGTGGAGTACAAAGACAACAGACGCTAAGATCTGGTTAACATGAAAGTAAAAGCTATATAATGAACTGATTCGTTAATCAAATGTTTGCTTGAAATAGGAATTGCAAAAAGAAAACAAAAAAGGTTTGCAGCGCAATTTAAAAACGTTATTTTATGATTCAAAAACTACATTCATATGGTGTGTTTTGAATATTTGCTCCAAAAAAAAGAAAATCCTTTGTATTTAAATGAGGTTCACTTCGGCTTCAGCTTTAGGTTAGGGTTAGGGTTAACCCTAGCACTAGGTCAGTGATGTCTTGGTTGATCGGTTTTGGTAAGCCAACGACTTATTAGTCTCTGCGTTATATAACATAGTGTGTTCAGTTTCAAACGTATTGGTTGAAAGATACACTGCATGTTTCGATGTCACTTTATTTTCACCGTCTATCTGTGTGTGCATGTGTGTATGTATGTGTGTGTGTGTGTGTGTGTGTGTGTGTGTGTGTGTGTGTGTGTGTGTGTGTGTGTGTGTGTGTGTGTGTGTGTGTTTACGAGTGCTGTGCAGGCGGTTGTTAGTGGACGTTATTGACGTGTGTGCGTGTTTACGAGTGCTGTGCAGGCGGTTGTTAGTGGACGTTATTGACGTGTGTGCGTGTTTACGAGTGCTGTGCAGGCGGTTGTTAGTGGACGTTATTGACGTGTGTGCGTGTTTACGAGTGCTGTGCAGGCGGTTGTTAGTGGACGTTATTGACGTTATATCACCATGCATTTAGCAACTTCTTCACCGCGCCTTCGCCGACACATAGGCTCTACTCGGGAAGCAAAACTTGCAAAACAACCGATGGCACATTTCACCTACTGCGTTACTCTTGTGTCTAACCTCCGCCCTCTTACTCCTGCCCCGCCCTCCACCCCCCCACCCCCTACCCCTACCCTTTGACGCACAAAGACAACCCCTACCCCTACATTATACACCTACGTATGATTCACCCCCTTCCCTTTTTCACGAACCTATTTTTGAGAAACTGAACTTCTTTTGGTGAAGGTTACATAAATGTGACCCTCCACCACGAAATGAGTCGCATGTCACCTCGCGCGGTTCTGCGCTAGGCTTAATAAAAGTCCGGGGAGTGTCTGGTTAACTCAAACAGTTTTCGCTCTTTTCTAAAACGGTTTTCACCACTGGATAGAGCATAAAAAAACTCTTTAGAAAAATGTAAAAATTTGAAAATCATGCAAAGGTGACATGCGACTCATTCCGTGTTGGAGGGTCACAAATGTAATAAACGCAACATGTCACCTGTGACTAAACTTCGACCAAGGGCAAAAACTGCCACTTACCTTATGTTTCATAACAGTATGTCTTCTTTACTATCGAGAACTCGAGTACTTGAATTATGTTTGTGTCAGGTTGACATTTTCTTCGCAAATGCTTGGCATTTACATGACATTTGTGTTCTGTTATTCTTATTGAGTGCATGGTTTTTCTTAAAAAATAACCACGAAATCATTCTTTTGATCTTTAGCCGTTGTTTTTTTGTTTTTTTTTTTGGCCAGGATTTATGAGCTTTAGCATATTTGCCAAAATGACAATACGATTTCAACAATGTTAAAAAGTTTTGGGCACCTTTCCCACAGTGTAAAAAGTTCAGACAAAGTTCTGGACAAGTTTGACGCTATGATGTTTCGACGATATTCGACGCTAAACAGCATCTCTGTATTCTCGTCGAAGGCACGGTTTTTGTTCATAAGAAATAGGTGACCGGGACATTTCCCGTTCTGCTCCTTTTTCTACTTTACATGTACATATATTCATGTAACGGAACTAAACAAAAACATTACGGTTATTCTACTTTGTATGGGTCCCCGATATCGCATGCGTAGCGTTCACAGTAGATAAAAGAACATGTCCTGGGTTTGTCCATAGATCCCAATATGTTCCTGCCACGATTAATTGTCCCCAACTTCCACGCTGAACACCACATTTCTACTCAACCGGCCAATAAACACCAGAGATCTGAGTGCGGACAGTCGGACAGACAGACAAAGAAAGTGAAACCTATATACACCTCTATTTACGTTGGGATGGGGGTGGGATGGGCGTAACAACTGTGAAACTATGGTGCGTTTGAATAGATACACTTTAAAAGATTCAGGTAACTCACCCACAACCTGTGTGTGTGTGTATGTTGTGTGTATGTGTGTGTGTGTGTGTGTGTGTGTGTGTGTGTGTGTGTGTGTGTGTGTGTGTTTGTGTAGAAATGTGTGTAGGTATGTGTGTACGCGTGGGAAGGGTGGATGTGCGTGCGTGCGTGCGTGTGTGTATGTGTGTGTCAGTGTGTGTATGTGTGTGCGTTGGGGTTGGGGAAGGTTTCGCGTGCGTGAGCGCGTACGTTCATGCGCGCCCACGCGTGTATGTTTGTTTGTTTTCATGCACCTGTGCCAGTGTCTCTTTCAAAGAAGAATATGTTATGGTGCGGTAGCACACAGAAGGATACAGACACCCCAAGAACCATTAAAGAACGTAGACCCTCCGAGAAGATGAACAGCAGTAGTCCTTCAAGGTCTCCACAAGGACCTCCTCCCCGAGGTCATGAGAACGCTCAGAAGGCTTCAAACAGACGTTCATCAGACTCTGCAGTTCCACAAGGACCATCGTATGCTCCAAAGGGGAGGAGAGGCCCAGGAGCTGAGAGACGAGGATCTTGGCAGGACCAGCGGCATGCGGGTTCTGGTCGACAGGCGGCACAACAGGTTGGCTAATTGATTGGCTGATAGATGGATTGACTGCTATGGTTATAGGCACTCTTTGTGATTTATGCTGACTGGCTCGCTTAAAAAATGCTGTGTGATATGCATTTTCCCGTCATGTCCTCTTTGATGTTAATTCTGAATCTGGCGCTCTTCATCTCGGGCAAGAAAAAAGCGAAACAGCTGAAACGCATGTTCAGCATGGCCCATGGTATACATATGTTTCTGAGAACATTTCAACTGTTAACATTGATACCTTGACGTAAATGACTGGCTTGAGCCAGGTCATGAGTGTTCGGTACACTGACAAACATAAACAGATCACAGGTGTCCAGGGAGAGATGGATGGTTCAGTTCAGATCAGTTTTGTTCAGTCAGTACCGTGACTGAGTTTTTGTTTGTTTGGTGGTGTTGCGGGCTTGGGGGAGGGGTGGGGGTATTGGGGTGAGTTAGCGGGCATGGAAGATGAAATGCTGCTAGTTGGTTCCTTTTATGTCTCTGATTTGATGTGTTCACAAGATTATTTTGTTAGAGCATGATTGTAAAGTTTTGATGTTGCGCTATGTAAATGCTCATTTATTATTATTATTATTATATTATTATTTGCCATGTTGAGGTGCGTCCCTCTTCCACATTCAGTTCTTTCTCTGTCCACCCTGAGGTCATCTTCCTTGCCTTTGAGGGTGGTTTCGATGAGCGGGAATAAATGGGTGATTGAAATGACGGGTTAATGTTTGATTGGACTCTAGCTATTTGCGGGAGATTTGTATTTGGCACTGCTTGATTTACTAACTGATTGATTGATTAATTGATTGATCGATTAATTTAACATATGCATGCATGGTTTCAATGTTGTTGTTTTTGATTTTATCACAAGAAGACCATCACACGGAGATATTTATGAAACGAATCTTTGTTAATAGTTTAAGAATAGTTTTCTTCATTCCATGTATATAACATGTAGTGTCGAACAAAAATGCTTTCGACCCCCTCCCCCCCCTCCCGCCCTTCCCCCTCCACAGTACGAAATCTCACTAATAAACGCTTAGGAGGCAACAGGATTTTAATGACATTATCCAGTGTTTGCATTTTGCAGCTTCTGTCTTTAATTCAAACTGTTGCAGGATGCGGAACTACAGATTGTCCTCATTGGTAAAACCGGAAACGGGAAGAGCTCCACCGGAAATGCTATTCTTGCCCCACCTACGCCACCCTTCAAAGTGTCCATGGGGATTCTGTCGGCCACTGAACACACCCAGCTTGCAGAGTTCCATATGTTTCACGGCACAATGAAGCTGAAAGTGCGTATAGTAAACATAATTTATTTGCATTTTGTTCTGTCTGACATTTGATGCAGATTGAGACAGTCATTGTTCTAATAGAGCGCCCTAGCCGTCGAGACAGTCGCTGCGCTAGTGGTCGAGTTTGTAACAAGTACAGTCGAAATTTGTTTTAAGTGTCATATTTTCAGAATTTTTTTTTTTTTGCATGGATTTGTGTTAGTTGTTAGAATGTTTTTTTTTTAATCTTACATTTTGAACTATTGAATGCTCACACACGTGCACACTTCTTTCTAGTCTCGGTCAGCCACTTAAATAAGTAGTTAGGTCGGACTGTGACGTCGCATGGCTCAAGGAAAGCAAATCCAACGTTCAATCGACTTGTCGATATGTTGTCCATCCAATATTATTCAGTCTGCGATGTGACATCTACGTATTTTGTTTGGCGTAATTTAGTATTTGCATACATTTTCTCATGAGGAGTTAAGAATATGCACATTTGCAGCACTAAAATAACGTCTGCTGCGTTATATCATGTTTTATGATTACATGTCTAATCTTTATGTCTCATCTCGTATGACAGGTTCAGGTTGTGGATTTTCCGGACGTGACCTGTGACATGACCGACGAAGCAGTGCGAAAAGAAGTGCAACTCTGTACGACCTTGACCTTTCCGTATTCTTCCGCCATCTGTCTCGTCGTCAGAGCGGATGTTCGCTTTACGCCAGAAGAGTACGCCACCTATCGGAAGACTCGGGAACTGCTAGGAGAACGGATGTTCAACAATATGGTGGTTGTCTTTACCATGGGAGATAAACTGCCTCCAGCTGACAGGGTAAACATCTAACGATCGACTTTCTTTTTAAGGGATTTCCATTTAAGGATATCATAATTTTAAGGCATTGTCCCTTGGGCATACGGGATAATGTTAACCACCACAGGTCTCTCCAGGCTTTCGCACGGAAGAAGTGCATCCTTCCACATTATCTCACGCAACAATTCAGAGACCTAGCTTTTTCCTAAATACATTTCGAAAGTGACAATCATTTCAATCTGCTAAAAACAATTTGGGAAAAGGCAAAATATTCGAAGTTCGTAGCAATGTCGACTAAAAGATGTCTTTGTCCAAGAGGTTGCCAGTTCTGATGCTATAATATCAGCCAATTGACTGCTTTCTTTTCAGAGCAGTTACATTCTACAGCTATTGTCGATTCGTATTAGGGTAGGCTCTTGATTAAATGCACTTTCCATTTCGCGTGAATCATCCCGTGAACCACCACAGATATGTCCAGACTTTTACATTCTATAAGAGCTTTCTTCAATCTCGGCACTCGACAAAATTCAACAACCTGTCTGATTCCTTTGCAGAGTGGGCTTTTTTTTCGGGGGGGGGGGGGGGGGGAGAGAGAGAGAGGGGGGGGGGTAATAATGTCGCAGTTTGACATAGGTACCACGCTGGACCGATAACAGCTAGTTGCTACAGATGTGTGGTGTGTGTTCAAGTGGCAAGATGCCCTTATCCCATGGACAGATCTGTGGAGGTGCATATGATTGTTTACACGGGAACGGAGGAACGTGTAACTTCCAGGGTTAACCCTCACTTATTCCCCCCTCTGCTTGATCTTTACCTCTGTAAACTTGTAGGGCGAATTATTTTTTTTATAAACACCCAGCAACGAAACAAATAACTAGCCAGCGACAGCATGAATCCTCGATAGTTCATGGGTTGAGAAGCTGTTCTTTGCGGGCACTACTTTTGCGACTGAAAAGTTCCGAACGCTCTAATGTACGAAATATACATCTCTGGAGCAAACAATACAAACATCCTGCATTTAAACTAGCAACTTCAGGCTTAAACACATGAATCTCCATATAAAATCCATGAGTTCGGTTGTTTTCTGACTCGAAATCTATCTCTCATACTTTGTCTAGATTCAAGAGTAGTTCCCCTTTCAAATTTCAATACACTCAGTTTCCTTGCCAAAAGACTGCAATAATATATCCGGGCGACGGTCAATTTTCAACAATATTTCATTTTGTAAACAGATCCCACGCAGCCAAAATGCACACATCCCATCAATTTAAAGTACATAAAGCGGTTTCATACTCTGTTTTGCCCCAGAAAACCGAACTTCATTCAGTATTTAACGTTGGAACACGGGTGCAAAAGTTCGTCTGCTACTCCGATTCGACGAATGAAAAATGTCCTTTGCAATACCAAAACATAAACAGAACACACAATATAATTATGCCTTTACCGCCACAGCAGAATAGCAACATATCTGTGTACTTGATTTTAGTCAAAAACAGAGAAATTGACATGAAGTGTTAAAAGATTTTCACGGAATTATACAACCGCGCTTTAATCAATCGCCTGCGCAGGTAGACTGGTTGAGTGAATAGGATTCGATCAAACTTTAGTCCAAAAACTCCTTTTTTTCTTTGAACAACTGAAGGAAGAAGGAACAAGTAGAAGCTCGCATTTTTCAGGTTCCGCTAACTTCGACCAATATTTTTAATATTCACTGAGACTCGACATGTGGCCTCTATCAATTTAGCAGTTGTTTTACCTGACCAAATTCCGACAGCCGTTTTATTCTGAAAAGGTATCTTTTGTATGTTCTTGTCACAGAACAACTTTCAGGAACAGCTTCAGCGGGCCAACAAGGAACTAAAACAGGTGCTCGAAGACGCGAAAGGTCGTTACGTCATGCTTAGCAACTTAGCTGAAGGCGTCCTTGAAAACCAGCGAGTGGTAAATGACGACAGGCACATAGGAGTAGCGAGCCTGCTGGACATCGTTATTGACTTGCACAACGCTAACGTAAACAGTAAGTGTATCTTCTTGATCACAGACCAATCTGAGTAGGTCCCGTCAACTGTATGAGTGTCCTGTTGACCGCCGACTCGAATCGCGTGGTCAAAGTGATAAAGGATTATCATATGTTGAAAAGTAATTTCCTGCTTGATCGCCGTTGTATGTGAATGTGTCCTTCTCTTTCGGGCATAACACATCATAGGATAATTTTGTTTATACAAATTTAATTGTCAATATCCATAAAGTCATGCGAGTCTTTGGCTGCTTATAGTTTACGAGTGTGCTTTGACTCACAGACATAAACTAGTTAGTGACGAGGCTACTGGACAGTGTCGTCAAATTCTACAACACTAGCGTAAATAGTGAGTAAAACGTCATGGTTAGTAAAGATTGTTTCACAACTACCAACTATGTACATAAGTGAAAATTATATCTTGTAGAATTCTGTTTGCATCTTTCATGAACAAAAGTGGATCTCAATGTCATTGTCTAATGTCAAGAAATGTGTCCTAACTTTGCTTTTCAGGTTATGGAGCTAAATCTCTTCGCGTTGTGCTTCTTGGATCCAGCGGAAGTGGAAAGAGCGCCACCGGAAACAGTATCTTGTGCACAAAACCTGAGTTCAAAGTTCACACGGGTCTTGCAACCGGTACCAAGTCCTGTGGCAAGGCCACCGCCAGCTCACGAGGTTTTGATCTGGAGGTAGGCGGTTCGCTAGACATATCTTCATTTCGACAAAAAAATCAAAAAACAGTGTTCCAAAATCAAGAAAGCTGTCGGAAGATCCCCAACTTTTCAGATTGAGAGAACCGTGGTGATAAAAAAAACCAATATTTGTTAATAATAACTTCAACTCATTCCGTAAACTGTATTTGCATGTTCAACTGGAATAACTAAATGAAGTGAGTTTGACCCCATTTGACTTTCAAAAAGTACTTACTACCTGACTGGTTTCCCAACAGAGGTAAAAGTGTCCCATTTCTTCTTCTTTCTTGTTCTTCTTCTGCGTTCCTGAACTTTATACACTCAGGTTTCACCTTATGGTAAAAGTGTTGCATGCCACACCGTTTGTTTACCCTGCTACATGTGCAGCATGACGCCGTTGTCACGAACTGAAAACTCTACCTGAACAATCCTTCTCATTGCGGTCAATGCGCATGCGATAACATGGGGAGATTAATCAGGTTGTGAACAATCTAACCCTAACCCTTACCCTAATCATAATCCTAACCCTAACCCTAACCCTAACCCATGGTTCGTTCGGTCAAAGGGTCGCATTTTTTTAAGTCCAAGATTGGTGCATGCGCATTGACCGCAATGAGAAGGATTGTTCAGCAGAGGTTTCAGGTCGTGACACCGTTATTGAGGGTGTGCATGCTATGTATATCATGTGTGTTTCCAAGTCCTTAGACTTTTGCTGGAAACTCGAGATCTTTAACGTGCGCATTGGTAATCAAAAAACAAAGAAAGGTAGGTTGTTGGAACGTTTGTTATTGACAAAACATTACATTAACTTATTAATAGGGTTTATTTATTATTTAAATTATTTATTAGGGTTATTAAAAATGTGAATGTATAGTTTTGTCAATAACAAACTTTCCAACAACCTACCTTTCTTGTTTTTTGATTCTGAATTTTGGAACGTTGGCAGTCTCTGTTTTTGGATTGGTATTTTTACATGAATTTATTCACGAGGATGTTACGATTCTGTTCGCTTAGAGTCGGCAATGAATGTTGACTCTGGGAAATACCTCTAAAAAAAAGACCCCACAGTACCTGGGCATGTATTGAACCCATGACAATAGCGACGAACTGGTCCCAAAACCAGCGCGCTACACACCTTCTTCTTCTTCTTCTGCGTTCGTGGGCTGAAACTCCCGCGTACACTCGTGTTTTTGCACGAGTGGAATTTTACGTGTATGACCGTTTTTACCCTGCCATTAAGGCAGCCATACGCCGCTTTCGGAGGAAGCATGCTGGGTATTTTCGTGTTTCTATAACCCACCGAACTCTGACATGGATTACAGGATCTTTTCCGTGCGCACTTGGTCTTGCGCTTGCGTGTATACACGAAGGGGGATAAGCCACAAGCAGGTCTGCACATAAATTGACCTGGGAGATCGGAAAAATCTCCACACTTAACCCACCAGGCGGCCGCGGCCGGGATTCGAACCCTCGACCTTCCGATTAAGAGGCCGACGTCTTACCACCCCGCCACAGCGCCCGTCGCTACACACCTAGCTAGGGACCCAACGCAGACCCCATTTTGATATCCACATTTGTTTTCCCATGTGTGAAGATCTGTTTCCATTAATCAGATAAGCTAGCTGTTTCAACATTTCTTTTTGAGCCCATGATAGAAAGTAGTCAGTTCTGTCTTGAGCAACTTGAAGAAGAAACAGCAAACAGTATCTTTTGCAAATTCATGTTGCTTATATGAGTCCCTTTTGTCCTCTTCCTAAAGGGTAGATGAAACAGATATATGAGGTCGTGCATATGATGGTACATAGCAGTGAATAAACAGGTAATGCATCTTTTCTTTCGTCTTCAAATTATAGCATCGAATTGTTACTCCGCCGTCATATAGTTAGCAGTATCGATCGGTTCTCTTCTTCGTTTTGTTTTCTAAATCTAAATAAACCCACCAAAATGACCGTAAGTGAGACATTGTTTTTTTAACAACGACTTCTTGTTGTTCGCATGCACGAGCAATTACATATCTAAAGAAGAAAACCAACAAAGTCGTTTTCGTTTTTGTCTTTTTCATGCAGATAGTGGACACTCCAGGAATCAGCCCAAAGGACGGGGACCGTCACGGTCTGTCGAAGGATGTTCAGAAATGGTTCTCCAAACTCGACCCTGGACCAGACGTTGTCCTCCTTGTAGCGAAGGCCAACGAACGCTTCAAGGACGAGGACTACAAAGCCTTCCAAGGCTTCCAGCGCGTCATCGGTGACGATTTCAACAAACACGTCATCATCATCTTCACAGGAGGAGACGAGCTGACGAAAAAACGCACAACGATCGATGACGACATCAAATCCGCGCCGGCCTTGCTTCAGAATCTGCTCACAGCGGCAAAGAACAGATACATGGTTTTTGACAACAAAACGACGTCAGCGACGAAAACGTTGCTTCAGAGAAACCGCTTGTTGCAAGAAATAGCAACATTGAAGGAAAAGAATAAAGGGCAGCCGCTGCAGATGAGCAAGAAGATTGCAACGGAGAAGAATTACGATACAACCACAGAAGAATCACCAGTAAGAGTTCAGCCTGCTCAACAATCACATGGTCATTCCTGGAGATGTGTGGTGATTTAGGAAGGGCTGCAGAAAAAAAGGCGACAGGAAGAAAAGAAGGGGAAAGTACCAAAGAGGAAATAAGGGAAGGGAGGGTGAGAAACACACAAACAAGGAAAGAAAATGATAATGGCGATGGGGAAGAGACGAGAAGACGAAGAGAAGAGAGATATATGACGAGAGGTTTGAAGGAATTGATACATGAAAGAGAAACGGAAGCAAGCTAAAAAGAAAGAACGAAAAGAAAAAGAAAGGTAGGGAGGATAAGAAGAAACAGAAAAGGAAGAAAAATGTCAACAACCACAACAACAATATCAATAACAACAGCAAAAGCAGGAAGAAGAGGAAATAGAATGAAAGAATACTTATATATAAGGCATATAAACAAGTGAGATGATTTCGTATTAATTAAGGCCTACAGTGCAAAGGATGTGCACTCAAGAGTGAAAAGGATTATAGCATTCATTCGCGGAATCGAGTGTTTCATTGTACATAGTGGCTTTGCTGATGTTTATATTATATCTTTGCAGCTTTACTTGTAGGCCCGTTATTGCTGCTGATAGTCAGGTTGTGATTTAAAAGTCGGAGTAGATACCTTCCTTCTGGATAAACCATCACAGGGGCGGATTAGGGGGGTGGTTACAGGGGTTACGGCCCCCCCCTCCCCGGCTGTCCAAAAAGAAAGATTTAATACTAACTTTAAAAGAAATAATGAGTGGCTGCTGACACCAGTTGATCATGTTTAAAATCAAGGATAAGCCATAAATTGTTCATAAAATAGCCTTGCCCCTGTACCCCACAAGGGGTCTACCCCTGGACCCCAGGTTGTACCCCCCTCCCCCTCTGGCTTAACTGCTCCGCCCCTGCATCATGTAGGCAGTTCTATATCTGTTCAGGCTTTTACACGGGATAAGAGCATTCCTCAACTTGAATACATTCTGAAACACTGCAACCCAGCTGCGTTTCGAGAAGAGTGGGAGCTTTTGGTTTAGTTCGTGTTATATTACTGACACATATGTCAATGTGCAAGATCAGTTCAGCAAAACTATTCCACTTTACGGAGAAAACAAAATAGGCTGTTAATGTTTGTTGTTAATGTGTGGGTGTAGATTGTCCTTGGCGCAATTAAGATCTGTGATGCGTATCAAGATGGTGTGTGATGACATACGAAACCGATGCATGCACATCCTGGCGGTCACCTTACGAGTAACTTTCTACTGATAATTTGACACAGTCACCGACAAAATATTTGTTTTAGAAATTTCTTTTCAGTTTCTCGGGAAACACGCAGAAGAAGGGAAAGAACTTTTACCAGACGCCATTATTGGCATTATAGGCTGTGACGTTTTTTCAAACTTTCGGAGAGACAGTCAAGAGGACACGTTTGTTTGTTTGTTTGTTTGTTTGTTTATTTGTTGCTTAACGTCCAGCCGACTACGCAGAGCCATATCAGGACGAGGAAGGGGGGGATGAAGGGGGCCACTTGTCAAGCGATTCCTGTTTACAAATGCACTAACCCATTACTTGTGTCCCAGCAGGCTTTAGTAAAACTAAATTAATACCTACTGGAAGATTACCAGTTTCCAGTATGTTAAAATAGGCTTAACCTATCTACTGCTGGACTTACATCAGAACACTAACAGATTAAACTATACATGAATCGCGAGACAAGCGGCAAGAGAAGAGATTTTTGGAAAAAATACAGGTGAATGAGCAAGAAGGCAGAAAAAAGAAAAGAATTCATGAAGAAAAAGAGAGCATGACAGGAAAGAGGAACCAAAAATCTACCTAACAGCAAACTAGAAAGCTCCTGCGGTTCCAAAAACAGGAGGGGCTTTTAATTTCATAACCGCAGTGCCCCACTGCGGGAAGAGGACACGTCTTGGTTTGTTTAGTCGGTGTTGTTTCCGATTTAACGGGAATAAAAGTTATCCTTGGTAGTTAAAAAACAAGTCGCGTAAGGCGAAATTACAACATTTAGTCAAGCTGTCGAACTAACAGAATGAAACTGAACTCACTGCATTTTTACAGCAAGAGCGTATACTCGTAGCATCGTCAGTCCACCGCTCGATGCAAAGGCAGTGAAATTGACAAGAAGAGCGGGGGGTAGTAGTTGTGCTGAGAAGGATAACACGTTTTTCTTTATCTCTATTCTTTTTGACTTTATGAGCGTGTTTTTAATCCAAACATATCACATCTATATGTTTTTGGAATCAGGAACCCACAAGGAATAAGATGAAATTGTTTTTAAATCGATTTCGGAAATTTTATTTTAATAATAATTTTTATATTTTTAATTTTCAGAGCTTGTTTTTAATCCGAATATAACATATTTATATGTTTTTGGAATCAGAACATGATGAAAAATAAGAAGAACGTAAATTTGGATCGTTTTAAAAACAAATTATTTTTTTTACAATTTTCAGATTTTTAATGACCAAAGTCATTAATTAATTTTTAAGCCACCAAGCTGAAATGCAATACTGAAGTCTGGCCTTTGTCGAAGATTGCTTGGCCAAAATTTCAATCAATTTAATTGAAAAATGAGGGTGTGACAGTGCCGCCTCAACTTTTACAAAAAGCCGGATATGACGTCATCAAAGGTATTTATCGAAAAAAAGAGAAAAAAAATCCGGGGATATCATTCCCAGAAACTCTCATGTAAAATTTCATAAAGATCGGTCCAGTAGTTTGGTCTGAATCGCTCTACACACACACACGCACAGACAGACACACACACATACACCACGACCCTCGTCTCGATTCCCCCTCTACGTTAAAACATTTAGTCAAAACTTGACTAAATGTAATGACATATTTTTTCCAAAGATAATAATGAGGAAAGTACCTGATCGTAATATATTGGCAGAACGATAACCGCTATTCCATTCACTTTCCCCAAACACCACCTCTGCCAAGTATCACTTTTCAGGTCTTCTGACTTACGTGTGCATCATTTGTATTTGATATTAAAACCAGAATGACAAAACGCGCGCGCGCGCGTGTGTGTGTGTGTGTGTGTGTGTGTGTGTGTGTGTGTGTGTGTGTGTGTGTGTGTATGTGTGTGTGTGTGTGTGTGTGTGTGTGTGTGTGTGTGTGTGTGTGTGTGTCCGACGTAGCTAGCTGTACTATTTTGTTTGATTAGAACTGTATTCACCCACAACTGGCCTCTTTTGTCTCAGACTTTCTTTTGTGTGTACTATAGTGACACTTAACTATGCAACGTTTTCTTCTGTGTTAGATACTAATTTCAAAATGTTAAAGTATAAACAATACCAATACAACATTGCAATCTTGGGTTTTTGAACAATTAAAACAAACAAAGCTTAAGACACAAGTTAATGTATTGTCAATTCAATAATCCCAGCGAAGCTGGAGGTATCCCGTGAACGCTATACTGTAATCGATTTGAGAAATGTGCATACCGAATAATACATGATAAAGAAGGATTCTTTGTGCCCGAAAATGGGCCACAGTTGGAGATGGAAGTTCACCAAAAATTGGGACCATACTAACAAAAATACGGTGGGTAAAATTGGCGCCCCCATTTTTTGAGCAAACGCCACCCAAGGCCGCTTTGGACGGGTAGAAATTCCGTAGTTTCCAAGTCTATGGATAAAGCTCGCGTAAGAAGAATACGTCACGGTCGAAAGTCTTTGACGTCAATTAATGCATCATGACGTCATGCCTCCCTGTAGTCTTTCTCTCTCGCGCGGTGTGTGTGTTTGTGTTCATTTTGTGCACATGTGTTAGTGTTACTGTTTGTGTGTGTGTGTGTGTGTGTGTGTGTGTGTGTGTGTGTGTGTGTGTGTGTGTGTGTATTTGTGTGTGTGTGCGCACGCGTGCATGAGTCTGTACTCGTGTGTGTGTGAGTGTGTGTGTGGTGTGTGTGTGTGTGTGTCTGTGTGTGTGTATTTGTGTGTGCGCACGCGTGCATGAGTCTGTACTCGTGTGTGTGTGTGTGTGTGTGTGTGTGTGTGTATTTGTGTGTGTGTGTGTGTGAGTGTGTGTGTGGTGTGTGTGTGTATTTGTGTGTGCGCACGCGTGCATGTGTCTGTACTCGTGTGTGTGTGTGGTGTGTGTGTGTGTGTATTTGTGTGTGTGTGTGTGTGTGTATGTGTGTGCGCACGCGTGCATGAGTCTGTACTCGTGTGTGTGTGTGAGTGTGTGTGTGTGTGTGTGTGTGTGTGTGTGTATTTGTGTGTGTGTGTGCACGCGTGCATGAGTCTGTACTCGTGTGTGTGTGAGTATGTGTGGGGTGTGTGTGCGTATTTGTGTATGTGTGTGTGTGCGCGCACGCGTGCATGAGTCTGTACTCGTGTGTGTGTGTGAGTGTGTGTGTGGTGTGTGTGTGTGTGCATACGTGTATGTGTGTGCGTGTATGTGTGTTTGTTTGTAAAGGTGTGTATGTCTGTCTGTCCATATGTGCGTATGGG
>NC_090247.1:26278747-26283747 GCF_037325665.1 Littorina saxatilis
ACCCAGGAACTCTCATGTCAAATTTCATAAAGATCGGTCCAGTAGTTTAGTCTGAATCGCTCTACACACACACACACACACAAAGACAGACAGACACACACACGCACATACACCACGACCCTCGTTTCGATTCCCCCTCGATGTTAAAATATTTAGTCAAAACTTGACTAAATATAAAAAGATTGAACCTATTTTGTGTGCATAGTACTCTTGCAATGTCAGCATCCATAGCGTCCATCTTCGGAGAGTAGTAACTAATCCTACTCGGAGAGAGAGAGAGAGACGCGACCTTTCTCTCGAACTGGTGTCAAGTGATTCACGAACGGTGTTGCATTTCCTTCCTCTCAGAGCAGATTATTTTTCTCTTCAGGTGTTGCTGTGGTTGTAGCGCTACTGCTGATGTTACCGCTGCCTAGCCATAGTCTGCGACGATGCTGCTACTGTCTGTACTTCGCTACAGACACACACACACACACACACACACACACACACACACACACACACACACACACACGCAAACAGTCTGTTTTTCCTTGCGTGCTGCTTTTACTGCTTCAGCATTTCAGCAGGCGAAGTTTTGTCAGCCTGCACTTGTTCATCTGTGATTGGAATTCGCGAAAACTCAGTTTGGCGTCGCGAAAAGTGGAACGCCGATAACGATATCTCCTTAACGAGGTAAGAAGCGGAAGAATAAGAAAAACTACCGAGAAATGTTGAAAGAATTCTAGAAACAGTGTGTGGAATAAAACTCATCCACTGAAAAACTCAAGAGAAGTGTGAAAGATTTCCAGGTAGAAGCGGTTTGTGGAAATAGTCTTTGGTAAGGCTCGATCAGTGTATTTGTTGTTTTGTTTGTGTGTGTGTGTGTGTGTGTGTGTGTGTGTGTGTGTGTGTGTGTGTGTGTGTGTGTACGTGTGTGTGTGGGGGGGTGTGTGTGTGTGTGTGTGTGTGTGTTTCTACAGGCCACGAAATGTCAATGTAAAATGCAGGGGGGGAAGTTAAAAACATTCTGCAGCATTTACGTAGAGTAAGTAGTAGAGAGTGCGCTTTATGGTTACAGAAGAAAGGCAAGAGAAGGAAAAAGCACGAAAGAACAGTTGACAAGTCTGGCGTTGAATACAACCAAGATGGATCTCTTCTAGAGTAAAACAAAACAACAGCAGTTCAAATGTCCTCCACCGTCAGAAAAGTGGTAATCTTGAAACTGAAACAGAGTAACAGAAAAACAACTCCAATCCAAATCTCTCAAAGAAAACAAAGCGAATACTCCGAAACAGAAAGAAAAAATCCAAATAATTTAATTATTTTCTTATCTCGTGTTCGTAGCGCCTAACTGTGCTAACACAATTTGTCAAGAGGTTTTGTTTTCCTTTTTTTTATGACTGACCATCGATTTGTGCAATCTCAGGTCTTGCAGCAAAGCCCGAGTCGCCAGTAGTGCAGACAAGCAAGTGACGGTCTACAAGTTTGCCCAGATTTCGCGAGTCAAAGAGAAAGGGGCTACAGTGACCAAGAAGCTCCTAGTTTCTCTCCAAAACATGAGTTATGCGTAGACTAGTGCCTGTCTCAAGTCGAAATTTGTGACCGATGGGGTCGTAATATGTATCGCAAGCAGCGAAGACAAGCAACTGTGGTCAACACGTGTGTGTGTGTATGTGTATGTGTGTGTGTGTGTGTGTGTGTGTACGTATGTACGTGCGCGCGTCCGTTTCTTGTCATTGTGTACGTGTGTGTGTGTGTAGAGAGAAGGAAGAATGACAAACCAGGGATTTCTGGAGACTCTGACAGGATTTTCTGGCGCTCTCACCACGGCACACACAATCTGCTCGCTGCTGCGGCGAGACATTATTGCGAACAGCGTTTTGTGTGTGCGTGTGTGTGTTGACGTTCGATCGAGGAGGACTTGCGCTGTATTCTTGTTTTATGTTTATAGCTGCTCAAAGCGATGTTAGACTACTCTTCTGAGTGACTGCTTTTTTCTTTCTCATATATAATCACATAGAAAACAAAGGTAAGTTAATCGAACGTTTAATCATAGGCAATGAAATCACTATAGGGTCTCGATCGACTGATCAATAATGTAGACAAACAAGACACACAAAATACACACAAAAATTAAGGGTGATCACTTTGCTTTGCATGTTGCTTCTTTGAAAGGTTGAAACCAGAAGAAACAATTTGAAGATAGGTTTCTGAGTGGAAGAGTAGAACCTAATAAGTCTACGTGCATATTAAACAGACACAATTCATAGTGCGTTCTTCGGTCAAATCGTTTTGATAAATTCTAAAAGATCATTCACTAGTCATTTATACGGTGATTGAAAACTGATAATTTCAGCGAAAAAAAGTTGTTGCTGGTCTCCTTTTACGCATGTTCTGACAGAGTCAATGAGTTATGGTTACAACGCGTGTTTTGTCAAAGCAAATCAAGACTATTATACTGTGTTAGGGTTATTAGCTGTATCAAGACAAAATCCCGCTCAGTGTCTGTTCAACCAATACTATTAAGCCAGGTCATCAGCGGGTTCGAGACAACATCCCGCTCAGAGTCTGTTGAACCAAGACTATTAGGATCATCAGCTGTTTCAAGACAAAACCAAGACTGATTCTGTCGCCAGTTCCTTCAAGACCAATCTCGCCCGGTGACTAAAAAAGCAGCAACAAAAAAACAACGCAGCCAGTAAAGGAAAGTCATAGCCAGTAAAACATCGCCAGAAACTGACAGTCGTTCTACCCGCAGAGTGTCGCGGATGATAGCTACATGAGAAAGATCGTTCTGACATGATTGCTCGTGCGCGTGTGTGATCGCGTGCCACTGTCTTTCCTTCCATGTGCGGCGGCTTCGTAGTCTTCGTCTCGGCTGCAGAATAAATATCGTAGCATTACTGTGAAGAACGAAGACAAAAGCTGAGACCGAATATGGTCTCCATGTGCCCGTGGGCTGTGATTGTGGATTTATTCACTTGTGTTTGAATCAGGTAAGTGCTTGTTTTTGTTCCCCTTTCTTTTCTTTTCCTGTCTGTGTGTCTGTGCACGGGCGGAAGGTATCGTTCACTGGACCAACACTATCATAATACGACTAGTGGTCTTATTACGATAATGTTGGTCCAGTGAACGATACCTTCCGCCTGTGGTCTGTATGTCTGCCTGTCTTTCTGTCTGTTTGTCTATTTGTCTATCTGTCTCACTGTTGGTTTGTCTCTATGTCAGTTTGTGTTAGGATGAGGGATCTTGATTGGAATTTTGAGACGGGAAAAATTTGATATATTGATCTACGGTTGAACTATTTCGTAGCTTAAAACTATGGTACTATGTATGATAATCGAGAAAACTTAGATTTGTCTCCTCCTTATTAGTTTTTTTTGTTTTGACGATTGGTAATTGCTTTTTGCTCTTGAACAGCTATTCCTTTTGTTTGAATAATTTTGCTTCCAATTTTGTGTCTGTTTCTTGTTTTGTTTTACATCGATCTATTCTGATCTTAAAGGTGCCACAACAAACTACGTATCATTTGCAACAGTTATTACCTCCGTAGTTGATATTTTGCTAATTGAAAAGTCTTTGTTTACATAGTGTATGACTTTTTTTGTGGTATTATCCACAAACGTAACTGAAGTAAAAACTGCGACATACAAACATGCTTTTGAAAGCGTATGTAACCGAGAGCTGCATAGTATTAGTATCCTTTTAGGCCAAGCAATAATATGTGTTGGTTTAGGGTAACGTGACCAAAAAAGGTTGGGGACGGTAGATCGGCTTTTTTTGCCAACAGGTTTTTTTTAGAAATGAAAAAAAGTGTTAGGATCGGCGGGAATAAATAGGGTCAGTCGGGTTACCCGAAACCAACATATACTTTTGTTTGGCGTTAGGTAAGCATCTACTTTCAAAGTTGAATAATAGTTTTGGTCTTTGCGCATATGTCATGCACAGTATTTTATCATTTATAATTTAAAAAAATCACTTGTTGGAGCCGTAGTGGTTTAAAAAAAAAGAGTATATTCTTGTTCATCATTAACACCATCAATTTAAGGTGAAATGCAATCGTTTAAAGTTCATCATAAATTACCTTTCTGTCGAGAATATGCCTGTTTTGCTCTCTCACAGTCTGTCTGTCTGTCTGTCTTACTCTCTCTTTATATGTCAGTCTATGTCTGTAGTCTGTCTGTCTGTCTCTGTCTGTCTGTCTGTCTGTTTTTCTCTCTGTCTCTCTGTGTCTCTGTCTGTCTGTCTGTCTGTCTATCTGTCTGTCACTCTCTCTCTCTCTCTCTCTCTCTCTCTCTCTCTCTCTCTCTCTCTCTCTCTTTCTCCGTCCATCCGTTTGTCTCTTATCGCTCTCACTGTCTCTCTCTCTCTCTCTCTCTCTCTTTCTCTCTCTCTCTCTCCGTCCATCCGTTTGTCTCTTATCGCTCTCACTGTCTGTCTGTCTCTCTCTCTGTCTCTCTCTCTGTCTCTCTCTCTCTCTCTCTCTCTCTCTCTCCGTCCATCCGTTTGTCTCTTATCGCTCTCTCTCTCTCTCTCTCTCTCTCTCTCTCTCTCTCTCTCTCTCTCTCTCTCTCTCTCTCTCTCTCCGTCCATCCTTTTGTCTCTTATCGCTCTCACTGTCTGTCGCTCTCTCTCTCTCTCTGTCTGTCTGTCTCTCTCTCTCTCTCTCTCTCTCTCTCTCTCTCTCCGTCCATCCGTTTGTCTCTTATCGCTCTCACTGTCTGTCTGTCTGTCTGTCTGTCTCTCTCTCTCTCTCTCTCTCTCTCCGTCCATCCGTTTGTCTCTTATCGCTCTCACTGTCTGTCTGTCTGTCTGTCTGTCTGTCTGTCTCTCTCTCTCTCTCTATCTCTCTCTCTCTCTCTCTCTCTCTCTCTCTCTCTCTCCGTCCATCCGTTTGTCTCTTATCGCTCACACTGTCTGTCTCTCTACCTGCCCCGCTCTCTCTCTCTCTCTCTCTTTCTCTCTCTCTCTCTCTTTCTCTCTCCGTCCATCCGTTTGTCTCTTATCGCTCTCACTGT
>NC_090247.1:26291247-26313747 GCF_037325665.1 Littorina saxatilis
GTTAGTGTGTGTGTGTGTTTGTGTGTGTGTATGTGTGTGTGTGTTAGTGTGTGTTAGTGTGTGTTTTGTGTGTGTGTGTGTTTGTGTGTGTGTGTGAGTATGTGTGTGTGAGTGTGTGTGTGTGTGTCTGTGGTGGGTGTGTGGTGTGTATGTGTGTGTGTGTATGTGTGTGTGTATGTGTGTGTGTTAGCGTGTGTTAGTGTGTATGTATGTATGTGTGTGTGTGTGTGTGTGTGTGTGTGTGGTGTGTGTGTGTGTGTGTGTGTGCGTGTGTGTGTGTGTGATATAGAAACTTAAATACAAATCTTGTTCTTGATTCTCGAATGAGATCAGAGAGAACATTAACCATTGTCGTTGAGTTGACATTTACCCTTACTTTCCAATAAGATATACTTATGGGATTTTGCGGGCTGTTAAATCTTCAGCCAGAAAGAGTAACATTTTCTTCAGCTTCATCCAGATTAAATTAAAAAAATCGATTTCATCGTCGGTGAAAACGTCCACGCGCGTCTTTGCTCAAGACGCTTTACAAAAGATGAAGGGATAACAGGAAACATCAACCATCGTGGTAGAGTTGACATTTGCCCCAACGTTACCCCCAGGAGAAGGGGAGGGGGAGAGGGGGATGATAGGGGGTTGAGGTAAGTATGTATGTGGGGATAGCGTGAGTATTCTCGAAAACCTCTGCTGTGTGTTAACGTCAGGAAACAGACTTATATCATTATACATTTATATGGACAGTATCCTTTTTGTTTAAAATCCTTTGACACGACACATTTCAAATGGTGGTCTCTCTAATCCCATTGCATTACGACATCCGGTAGAAATCCCAGGAAACATGAAACATTGTGGTAGAGTTGACATTCACTTTTACTTTCACCATGCGAGATGCGGAACATGATCACAGCTTTATTTGGATAACCAAAAAACAAAAACAATTCGAGGTTGAAATATTCAAAACAAAATTCTGGTTCGATCGATCCTTTCTGCAGGACGAACAGGAAACGTGAACCACTGTTGCAGAATGTGCAACATTGGCCCTTGCTTTTACTGCAGAGATTGATTCTGAGGGCCGAGTTCAGGATCGCTGAACACAGAGAGGAGGACATAACTGGAAACTGTCACCACTGTGGTGGGTTGATTGCTAGATTACTATATCACAGAGTTTAGTTTTAAACTAAGCACGGGTTTCGCTTGCAAGCGTTTTAGATGATTTCTCCGACTGAAAAAGATAAAAAGATGAACAGGATCGGGATTCGGACACAGAAGAGCTTGCATAACGAATCCGCTTCGCTTTTTATAATGTCGTTATACGGAGTGACAACATTAAAAATATAACAGCTTTATCCAGATTGTTTTCATAAAGTACATTTTATTGACACTGAAAATAACTGCCGGTCTTCTTTCTAGTTCTTTATGCAGGATTGAAGAATAACACGCCGCATTACCATTGTTGTAGAGTTGACATTTATACTCTTACGTTACCCTCGGGGAGATGGGCTACTTCGTTGTCTGCAAAGTCTTGAGACACAGTGGAAATTGATGATAGGAGGTGGAAAATGGTATGGAGTAAGGACAGTCAGGACGAAGTATTAGTGTGTGTGTGTATTAGTGTGTGTGTGTGTTTGTGTGTGTGTGTGTGTGTGTGTTTGTGTGTGTGTGTGTGTGTGTGTGTGTGTGTGTGTGTGTGAGTATGTGTGTGTGTGTGTGTGTGTGTGAATGTGTGTGTGGGTTTTTTGTGTGTGTGTGTTTTGTGTGTGTTTTGTGTGTGTATGTGTGTGTGTGTGTGTGTGTGTGTATGGAGGGGGGCGGGGCGGCTGCTAGATGTGGGAAGTAGACAAAGGACCGGGGGAGGGGGGGGTCGTTTGTGTGCGTGCGTGCGTTAGTATCATGTCTATATGGGTCTTTCTGTCTGCCAGTCTGTCTGTCTGTCTGTCTGTCTGACCTAAAGGTTTGTCCACGCAGCCAACTGCTTGTCCCCATAAAAACCATTACAAGACACCTCGGCCTATAGCACCCCGCGAACCGTCTCCCCATCCCTAACCTGAGCCCATAGCACCCCGCGAACCGTCTCCCCATCCCTAACCTCAGCCTACAGCACCCCGCGAACCGTCTCCCCATCCCTAACCTCAGCCTATAGCATCCCGCGAACCGTCTCCCCATTCCTAACCTCAGCCTATAGCACCCCGCGAACCGTCTCCCCATCCCTAACCTCAGCCTATAGCACCCCGCGAACCGTCTCCCCATCCCTAACCTCAGCCCATAGCACCCCGCAAACCGTCTCCCCATCCCTAACCTCAGCCCATAGCACCCCGCGAACCGTCTCCCCATACCTAACCTCAGCCCATAGCACCCTGCGAACCGTCTCCCCATCCCTAACCTCAGCCTATAGCACCCCGCGAACCGTCTCCCCATACTTAACCTCAGCCTATAGCACCCCGCGAACCGTCTCCCCATCCCTAACCTCAGCCCATAGCACCCCGCGAACCGTCTCCCCATACTTAACCTCAGCCTATAGCACCCCGCGAACCGTCTCCCCATCCCTAACCTCAGCCCATAGCACCCCGCAAACCGTCTCCCCATCTCTAACCTCAGCCCATAGCACCCCGCGAACCGTCTCCCCATACTTAACCTCAGCCTATAGCACCCCGCGAACCGTCTCCCCATCCCTAACCTCAGCCCATAGCACCCCGCAAACCGTCTCCCCATCTCTAACCTCAGCCCATAGCACCCCGCGAACCGTCTCCCCATCCCTAACCTCAGCCTATAGAACCCCGCGAACCGTCTCCCCATACCTAATCTCAGCCCATAGCACCCCGCGAACCGTCTCCCCATCCCTAACCTCAGCCCATAGCACCCCGCGAACCGTCTCCCCATCCCTAACCTCAGCCTATAGCACCCCGCGAACCGTCTCCCTATCCCTAACCTCGGCCTATAGCACCCCGCGAACCGTCTCCCCATCCCTAACCTCAGCCCATAGATCTCCGGTCCCCGGTTTCAAAAGATAATTCCCCCAATCCATCCTCGTCTTCACAACAGTAGATCTGGGGTTGGTCGTCACTTTGCCTTGTCTTACCCGCAAACAGACAGCCTGTATTTGTAACGGGTCAAATTTCACTTTTCTTACAAAACGAAAGTTGTACCGTTGTGTACTTTGCAAAGCTGGAGAAGACAGAGTTTTCTGACAACAATAGTATACATTCTCCTTCTTCTTTTCATCCTTCTTCGTGTTCGTCTTTTTCTTCTTCATCATCTTCAGTGTTGGACGGTTTCGTCGCTCAAAGTCTGAGTGCTGCTGATGATACCAACTGGCAAGTTCGGTGCATTTTTGCTACAGTTCTCCGCAGATTTGTATCTGCAGTAGTGCTATTTGGTGTATACATTCTGATTCAACTGATGTGGGTATAATATAAAGGCATCAATAATCTTATTTTGTCCACTAGTCCGTATTGTTCTACGAACACCAAAAGGCAACGCAATTGTACACCAACATTCACAATCATGTTCCAAGAATGCAATCTCATCCCTAACTCTCTCCGCCTCCATGTCCAAGACCATCGTCCTCGCAGCGGTCTTTCTGGCTTTAGTGGACACTTCGTCTTTTTGTCACCCGCACAGACGACAGTCTAGATCTAAAGCCTGGCTTACAAACAGGGCTTGAAATGCGTATAATGGTGGAGAATTGCGTAGAAATGGCGGTTAAAGTGAGATTCTCTTCGCCACTGTTTTTTGATCACATGAAGGTTTTTCGGGGTGGTTTTCCGATCAGGTGACGTTGCTAAATTCTCAAAGCGCGCTACATTGAAGATCGAACCGTTTTTGGCAACACCGACGCGTGAGAAAAATTGTGACTTTTGGTGGTAGCTGCAACTGCGAATACTTGTGAGGAGAAGATGAACGAAGAGGAAACAGACAGTTGAGAAATAAGTGATTTAATGGGATTGCTGAGCGAAGCAAACAACAAAACAAAGGTATACAATTTTAAAAAATCAACACTGATTGGTTGTGGTCTTTTTGCGATGTCAAAAAATAGGACGGTGTCGTATTAACGCTTTTTAACTACCTTATCTCCGGAAAATCTCACTTTCACCGGCATTCTGCGTTATTCTCCACATTTCTCCACCCTCCCACCCTGTGTTTGAGCCCCCGTAAAAGTCCAAATGATTCCCACGCTGGTCACGCGTCAGACATGGTTATGGAAAAGATGTAGCAGAGAGGACATATTTTTTCTGCTAGCCTTAGTACTTTGAGTTACTCAAAATATATAAAACCAAAGAGATAAGATCTTCAGTAAAATGTGAGGAACAAAAGAAGTAGCGGTGATAAAACGGTGAATGTGTGCAATTGTTGTATAGACAGATATTTGAAGCAGAAGCAGCACTTTCTAACAACGGCACTAAAAGGAAAGACGCTGAAAGTGACGTAAAATGATGCTCGAGAGAAGAGTCGTTTTACGGGATTTGAGAGATAGATGCATTCTGCGTTAGTCGTGATTTTATGCATCTTATGTCAGATTTCCACTTAATGTACTGGCATATTGCTCTGTCGTCTTACTCAAAAGTGTTGACAGGATAATGATTGAGAGAGAGAGAGAGAGAGAGAGAGAGAGAGAGAGAGAGAGAGAGAGAGAGAGAGAGAGAGAGAGAGAGAGAGAGAGCGATGCTTGGTTGGTTGGTTGTTGTATTGATGATGATGATGATGATGATGATGATGATGATGATGATGATGATGATGATGATGATGATGATGAGTAGGAGGAGGAGGAGGATGGTGCTGCTGCTGCTGCTGCTGCTGACGACGACGACGATGATGATGATGATGATGATGATGATGATGATGATGATGATGATGACGATGATGACGATGACGTAGATGATGCACGAAAACATATGTGTAGTAATTAACCTAATTCAAAAGCATAATAAGAAAGCCATTACAAAGAGAGACACACACACTCTCTCTCTCTCACACACACACACACACACACACACACATACCCACCCACCCACACACACACACAAACACACATACACACACACATCCACACACACGCACACACACACACACACACACGCATACACACAAACACACACACACACCCACACACACACACACACACACACACACACACTCCAAACGCAATCCCTCCCCTTACTACCCTCCATCTCCTCTTCCCGCCACCACCACTACCACCACCACCACACTCCCACATACCCTGAGCTCTGGAGACGTAAAGGTCTCACCTTTGCGTGTACTATAGCATTGTCTAGTCACTTAAACGGAGCTACTCTCGTCTCTAGACAGTCACGGTAAGCCCAAGAAAATTCCTTCGTGCGATGAAAAACCACAGTGTAAACCTGGTCTCACACCATCCTCTAGTAATTAGTTCCTAAAGCTAATTGAGGTCTAACGAATGACGTCTCACAACGTGCGTGGTCGTCCTTGGCGGTCAAGAAAGCCGCCGCGATCATTGCGCAGACGACACTTCTAGACCGCCAATATTTTCTGTGCGCATCACGTGCTCCACATAAATCGGCCGGAAACGAAGCAATTGGGAAACCTGGATATACCCGATAAAAGTATAACAAGAGAGAGAGAGAGAGAGAGAGAGAGAGAGAGAGACAGACAGACAGACAGACAGACAGACATACAGACAATGAATGGAGATAAGGATGAGAGAAGGAGACGCTTTGTGTGGATGTGTTTATTTTTGGGGGGTCCTAATCGTTCATGTCCGTTGCCCCTTTTATGACTCTTTCTTTGATAATTAAAGCTTTTGGAAAACGAGAAGTCATCACGCACAACAAATCAAGTTTCATCTTGTTGTCATAACTTGATTGAAAGAGCTAACTTGGTAAACATTGCGGATTTTGTAATAAGTATTGGTGGAGAAAAAAAAGTTCAATACGGCCAAGAAAAATATCAATGTTTCAGACTCCCCGACCGACCCACTTTTGTATTTACACTTGAAAGAGAAATTATTAAAAATGAAAAAAACAACTAGATTTTGCAGACAAACCACGCGT
This sequence comes from Littorina saxatilis, assembly GCF_037325665.1. Lineage (NCBI taxonomy): Eukaryota > Metazoa > Mollusca > Gastropoda > Littorinimorpha > Littorinidae > Littorina > Littorina saxatilis. The sequence continues at coordinate 26,297,274 of NC_090247.1, forward strand.
ACCAAACATCAACATGGTAGGATTTAAAAAACAAAAACAAATTAATGTTGCATATTGACACTATTGTCCGTAAAGAAAAATCTCGTTATGAACAGAAAACTGCCAGACTGTGTGTTTTGGTACGAGTCCAAGGGGTGGAGGGATGCATCTTATCCCATGTAAACATTCAGATCTGAGACATTGAACCGAAGCGTTAAAGCAAGAGGGACTGTGCCTGACAGATTCTGGAATCCATAGACAGTACTACAACGACTGCAACTTCACCATCACCACAACCACCACGACCCCACCACCAGTGCACCAAAAACCACAACAGGAAACAAATGAGACGTCCGTCTGGACTAGACGTATCCTTTTCCAAACTACAGGCCGAAACCATCCCAAATTACAGGCTTTCCTAGACTGAAAGGTTTCTCTCTTGGCTTTCAAACTTGAAATTAAAACAGAGACCTACTTTTTTGTTTTTTTGAGTCTCGGAAACCAAGACATTTTCACCTTTTTTTTGAACGACAGCGGCGAATTTCGAATCAGTGCATGGTTAAGCTTGTCGCTAAATTGGTTTCTATTAATAGTAGTTTGCATGCACACATTTGTTTTTATGTTGAGGATTTCTTGAAGCTGATTTCAAATTATCGATTTTAGTTTTGTCTAAATTTAGATTAATGTCCCTTTCTCATTTCATGGATTATTTTGATGCTATTAATTTATTCTTTCTGCATTTCTTCTGTTTTTTCTGTTTCATTGTTACGTAAGCTACTTCTCATGCTTTATATGTTATAGTCCTTATTTTACATTTAGTCAAATTTTGACTAAATGTTTTAACATCGAGGGGGAATCGAAACGAGGGTCGTGGTGTATGTGCGTATGTGTGTGCGTGCGTGCGTGCGTGCGTGTGTGTGTGTGTGTGTGTAGAGCGATTCAGACTAAACTACTGGACCGATCTTTATGAAATTTGACATGAGAGTTCCTGGGTATGAAATCCCCGAACATTTTTTTCATTTTTTTGATAAATGTCTTTGATGACGTCATATCCGGCTTTTCGTGAAAGTTGAGGCGGCACTGTCACGCCCTCATTTTTCAACCAAATTGGTTGAAATTTTGGTCAAGTACTCTTCAACGAAGCCCGGGGTTCGGTATTGCATTTCAGCTTGGTGGCTTAAAAATTAATTAATGACTTTGGTCATTAAAAATCTGAAAATTGTAAAAAAAAATAAAAATTTATAAAACGATCCAAATTTACGTTTATCTTATTCTCCATCATTTGCTGATTCCAAAAACATATAAATATGTTATATTCGGATTAAAAACAAGCTCTGAAAATTAAATATATAAAAATTATTATCAAATTTTTTTTTTCGAAATCAATTTAAAAACACTTTCATCTTATTCCTTGTCGGTTCCTGATTCCAAAAATATATAGATATGATATGTTTGGATTAAAAACACGCTCAGAAAGTTAAAACAAAGAGAGGTACAGAAAAGCGTGCTATCCTTCTCAGCGCAACGAATACCCCGCTCTTCTTGTCAATTCCACGTGTTCTGTGAGTTCGACAGCTACTTGACTAAATATTGTATTTTCGCCTTACGCGACTTGTTTTATATTTAGTCAAGTTTTGACTAAATGTTTTAACATAGAGGGGGGAATCGAGACGAGGGTCGTGGTGTATGTGTGTCTGTCTGTCTGTCTGTCTGTCTGTCTGTCTGTGTGTGTGTGTGTAGAGCGATTCAGACTAAACTACTGGACCGATCTTTATGAAATTTGACATGAGAGTTCCTGGGTATGATATACCCGGACGTTTTTTTCTTTTTTTCGATAAATACCTTTGATGTCGTCATATCCGGCTTTTTGTAAAAGTTGAGGCGGCACTGTCACACCCTCATTTTTCAATCAAATTGATTGAAATTTTGGCAAAGCAATCTTCGACGAAGCCCGGGGTTTGGTATTGCATTTCAGCTTGGTGGCTTAAAAACTAATGAGTGAGTTTGGTCATTAAAAATCGGAAACTTGTAATTAAATTTTTTTTTATTAAACGATCCAAAAACAATTTCATCTTATTCTTCGTCATTTTCTGATTCCAAAAACATATACATATGTTATATTTGGATTAAAAACAAGCTCTGAAAATTAAAAATATAAAAATTATGATCAAAATTAAATTTCCGAAATCGTTTAAAAACTATTTCATCTTATTCCTTGTCGGTTCCTGATTCCAAAAACATATAGATATGATATGTTTGGATTAAAAACACGCTCAGAAAGTTAAAACGAAGAGAGGTACAGTAAAGCGTGCTATGAAGCACAGCGCAATCGCTACCGCGCCAAACAGGCTCGTCACTTTCACTGCCTTTTGCACTAGCGGCGGACTACGTTCAGTTTCATTCTGTGAGTTCCACAGCTTGACTAAATGTAGTAATTTCGCCTTACGCGACTTGTTTTTATTTCAGCAAGTGTAAAAGGGTACCAGTATTTCACGAACGCCCCCTATTCTTCACCTTTTTCCTTCCTTATTTTAACGATAATAATTTGTGTAACTTTAATTAGTCCACGGGTTACATTCCATCTCTACAAACCGCGAAATCCCTTCTTCTTTCCTTTGTGATCCATTGTGTGTTGTTCCATGCGTCTCGAGTAAAGCATCCTTTCAAAGAAGAGTAGAGTTGTCCTCCTAATTTTTAACACTAATAATTTTCAAGAATCAGCGCAGTGGTTATTTTCCTTCTTTGCAAAAGGATGCCTCGTTATTCACCTCTGTGTCTGCCATTTTTATATTTAGTCAAGTTTTGACTAAATATTTTAACATCGAGGGGGAATCGAAACGAGGGTCGTGGTGTATGTGCGTCTGTCTGTCTGTCTGTCTGTGTGTGTGTGTAGAGCGATTCAGACTAAACTACTGGACCGATCTTTATGAAATGTGACAAGAGAGTCTATAAGTATGATATCCTCAGATGCCTTTTTCATTTTTTTGATAAATGTCTTTGATGACGTCATATCCGGCTTTTCGTGAAAGTTGAGGCGGCACTGTCACGCCCTCATTTTTCAACCAAATTGGTTGACATTTTGGTCAAGTAATCTCCGACGAAGCCCGGACTTCGGTATTGCATTATAGCTTGGTGGTTTAAAAATTAATTAATGACTTTGGTCATTAAAAATCTGAAAATTGTAAAAAAAAAATATTTTTTATAAAACGATCCAAATTTACGTTCATCTTATTCTCCATCATTTTCTGATTCCAAAAACATATAAATATGTTATATTTGGATTAAAAACAAGCTCTGAAAATTAAAAATATAAAAATTATGATCAAAATTAAATTGTCGAAATCAATTTAAAAACACTTTCATCTTATTCCTTGTCGGTTCCTGATTCCAAAAACATATAGATATGATATGTTTGGAATGAAAACACGCTCAGAAAGTTAAAACGAAGAGAGGTACAGAAAAGCGTGCTATCCTTCTCAGCGCAACTACTACCCCGCTCTTCTTGTCAATTTCACTGCCTTTGCCATGAGCGGTGGACTGACGATGCTACGAGTATACGGTCTTGCTGCGTTGCATTGCGTTCAGTTTCATTCTGTGAGTTCGACAGCTACTTGACTAAATATTGTATTTTCGCCTTACGCGACTTGTTTGTTTTAGTTTCGTATGGACTTAGGCGGTTCAAAGAGGAGAGCTTTCCTCTAACACTAATATTTTTCAAGAATCAGTGCGGTGTTTATTTTTCTTCTTTGCAAAAGGATACCTCGTTATTTACCTCTTTGTCTGCCATTTGTTGTGTTCTTCTCGTCTCTACAAAAGTACTCCGAAAATAACAGTTTTCCTCGAACACTAATAATGTTCAAGAATCAGTGCAGTGTTCTCTGCAAACTGATATGTCCTTATTCACCTCTTTGTCTACCATGTGTTGTGTTCATCGTCTCCACTAAAGCAGTTCGAAAAGGAGAGTTTTTCTCGAAGACTTATAATTTTCAAAAATCAGTGCAGTGATTATATGTAGAGGTTACATGCCGAGTCTCAGTGATTATCAAAAATAATGGTCGAAGTTAGCGGATCATGAAACATGCGAGCTTTAGCGAGCTTTTTCATGACCGCGAACTGAGACCATTATTTTTTATAATCACTGAGACGAGGTGTGTAACCTCTTTATTCCTCCTTTCTTCAGTTATTCAAAGAAAAGAGGAGTTTTTTTGCGAAAGTTTGATCGAATCCTATTCTCTCAACCAGTCAACCTGCGCAGGCGATCGATTAATGCGCGGTTGTATAGTTCCGTGCAAATCATTCCATTCTGTTAACACTTCTTGTCAGTTTTCCTATTTTGGGCTAAAATCAAGTACACAGATATGCTGTTATTCTGCTGTGGCGGCAAAGGCAGATATTGTGTGTTCTGTATATGTTTTGGTATCGGTTAGGATAATGTTCTTTCGTCAAATGGGACTAGCAGACGAACTTTTGCACCCGTGTTCCAACGTTAAAAACTGTATGAAGTTAAGTTTTCTGGGGAAAATAGTGTATGAAACCGCTTTATGTTGTTTAAATTGATGAGATGTGTGCATTTGGTTGCGTGTGATCTGTTTATTAAATGAAATATTGTTGAAAACTGACCGTCGGATTGCAGTCTGTTGTCGAAGAAACTGAGTGAAAAGAAGGGGAACTACTCTTGTCGCTAGACAAAGTATGAGTTACTTGCCTTGGGAAATTGCTTGTGATGAACGTCTGATCTAGATTCAGAAAACAACCGAACTCATGGATTTTATATGGAGATTCATGTGTTCAGGCCTGTAGTTGTTAATTTAAATGCGGTATGTTTGTATTGTTTGCTCCAGAGATGTATACTTCGTACATTAGAGCGTTCGGAACTTTTCAGTCGCAAAAAGTAGTACCGAAACAGAACAGCTTCTCAACCCATTGCACTATCGAGGATTCAGGCTGTTGCTGGGTCGTTATTTGTTTGGTTGCTGGGTCATTATCGAAAAATAACTACCCCTACAAGTTTACAGAGGTAAAGAAGCAGAGGGGGGAATAAATTTTTTTCAAAAGGATGCCTCATTATTCACCTCTTTGTCTGCCATTTGTTGTGTTCTTCTTGCCTCTACAAAAGTATTCCAAAAATAACAATTTTCCTCGAACACTAATATTTTTCAAAAATCAAGTGCAGGGATTATACTTTCCTTCCTTCCTTCCTTTCTCTCGTCTTTGTCAGCCATTTTGAAGAAAACACCGTTTCCTTTTTGCATCAATCAGTGTACTGGGTACTTTCGTTCCTTTGTAGCCAATTTCTTATTAATTTTATCCATCCGTTGGTTCAGCCTTTGTGTGTGGTTTTCCGCGGTTTGACCAAATTACCAGTACAACTGACAACAGAATGACAAGATATATTTCAAGCCTCAGCAAGGGTAGATTGAATTGCACTGATAACCGTCCTTCTCTGTTAAAAAGTTTCTGTCGTATTCACCTCTTTGTCGGAAATTGTAAGTGTTTCCCTCATTGAAACACAAATACAGAGCACAGTTTATTTTTTATCACTAACCATTGTGAGGAGTCAGTGCACTGGTTATTTTTTATCACTAACCATTGTGAGGAGTCAGTGCACAGTTTATTTTTTATCACTAACCATTGTGAGGAGTCAGTGCACTGGTTATTTTTCTTTTCAGCTGCTTTCTCCTTTTTCACCTCTGTCGTTACGTTCCTTTTGTATTCTCTTCTGTGTCGGTCATTTTGTGTGTTTTTTCGACTAAAGCACCACCGCCACAAAGAAGAGTAGAGTGACAAGAATATACTGGCCGTCTTTGCAGGAAAGAGTGAATTGTGTAAATTGTCTGCTTCGTGACTAAGACTAATTGAGTTTGGATTCTTCACGCAGCGTTCAACACGCAGACCGATTCTTACTGCCAGACACCGGCCCTAAGCCACCGGCGATCCCTTCTCTTAAAGATACACTCCTTCTTGCCTAAACCATCACGTCAACCATTTTTATGTCTATAATTTAGTTTAGCCAATACATTTCATTTTACATAGTAGGTCAGTTGCCAGGCTTTTGAAATTGGAATATATATGAGTCAAAGTTGAAGGATTTTCTTATCTCACGCAAAAGTCTCTGCAGATTTTGTCGTGATTTTGCATGATATTTTAAATATGTAGGAATGGAGGTATCTTTAACTTATCTGAGGAAGACGAGAAAAGGAAATCGAATGGATTCACGCTGGCTGTGTGGGTTGTCTGAGACCTTTGTTAGGTCGATTGTTGCAAGCTGCACAAAGTTTGTTCCTCTAGCTTTCTACTTTTTGTTAAAAGGCTCGATCCAAGAGTCCATTTTTGGAAATGTGTGAGGCAAATGTGACCCAGCTTTCAAGCAGTCCAGGACATCCGTTGCGCTGTAGTTTACACCCACCTGCAATTATTTACTCGAAAATGCTCCGTAAATATGAAAACATATTGACTTTAATGTGAATTAAATATAACAACAGGAAAGCGATCTTAGTCCGAATAGAGGGACACACAAACAGACAGACAGATCAAACAAACAAACTGACACAGTGAGGAGAGGGGGGGGGGGGGGAGCGGGGTGGGTGGGTGGGTGGTTAACACAATATTCAAAAACTGTGGGGAAAGAGAGAGTTAGTTCAGTCGAGCACGTTGATCCAAAGTCTACCGACACGACTCTTCCTTTTAATCTTCATTCAGCCATTCCCTCCTCCTCATACCGTCCACCGTCCATTAGCTTTCTCTCACAGTTTCATCGTGCCTCAGGCAGTTGCTGCCGTGTGTGTACGTGTGATACTGTGAGTGTGTGTGTGTGTGTGTGTGTGCCAGTGTGTGTGTGTGTGTGTGTGGCAGCAATTGTGTGTGGGTGAATGTATGTGTGTGTGTCCCCTTTCACAAAGTCTGAGTGAATTACTTGGGATTAAAGGCCACCTGACGTCAGAGACCTAAAAAAGGAAAGCCCCTTGTCCGTACAGACATAAAGGCATTGTACTTGTAGAGAAAACGATGCGGCTAATCATCTCAGATTTGGCAAGGAGTTTACTCGTGAGAAGACCATTCTTCCACTGGGACACCTACCAGAAAACAACATCCTGACTGTTTCCTGAACAGAGTGAAATAGTTTATGAAGTAATCAAATAAAACGCCATCTAAACAACAAATTGACTGTGGTGAGAATGATGAACAAAGTTAAAAAAAAAAAATCAAAAATCAAAAAAATCTGTACTCACCGACACAAGAACAGCACAAGAAAGTACGAATTTTTGCATATGTAAGCTTCATCAGGAACAAACAAACACAAAAGGCAACAAAAAGCAGACGCAACACGGAACGAACAAAGTTTGAAAAGAATATGGAGGGGAAACACAAAAAAGGGGAGGAACTCTAGAAACGGAAATATATAACTAAATAAATAAATAAACGTGTTGCGTCTGCTTTGTGTTGCCTTTTGTGTTTGTTTGTTCCTGATGAAACTTACATAAGCAAACATTCGTACTTTCTTGTGCTGTTCTTGTATCGGTGAGTACAGATATCTTTTGTTTTTGTAAAATAAAACGCCACTAGTGTCCGTCTAGGAATGTCCATTCAAAAATCTCCATTGTGCGCAAAAAGCATCCAGACTGTTGATGTTTAGTATGTGTCCAAGGGGAGATAATTATGGTCTGACCCCATGTAAAACCCCTGGCCAGAGGTGAGATGGCGAGTGGTAATATTGTTTTCTTGTTGGGAAGGATAGTGCCTTTCTCTTTGAACATCATTGGGGACATGAATTGCTTGTGACCGTCGGCGTATGACCAATCCGGTTACGAGCCTTTGGAGTGGAGTTGATTGAATTAACTCCCTTTAATATAAGAGGCGTGAGCTAGTATGCGTGTATGTGTGTGTTTGTCTGTGTGTGGATGGAGGTGGAAGGGGTCGGGAGGGGACGGGGACCGGAGAAAAACAGCGTGGTTGAGATACATGCACATACAGACAGATGCACGGACAGATATATACACACATACACAGACGCACACTCACACATGCACGCACATACGCACGTACGCACGCACATACACACGCACACACTCGTGCACACACACACACACACTTTATGTTTACCCGCAAGTGCACACGGTTGCATACACAAGCACACTCTAACTCTGTTTATAGCTTGTCTCTGCCTGTCTCTGTCTGTCTGTCTGTCTGGCTGTCTGGCTGGCTGGCTGACTGGCTGGCTGTCTGTCTGTCTGTCTATCTCTTTGTATGTCTGTCTGTCTGTCTGTCGGTCGGTCTCTTTATCTGCCTGCCTGCCTGCCTGCCTGCGTGTCTGTCTGTCTATCTGTCTGTCTGGTTGGTCTCTCTCCCCCCCTATCTCTCTCTCTCTCTCTCTCTCTCTCTCTCTCTCTCTCTCTCTCTCTCTCTCTCTCTCTCTCTCTCTCTCTCTCTCTCTCCTCCCCTTTTTTGCATTGCCCAGAATGCGCACGCCTATCTATTGAAAAAATCGTTGCCGCATAAACAAACAACATGAATAGTCAGCAGGATGTTTAAGCACCATTTCACCCAGGGCAACTTCTCTAAACGCTTGGGCCATGGCACATCGTTTTCACTGTTCACGGTCTGCAGTTCTGCAGAACATTAAGGTCCAGATTCATTTTGATCCGGCTCACAGTTTTGTTTAAACGGCGAACACTTTAATGCCATAGCTCCCAAATGTTTAATGGCTGGTTGCACGTTTTACATTTAGTCAAGTTTTGACTAAATGTTTTAACGTGGAGGGGGGAATCGAGACGAGGGTCGTGGTCAAGTAATCTTCGACGAAGCCCGGACTTTGGTATTGCATTTCAGCTTGGATTAATGAGTTTGCTCATTAAAATTGTCATTAAAATCGATTTTTCGCAAACAGATTTAAAATTGATTGCATCGTATTCTTCATCACATTCTGAATCTAAAAATATATACATATGTCATGTTTACTCTTAAAATGTGATCACAATTAACGAAAATAGAATAATTAGTCTTACGTTTAAAATGTAAGAAATCGATCCAAAAATGATGTCATCTTATTCGTGATCATTTCCTGATTCCAAAAACATATAGATATGATAGGTTGTTTTCAAAACAAGCTCAGAAAGTTAACAAGAATACAGAAAAGCGCGCTTTCCTGCTTAGCACAATACGCTACCGCGCTAATCTGGCGTGTAAATATCACTACGTTTTGCACGTGGAAGGTGAGCGATTTCCTTCACGCGGGGATTGACGAAGCTGTACTGTCTTAGTGAATAAATACAGTGCGTTCAGTTTCATCCCGTGAGTTCGACAGCTTGACTAAATGTAGTAATTTCGCCTTACGCGACTTGTTTCTTTTTCTTTTTAATGACGCAATAAGACTAATATAGGCGGTAAGGTCTGCTGAAATCCCTGTAACACAGTTGTTTCGTATCCAGTTTCGTATGTATGGAACGGACCCCAGAGTGAATCTTGGATGGCTACTCCTTGAAATGTCTGTGCAGAAATGTCTTGTTCTCAAATCTTCGTTCATGTGCGCGGCGAGTTTTCACACAGTTAGAAAGAGGTGGGTTTTCTCCAGAATTTGCCAGCAGCTCAAAGCGCCATGCGGCTCTGCGTGAAGCAAGAGAGTCAAGTATGAGAGAACGTTTCTTTTGAAATGAAAATCCAGTAAGTAACACCAGTACAAAAGTTGTCGTTTTTTCGTTAAAGGCGTACTATCTAAGGTAACATTTTAATACGTTTTTGTGTGTGGCGAACTGGACTTCAAAAAGTTCAAGGGGCCATTCTAAGGCAAAACCAACAACAGAAATCTAAAAAGGGCACCGTCATGTTCAGGGGCGGATATGTGACCCTCCACCACGAAATGAGTCGCATGTCACCTCGCGCGGTTCTGCGCTAAGGCTTAATATAAGTCCGGGGAGTGTCTGGTAACAGTGTGAGGGTCACCTTAGTCACAGGCTTATAACTCAAGCAGTTTTCGCTCTTTTCTAAAACGGTTTTCACCACTGGATAGAGCATAACAAACTCTTTAAGAAAATGTAAAAATATGAAAATCATGCAAAGGTGACATGCGACTCATTCCGTTGTGGAGGGTCACATATGGCAAGTTGACATTAAAGTGGACACTTCACCTATTAAGATATCCATTCCATACCGTGCCTCAAATACGGTTCATGCATGGCCAACTACTTCCAAAAAGCAGCTTAACTATCTCGCTGTAATAATACCAGAACCTGCCCTAGCGACCACCTATTGATAACGAACACCTGCCTATTACGACAACCCCAGACAATCACCGACAAAGTTCTTCCCATGTAAATTCACCTTTCCATGGAGACCACCTGTCTAAAACGACCACTTTTGGTCGGTCCCTTGGGTGGTCGCTGTAGACAGGTTCGACTGTAGCAGAATCGGCCCTCTGTCTACTCCACTGAAAGCAAAATGTTTATTTAAGTTGCTTTGGGGAACATGACTGTTCAACATGACAGTTGGTTTTGTTTTCCCCAGCGCCTCTTTTCGTACACGTGAAACACATATCACGTTTTTCTCTTTTATAGTTCCAGCGTGGGGTTGTCACCTAGATATGGATTGATCTGTGGAATTAGTCGTCGCTTATTGCACTCTGTGCGGTACAGCCTTATGTTGGTTTTGCGCGGTCTGGCAGTTTAGTACGTCCGTTCTCCGAAGAGGAAGCTAGAATTTCTGTTCCCTTGGGTCACTTGTGCCCTCGCAGCACGGCGACAGCGTTCCATTACTGGACCTGTCGGTGTGATGATAGATGAAAGACTTAGATAGACAAAGAGCTTGTGATTGGATCTCTTGTAGAGGGGAGGGGGAGGGGGGAGAGATACAGAGAGAGAGAGAGGGGGTGAGGGCGGATGAGCGAGAGAGAGAGAGAGAGAGAGAGAGAGAGAAGGGGGGGTAGCGAGAGAAGAGGAGAGGGGGCGGGGGAGAGAGCGAGAAAGACACAGAGCTAGAGAGAGGAGGGAAGAGAGAGATGGGGAAAAAAGAACGAGAAAGAAAGAGAGATAAAGAAAGAGACAAAGAGACATAGACATAGACATATATATTCCATAAGTAAGTCAGATATGATTAAAGCAACAAGAACAAAATAAATGGAAGTGAAATAAATGGGGACGGAGAAAGAGACATCAAAGGACAAACAACAGGACCAGACGCGTCTAGATACGTAAACACAGAACTCAGAACTCAGAAAATGTAATCGCCATCCCGCCATGTCTGTGACCAAAACGAAGTCATCAGTTTTCACAGAGCAGTGGCTGACTGTCGCCTGTGTTGTCTAGAGACGTAAACATAGAAAGAAAGAGAGGTGGCAGCTCATCAACAAAGTGCTGGTCGTAGGGAAGCTCGAAAGGAGGATGGATAGAGAGAGGGCATAGTCAAGAAAGAGAGAGAAAGAGAAAAAGATAAATGAATGAATAATCAAGACGAAAATAAATAAACAAATCAAAACATAAATAATGTAAATACAAAACAATAAATAGTGTAAATATTAAAACAAATCTTCAACAAAAATCAACAAACATAAATTCAGACAAACTGATAGGCAGGTAGAAAAACCTACACACACACAAAATGTATAACATGAATAAATCAGACATCAACATGCAGGGCCTTATCTCCGAGTTTCGACACACACTCACACACGGAGCATAATTCGATCAAACATTCATGTGCTATTTGCCGCTTCACTGTGCGATCGCCATCTTGACTGGCTAAAGCCTGATCCTTCAGACCTCTCTATAGCTAAATGCAAAGCCATCAAGATGTTTCTGGCATCAATGCTGATTGAGGATGTTCGAACCAAGGGAGCCATGTGCATATGCTGATAATTATCAGGCTTAATTCAGTTTATTTCCTGTTGATCTTGCATCTGTATCGAGACAAAGTTTACCAGTTATGCAATTTTGGGTGTTTCTTGTTTTCCCCCTTTACTTCTCTTCTTCTCGTAGGAGTAGCTTTCTTTTGTTTCTTAACCTGGTTTGGATGGCTTGTCTCTTGTTGCCTGACAATATTTGCAATCACTAAAAGCTATAATCTTTTGGTCGTTTGTTTGTTTGTTTGTTTGTTTTCGCCTCTCTGTCTCTGTCAGTCAGTCTGTGTATCTGTCTGATTGTCTGCTTGCCTATCGCTCTCTCTCTCTCTCTCTCTGTCTCTGTCTCTCTCTTTCTCTCTCTCCCTCTCTCTCTCTCTCTTTCTCTCAAACCAAACGACAAGAAACTGTCCTCTCTGTACAGCTGATAAAGAAGATGAACACCATGTTGTATTTTATGTCCTTTTTATCAAGACCTTCGAGCAAAGTATTTGAAAATCTCGAACTCTAAGACGCTGCAACGACAACTTGTGTATTTCTGTGGCAGTAATGAGGATAATGTGATGAACAGCTTCAGCAGATTTGTGTTCTTCATGTTACAGAAGAGACGAACCCTTATAAATCAGGTTCAGTGACATGTCATCAGGGTCTTAATGTATTTGTTGAATTTTATGCGTGACTATAATTTATAACTGTGCAGATACTATTGCTGTTATTTTAACCACTATTGTAAGGGGCTGTGGCCTTAGACAATTAAAGATTTGTTCTTGTTCTTGTTCTTGTTCTTGTTCTCTCTCTCTCTCTCTCTCTCTCTCTCTCTCTCTCTCTCTCTCTCTCTCTCTCTCTCTCTCTCTCTCTGTCCAGTTTTCCCCTGCGATTCTTTGTTTATCGTAGTAGATATGCCAATTCATGTTTATCTCTTTTTGTCTTTGAAACAACATCCTTACAATACCTCTTATTTATATGTCTCTCTATCATTTAGACTGATCGCATTCCCTGCCTGACGTTACAGCGGCCTGTCTGTCCCTTATCGAGAACACCCGGCATTCATTTATGTGCCCGTTTATCAGTCAGAGACTCATTCTGTTTGTGTGTTTTCCATCTGTTTGTTTTCTGTCTGCTTCTTTATCTGATAGCATCTCTTTACTCTGAACACACATCCATTTAATGTTCCCTCCAACCCCCCCCCTCCCCCCACCCCCTGAATCACTTGCATGTAAAACGCCCAATTAGTACCCTTCTAGTTTTGCATCAGCTTGTCGAGTTGACTGGGCGAGGCCAAACATTTAAAGGCACATTCTTTCCCGTGAAAGGGTGCAGCTTACTATTTACTAATCTGGCTAGCATTTCACATGGAATATTGTCACCCATCCGCTTGGACATATACCAACATTGGGGGGTGGGGCTGGGGGGAGGGGTGGTGGAGCACGGAGAATACATTAAATGGATGTGTGTTCAGAGGGAAGAGATGCTATCAGATAAAAAAGCAGACAGAAGACAAACAGATGGAAAACACAAACAGAAAGAGATATTTTAAAGATGTTGTTTCAAAGACAAAAAGAGATAAACATACCAACTGCTTCTGTGCAGAATGGGAAATTGTTTCTGGATTAATTTCTTGACATACGCCAGTGGTTTTTAGGAATTCAGTTCCAACAAATTCCAACTCTGCACAAAGAGCAGTCAGGATGTTGAGTTTTGGTATGATTCAAAATGGAGGGATGCTCTTGTCTCCTGTAAAAGCCTGGACAGATGGTGTACATAATAGCTTACACGAAAAAAAACAATCCTTCAAAAGAAGTGCTAACCTTACCTACCTTGCCCACAATTTACGACTAGTGCGTGTCTCTGTTATGTCCATGTAAGGGGTTTTCATTAAATGTCTTTCTTGAAAAGTCACGATCTTGTGGAAAGAAGGATTAAACAAAAATGCAATGCTTTGTTTGTAGACTTTTATTTCTATTTCGGTAGTTATTTGAACAGGTTGGATGTTTGACTTTTAAATTCTCTGCATTCGTATATTTTCCAAATGTTTCTTTTCTGAACAGAAAGTTAATGTCTTCTCTGTGTCTAAATCAAAAAGAAAAGAAAGGCTATTTTGAATTGTTTTTCAGTTTCACTTCGATAACATGTACAGACGCAAAAGGATGTTTATAAACACAAATAGACTGACAGATTGACAGACGGACAGACGGCGGAGAGACAGACTTGCTGAAAGATGCACAGACAGACTTACGGACGGACGGACGGACAGACAGACAGACAGACAGGCAGACAGATGTTTGAAGATTGCCTTTATAAGACGATGACATTCAAACGTAATTAGCCTCCATCTGAAGTCACGAAAACTAATTTTACCGATCCTTGGTTCTTTTATATAGCACTGGATATCTAGCTAGGGGTAATAGAAACCACATGGGCTTATAAACGCACCGCCGTTGCAAACAATTTAGTCTTCTCTTAAGATGTCCAAACAATTCGCAAACGAGGATCATTTAAGCCAAAGCACATACTTTAGATTCCTGATGATTCGTTTCCTAAATTAAACGCCTTCCCATAGAGTTTATTCCTAAATGTCGGACCACGGGTAAATATCCTTTAGCCTTAAGTTGCTGGCGAAGGAAGTTAAGATTCCTATGTATTCGTTTTCTAATCAAAAACATTCCCATGGCGTTTCTTTGGGTCTCGAACCACGGGTAAATACTTATTCACAGTAAGAGCAATTACGAACTGCAACGCAATCGCTGTATCTTTTCAAATTTCCATTCATTGGAAGAACACCTAATCTAAACTGGGCTAGCGAAACTCGAAAGCAATAAATGTTAACATTTGAAAAATACAACTCAACTGACAAAGTTTAACTGTCTTTAAATGTACAGACTGTAACGATCGTTTAGACAAATTGTTTCTGCCCACTCCTGCTTAAACATGTCCAATAATCTTACTTTGAATACGCGCAAAAACATGTTTATGTTTCCAACACCCTGTTGGAGCCAGACGAAATAAAAACCTGTTTTGGACACTATCAATTGAATATCAGATGCCAAACACTTTTTTCCGTTTCCGTCCAAAGTTAAAAGCATCTTGTATGCCTGTTTTGGAAGTCGTTTTTCATCCATTGCAAGCAAACGGAACCAATATCGCAAACATCGTACATAGGCATTAATATACAAAGGATATCTTCCCAATTCACCATAGACCATCTTGTTAGGCGTACGAGTTGGAACTCCCAAAAATCGTTTACAGACCAACATATGAACCTTTTCAATACTATCCAATCTAGTTAATCCCCATACTTCGGAGGAATACAACAATACAGATTGGACTTTGGCATCAAAAATTTGAAAATATGTCTCTCTTGTAATCTCTTTTAAGCTAAGGAAAACTTTTACAACATAAAATGTACATTTTTATATTTAGTCAAGTTTTGACTAAATATTTTAACGTAGAGGGGGGAATCGAGACGAGGGTCGTGGTGTATGTGTGTGTGTGTGTGTGTGTGTGTGTGTGTGTGTGTGTGTGTGTGTGTGTGTGTGTGTCTGTCTGTCTGTGTGTGTGTGTAGAGCGATTCAGACTAAACTACTGGACCGATCTTTATGAAATTTGACATGAGAGTTCCTGGGTATGAAATCCCCATACGTTTTTTTCATTTTTTTGATAAATGTCTTTGATGACGTCATATCCGACTTTTCGTGAAAGTTGAGGCGGCACTGTCACGCTCTCATTTTTCAACCAAATTGGTTGAAATTTTGGTCAAGTAATCTTCGACGAAGCCCGGACTTCGGTATTGCATTTCAGCTTGGTGGCTTAAAAACTAATGAGTGAGTTTGGTCATTAAAAATCTGAAAATTGTAAAAAAAATATTTTTTTTATAAAACGATCCAAATTTACGTACATCTTATTCTTTATCATTTTCTGATTCCAAAAATATATAAATATGTTATATTTGGATTAAAAACAAGCTTTGAAAATTAAAAATTATTATCAAAATTAAATTGTTCAAATCAATTTAAAAACGCCTTCATCTTATTCCTTGTTGGTTCCTGATTCCAAAAACATATAGATATGATATGTTTGGATTAAAAACACGCTCAGAAAGTTAAAACGAAGAGAGGTACAGAAAAGCGTGCTATCCTTCTCAGCGCAACTACTACCCCGCTCTTCTTGTCAATTTCACTGCCTTTGCCGTGCGCGGTGGACTGACGATGCTACGAGTATACGGTCTTGCTGCATTGCATTGCGTTCAGTTTCATTCTGTGAGTTCGACAGCTACTTGACTAAATGTTGTATTTTCGCCTTACGCGACTTGTTTTGCTTTTACTGTCAAATGATGAGTTCCTCGTTTCAGACTTACTTGTGGCCACCATAATTTCACTTTTCTTTTTCTGCCAAAAATCCTCCCTTCCTAAACACCATAACCTTTGTTT
The DNA here is from genome assembly GCF_037325665.1 of Littorina saxatilis. Classification (NCBI taxonomy): domain Eukaryota; kingdom Metazoa; phylum Mollusca; class Gastropoda; order Littorinimorpha; family Littorinidae; genus Littorina; species Littorina saxatilis. The sequence continues at coordinate 26,313,504 of NC_090247.1, forward strand.
TCTCTGTATTAACTTCCATTTTTAAACTTACACAACAGTCTCTCAAACAGTCCAACTGATGTTGTAATCCAATAGGAGTGGAGGAAAACAGAACAATGTCTTCTGCAAAAAGCAATATAAATAATTCCATCAAACCTGGCAACAACTGTATTCCATGTTCTCCCAGAGAGAGAGAGAAAGAGAGAGAGAGAGAGAGAGAGAGAGAGAGAGAGAGAGAGGGGGGGGGGGGAGAGAGAGGGGGGAG